>NW_008795853.1:1059838-1080714 GCF_000699145.1 Aptenodytes forsteri | reverse complement strand
TGGCTGTGCCCCCTCCCAGCTTCTTGTGCACCTCCAGCCTTCTCAGTCGGCAGAGCATGGGAAGCTGAAAAGTCCTTGACTAGTTAGCGTAAGCACTACGTAGCAACAACTAAAACATCGGTGTGTTATCTACATTGTTCTCCTCCTAAATCCAAAACACAGCACTGTACCAGCTACTAAGAAAGAAATTAACTCTATCTCTGCCAAAACCAGGACAATATAGTTCTGAACATCAACTTAAGATTAACAGCAGATTGGTAAGCATTCACTTCAGATCAAAAATACAAGCAAGCAGCATACTAGATTTGTCTTACGAAAGACTCAGAAAGCCACTATGTTCTTGATCCAACTTACATTTGTAAGAAAAATAATCCATGACCTAGAAGCTTGTGTTTATTTTTCAAGAAATGTGCTTTTTAAAAAGTTACGACAATCTACAGCGGAGTTTTCCCATTGCTACAGATGAATTGGTCAATGCAAACTTTCAAAACCTGTATTAACAGAAATTAAGAATTCTTCTGTAAAGTGAAAAGGAGAAGAATAATTACTTACTATCTACAATTCTTTGGGTCATGTCAAAAAGCAAGTTGTAGCCACATACAAGCTTCTGCTCATCTTTTGTATCAGGTACCTTTAGGGTTTTTCTAACAAATTTATCGTAAATAAATAAAGCTTGGGTTAGCCTGCGTTGACCCCTGTGCTTGCTCCTTTGTGCTGAACACACTACAGTATTCCATATTCTATAGCTTACAATACCTCCTAGCAACACATCCCGTAGCCTTACGCAAGTTCTCCTTGTACAGCAGTGACAAGAACTACAGCTCTCCCACAAATTAAAAAACATGGAGATGATACAGAATGGAGAATTACAGTTTTCTGGATGACAAACACCATCTGGGCTACGTATTTAGCACTGATACAGTGTTTTGCAGGTCTGAATAAGACAAAAGTATTGATTTTTATTTAACTATCTTTTGTATTCAAACAGCACAGAATTGAAATGTGCACTCTAGTGTTCATTTTTAAATACTCATTTGGAGAATTTATTTTCCATCACAGTATTGGCATATTATTAAATAGCATCATAGCAGTATCAAAATTCAGATTTTAAGATATTGAAGACAGTGACGTATCTGGTAATAATAATAATAAGGCTAAAATGAAAAATCATCTGTATCATAGCTATTCACTAGACATATTTACTTTCTGTTGGTGTTTACTTGTAGATTTTTTCTATGATCTAGTTCTATACAGTCCAAAAAAAATGGCTCGCACAACTTTGCCCCCAAGGAATTACTTCATGATGTATTTTAGTGTTGTGCTAAAGCCTTCCCTGCCTATTCATTCATCCATCATCCTGCTTGTTCTAGCCCCGTTTATTAGGTTTATTTTAGCTTTTTACCTTGTTTAAATAAATTCTTTCAGATTTCTAACCAGGATTATGGTACTTAAAGTCCCTCTAGCCTACTTGGAACATAATAAGCAGGTGCTGATCAATGAATTCTTCACTTTAGCAGGAAATGACCTGTGAATCATATAGAAAGTGTCACCGAAAATCGGGAATAAAACTCCTTAACACTGGGTGTATTAAAGAGCAGGCATTACTTTATTCAGCTGGGTGCATGGGGGATGTCTCCTCCTAGCATGCACACTGTATGTTGCATCAACTGTCCCTTATATGGCTCAGCGATATACATATTCATAATAATTTCTGGGAAAAATCATGCATATTCATTATATTTCTAGGAACTAATTGCAGGAGGTGAACTTTTCTTGAACCTTTGGGCCTTTCTCCTTATATGGTCACAAATTGGCTCATCACTGCCATTTGCCACAGTTTTGGTTGTCCTCCTCCGGTTTCTGCTAGTACTTATCTGTCTCTCATGATGTGCTCGCTAGCTGTGGCCTTGTACGTTTGACGCATGCTTGATCAGTCCAGCATTTTATCTTACAACTATTTACAACAAAAGTACTAAGTACACTCTCCGCTCTGCCTTTTCAAATTGCATTGCTTTGTGGTAAACATTTCACTGTGCACAGAAATATGCAAGGCATCTATCAAACATTATTCTCATTGCTTGTTTTCATTTTTTGAATGTGGTGAGAAAACAGTATTTCAAAACAAAATGTTACGACATTTTTCTTTTTTATACAGGAATTTCAAAATGTTTCTTTTTTTTTAGAAAAAGATCAGTAGTGAGTATATAATTCTACTATCGAGTAGAAATATTTTTATTTTATTTAACCATCTTAAGGAAATGCTTTCAGTCAGCCTTGCCTTACTGGGCATATTAATTTTTATTCTCATTTAACATGTCAAAAGTGAAGTCACTGTGTAGTATATACCAAGTCAGTATAGAACTTGAATAAGGTTTAGCATGTAAGCAATGAAGGCACAGCACTCAGTGAAAAATTTCAATTTTTCAGAAACTGCATTCTGCATTGGAAAAAATAATTCAGGCAGAATTTTCCTGAGCAGCTCAAACTGTCTAATTCTTAATCTAATCAAAATTTATTTTAAAAAGCAGTATCGGGGACACTGCAATTCGTAGCAAGTTTTTGGATTATCGTTACTTTCTTCCACAAAATAATCAACTGACTCTCACTTTCCTTCAGCAATCACATAGGGAAAGGTTTCACAGCACATCTTTCCCACTGAATCAACACAAACTTGCAATAACAGAGACAAAGCTCATTCAGTAATCTGAGAACAAGGATTAGCAGACAATGAAAACGTGCTTAGAACAAGTAAAAGATGCTTAACAGTTATAACTCTTAGCCATATATATGTAAAAAGGAAAAATAATAGTCTTCATAGCATAAGAGAAAAAAGCTTTCACCAAGATGCTGCTCTTGTGCATGTGTTTCCCTACAGATGAAAAATGAATGACCTTTTCTCTAAACACACATTTTGGGTTTTTTTAATAACTCGTCTGGTTTTGGTCAACACTTTTTTTTTTTTTTTTTAAATTAACATTTGTAAAAGTACCTTTCTTCATTTTGTTTTTAAGCTTCAAAGACTAGAAAAGAATCAGAATCTACCAAAAGTTTTAGGATGACAAGAAGGTCACTCATGACTCTACCGATAGCCTAATATACAACCTCAGAGATATCAGCTCTTTTTCTGGGCCAGAGGATTTTTTACACAGGCTTCAGTTAGCAAACAGTTTTGTTGCACATCTGAAAGTCAACCCAAAAATGGGAACAATCTTCTCAACTGGGAAGGAACATACTGGGAGAGGATGGAAGGGAAAAAACACTCTCCATTGTTACCAAGAAAACGATCCATGGTACTACTGTGCCAGTTCTCACATTTGTAAAATACAGCCCGTTTACAGACTTTACAGGTGCTTTACAAAGAACGGTTGAAGATCTACACACAAGTGCCAAGATCTAACACCCGTATTTGTTGCCAGTCCTACTGCCACCAAAACAGCATCCTCCTGCTTGAGCCTGATATTTAAGTAATCATTTCAAAGTCATTTAAAAATAAAGATTATGGCTACTGCAGAAGCAAAAAGCGATAAAATGCTTGGATGAATGACAGTCTGGTTAATGAATTACCCAAATTCTAACAAATCAAGCAACTGAGCTCATATTTAAAAACATCTCTGCTTTACTACAACCCACAGCTCTCAAAAGGAGGAAGTTAGTTTTGCTTGTGTTTTTCACATCATGCGGCTTACTTTTGCTAAGTGCAAATACACAATGCAGGTGTTCTACTACTCGTTCCCAATTTTTCCAAAATTGAGTTTGAACAGCAAAGCTAGGCTTTTAACTCTTTCAGAATTGAATTAAGAGATTGATCATATCTTCAGATAAATGACAAACCACAAATTCTTCCAGAGTACTGCATACCCATTGAGTACCTTACAGTTTTCAAGGGACAGGCTTCAAAGTATTCAGAGGTTCAGTGTAACTGTCCAGTAATACCATGCTGAGGTTTACAGGAGAACCAGTCCCCTGACATGTATTTTCCTTCCACAGTACTTTTTTTGTATGTGTTTTCAAAGTCACAAAAGTGATAGTGAAATGAGTACTTCCCATACAAAGTTCTACAGATACTTCAATTTGAGAATACAAAACAGCACACACAGGAAACTGCAGTTAGGTATCTGAGCCTTCTCAGGAGAGAGTACTTCGTCACACTGACTAGAAAATACTCAGAATACAGCAGAAGTTCAATTCATTAACAGGAAGTGAAAAAACAAAGGTTAGAACGATATATCAATCAAACTATATATATGTAAAAAAATTAAGATTTAAGCTTAAGAAAACAAAAATGAAATTTCAAGGTCGTATTTCAATTCAACTAAACACATTTTTATCCATTCCTAATTTCTCTACTGAGAGAACTCTATCAGTGGTTTTCAACCATGGGTCCTGTGGACTACCCCTCAGGGAACCTCTAAAAGGTGACCAAAGCAACACATGACTGTGATACGTCCACCACAGGATTCCACACCCCACTGGAAAAAAAAAAAAAAAAAAAAAAAGAACCACTAAAGGTCTGCAAGTAAAAAAAAAGATTAAAGTCTATTCAGGTCAGCTTAACTACTGCAATGATTCCATTTTATATTACATATGGGGGCATCTAGGATTCTCTGAAAGTCAAATTAAAGATATACTTGAACTGTCAAAGCTCACTTGCACTTTATTCATATACGGTTTTGAGACACGAACTGCTCTAACCTGCCAGCTGCAGTTTCCTTACCTACATCAAATCCATGATGAGTCATTAAAGAAGCTAAACATACTGCAAGGCCAGTTTGGATGGATGACTCGGAACTAGGAATTAGCAACCATTGGAGGGAAAAGCAAAACCAAGGAGAATTTGGGAAGATCAAGTATTTCTTGTCAAATACACATTTCAAACTAAAAATTAACTATCCTTTATACTCTCAAAGGTGGTGGTGGGGAATCTATCACAGGACTCCTGGATTAATGTCAGGAGGAAATAAGGTACAATGGGTTGTCATCCTATTGCACTTAAGTGATCAAAAAAGAGATTGCTGTGCTTTTAGAAATGTTTTTTTTATTACATTGTACAGTAGCACAACATCCAAGATTAGTAGTTTATCAGTACTGCACCTAAAAACAAACAACAAAAAAGGGTAAATAAATGCAAACATCAACACCCTTAAACACTGAAAAGCCATGCATCTCTCTGGTTCTACAAAAATGAAGACAAAATAACTGAAAATCACTCACATTTAAAATATACTTATGAAAAATATTGTCAGCCTCAATTGAATTTATTAAATTCAGAAGAATAAAACACAGTTTGGCAATTGATAATCTTAGAAACAAGTTCTTTTTCTGTGACTGTCAAAATGCACACCAGGAAATTTTGGAAAATGCCACCTACTGAATTAATGAGCAATCTTTCTGTTTATCATGTCTGCATTTCACTGTGAGACTTTCCAAGCAGGGTAATAAAAAGGAGATAGAAGTCATCAGCTTATCGTAAAGCCAGACTTACCCTCACTATTGGTTGAACCTGCAAATGGGAAAGCAGCAGCCACATCCATTGGCCTGAGCTAGAGAGACACCAGGGTCTCTGGGCTGAGCAGAAGGAATCCCCAGGAGCTGCTGGAGGTGGTGGCTGCTTATAATGCCCGCTAACAAAAAAACAATCAAGGAACTTGCTCTAAAATTTTTGTTCTGAATAAAAATGGCAAACCTCTTTGTAATCATCACAGAATGTATGGAAGAAAACTAAAGCTATAGCTCAATAATTCAATTAACACCAATTTCTTTCAGTAGATGAGTTCACTGTGGTTGACAAAGACATTTTTTCCTCATGGCTATAAGGAAAGCATCCTTTGTGAAAAGGTGTAGAAATGAACATGGCTACCAGATGAGAGAGATGTCATTAGGGAAGAGCCAGATTCATAACTCAGCTCACTTTGGTATAATGAGAAATGTTATATCCTCTGTACAGTGCTGCTGTAAGTGAACATGAAAATATCAAGAGACTTTCAACTGGAGAGTACTATACATACATGCTAGATGCAGACAAACTGTGGCAGAGGTTCACTGACTACATGAAGAAAGCATAATCCAATGTATTTGATAATGTTAAGTACAAAGAGAAATGTGACACTGATTACATTATCATTTAAATCTTTTAATTTGAAAATGTCTTCTTGTATGATTTCTTTCTACAATTAGAGAAGATGAGTTTAAAAGGTGTAATAAAATCTAATTCACCCAGCCATTAACATTTTGTTGGATATAGTAAATCAAATTACTTCCTCCAGTTTTTGTCATCAGGTGTGTCCTGAGAGTCAAGCATATAGGTTGTACATGTTTCAAATAATTAAGAAAGACAAAATTGCTGGGCCTACTTTGAGTTATAAGTGATTCTAGGTTACTTGACAGTAATAGCTCAAGGTAGAAAAGCATGTATTCAGCTGATTCAACCATAAAAACATGATTTCATACTAAGCCTATCTTCCAAAACTCCAGAAAGGTTTGCTCTCTCTCTCAAAAAAAGCCAACTCTAGGCAGTTTCTCTACAAAGTACTTATCTGGACTGTAGATCTATTTCACTTCCTCCATGTCTATAAATAAATAATGAAAAAAGCTATCGCATGAGGTGCTACATGTCTGTAAGAGGTCATATGACCTAAAAGGTGTCCAAGTTCATACTGAAAACTGCAAACTTTGCAGTGCAGACTGCAGATTTCACAGTGCAGTCTGGCATCCATTAATAGCACATTTACTCATGCTTCTGTGAGCCTAGAACTGTGGCCATATATTTTACAGGGCAGACGCTGTAAAAAGGTCTACTGTGTACTTTTTAAGGGGTACGCTTCATAAGAGGCTATTCAAAAGAAAAAAAGAAGCCCTCTTCTTTATCTATCTCTTCCTTTGATACCTTTTATATTCTTGTAGCAGACCAATGACTGCATTTGGTAGCCTTTGAATTTGTTCACAGGAAATGTCTTTCGTAAGCCAGACATCTTCATATATGAACAACTGCACAGCCTGGCAGCATACATAGGCCATTACCACTGCAGTGTTTTCCTAAATGTTCTCACTGCTACTGAAGGGTCAAAGCAGCACCCTCTACAGGTGCTTAACACAGGAATATAATATATTCCAAGTGAGGATCTCAGAAGCTTTATGTTGGCTGGAGGGATACTTATGAAAGCAGGTACCCTTGCTATTGCTTTTAATCTGGCAATGGAAATTAAAAAAGTGACCAATGTGAATACAACTCAGCAGCTGAAATCATTGAATTCCCTCAACTGAATTCACCTCCTTTCTTCTTTGGAAGCAGGAAGTAATAAAGTCTCCTCCTCTGAGATAAGAAGATACAAATCCCATGCCTCCAGCAATGATAAGGACTTACCGTCTTTTTGAATAGTTTTTCAATGAGTCACATTCCTGAGAGTAGAAAAAGAACAGCTGGCATTAGACAGCATGTGCATTTTGTGGATTGTTTACCTCTTGGATCTTCATCAGTGTTCTCTACGATATGAAAAATTAATAGAGGCACTTTTCTTATGAGTAGAGGATTATGAAGAACAGATATGATCAAGATCAAACATCCAGTCAGCAAGCGTGCTTACTTGGTGAACACTGTGTCAACTGATCCGCTGTGATCTTCCTGGGTTTCTCTGTAGGCTTTAAACACTGACAGAACATAGTCCCAAAGATCTGATAATGAATATCCCTTTAGTAAAGGTTCATCAGATAATTTTATACTGATACATTTTAAATTTGTTTCTCTGCACAGGTACTGTTAAATTTTGGAGTTATGCGAGAGCAAGAAATACCACTGGTTTATAAAAGTTCCTACAAATTTGATGTTTAGGACTTCAATAAAAGTAGCTAATGTTTTATTCCATCAGCAGCCCAAATAAGACTGCTACATGTACAGATGTTATAGCCACCCAGAAATAGAAAGAACAGTGGGTTATGTAAAAATTCTGAATGCATTTTTCATTCCATCAGTCAGTGAACGCAGTATTAGTGGCTTCTGTTTTACTGAAAAACAATAGTAGTGGCTCGGTTTTACTGAAAAAGTATTTCTGGTTGTTAAATAGATCCTGGTGGAATCAAAAGTTTTAATAGCATCTATTTCTATTTCTGAAGCATATGACATCTAAGTATAAGCTGTAATTTTCATCTAAAATCTAGCCACAATGTAGAGAACTAGTGTATCTGGTAAAATGGGAGTTTTGATCTCAGGGTACTATGTCCTTGGAACATGAAAAATGAATGAGGGATCAGAGAATTTAGTTCACATGCTGTTGTCACTGAAGAGACAGCCAAGGAGAAATTAATTTTCAGAATAGAAATCTGAACTTCACAGTCTGAGAATATGACAACTAACCTTATGGTGACACTTAATTTCTTCTCCCTGTGGGCCAGTAGTTCTTAGCTCCTAAGGTCAGACCCTCTAAGCAGCTCTAAAGGTTTTTTTATGTATGGAAAACATTATATGATATTCTAGTTCTTTCTTATAAGATTTTTGAAAATAATCTAAGACAAAATGCAAATACAATTTTTTAAAAGCCTGAAAAAAAAATAGCTATATTACTGCATTCTCGTTTTAAAATACCTTGTACATAAATCTACCATCAATAAGTACAGATTACCCTACTTGGCAATATGTTTCTTCTTTGCATTGTTCTGCTGTAACCTACAACACTCCTCAGCAGATATTAAAAAAAATTATCCTTTAATTTATAAATAGACTAATGATGAAAGACTACATTAACTAGCCTTAATGAAAAACTTGAAGATCCTGAAACAGGAGCTGTTGTGCTCTGATATTTACCCTCAGAAAAGTACATACTTTCCTTTGCAAGTTTTCAGAGAAAAGGAAAATAGTGGTCATTATATGGTACATATATGAAATAAAATCACAAGTTTTAAGCTTTAGCTCCAATAAGAAGTTCCTTTAAAACAATCCCTTAAAACAAGATTCAGTTATTACTGAAGACCTATGAAGTACTGACAAAGCAAAAATATTTCCTGTAGTCAGAACTTAAGGACAGGAGTAAAATTGTCAATTATGTGCCAGAATCTATTTTTTCAACTGCGTATTTTGCAATACTTGGCTCAAGTTAATATAAAAATGAAAACTTTTACTGGTAATTTTTTTATATCTTTTGAAACACCTACTTAGCTGCAGAAATACGATGAAAGTTTCAATAAAGGTTAAAACAACAAACAAAAACAGCGAACTTAAGGACAGGAGTAAAATTGTCAATTATGTGCCAGAATCTATTTTTTCAACTGCGTATTTTGCAATACTTGGCTCAAGTTAATATAAAAATGAAAACTTTTACTGGTAATTTTTTTATATCTTTTGAAACACCTACTTAGCTGCAGAAATACGATGAAAGTTTCAATAAAGGTTAAAACAACAAACAAAACCAGTCAGCCAAACATATGTAAAACAGAAACACAAAAGAAAATCTGGAATTAAGAGAGTCACATTCCAAATAAACACAGTAGTTAAAAGTGAAAACAGACTGTTTCAGAAACTGCAATTAAGGAACAATATATATAAAAAAAATCTTATTTTAAAATGAGATGTTTCTGCAAGACAGCTGCATTTAGAAGCGCACAAAAATTTACAAGGATCTACTTCCACTAAAACAGTGTTCAATCAGTCCAGAAGTTTCATTTCCACAACTAAACAAATCCGCAGGAATCTGTACTCTGACCAACCTCTACCCCTCAGCTCCATTATCTTTAGATAACATTCTTAGGCAGATAAAATGGAAATAACATTTTGTTCAGCAAAATATGAAGGAAGCAATCAGACAATACAAAATATTTAGGCAATTTTTACTTCAAGCCACCAGCAAAAAAATCAGACCACTTCATTCTAGGAAGTACACAGTCATATCTATGATCCTACATTTCCATTCTAAAAAATACCAGGTAACTTCCCATATCGCAAATATTTACTGTGTGAAGTTTACGGTAGAGGGCTTTTTACGCTAATCCATGCTGTCATTCCTAACACCTAGCGTAAGTATATAAATCATAGCAGTGACTAACATACAGGTAGTACTTGTAAGCACTAGGCTTCTGGCACAGAATCTACCACTCAGTCATGTCAGAAAGATGACTGTCCCACTCACCCCTCCTTCCACCCACACCCTAGCTATATAATCATATACCTTCTCCCTTCCGCTGGCTCTGAGGGCTCTTCCACTCACACCTCCTCTTGCTCAGGTCCTAGCTGTGTGGCTGCACATCCTCCCTCGTGCTGAATTGTTACTGAGCTGACTCACCTTGCTAAACCATCAGAAAAGTATTGCTTTTTTGTTTGTCAATTAAACTTTTTGCCATTTTAGCAAGCAGATTCCAAGAAGCATCAGAGCTGGCACAGCAGAAAAAATGGATACATGCTGTCAGGAGCAGCGAAGAGCAATTATAAACTAGCGTAAAGCAGGACTCTCTAGCGCCATTCAAGATCAGAGCATTACATGAGTCCCTACAATTGTGTGTCTAAAATTGAAGAAATAAAATTGCAACTAGTGCAATTACTGAGAAATGAATGTCTGAAAATAACATTAATTGCTACTATTAAAGAATCCATTCACTTTGAAAGTGAGCATATTATTCAGAATGAAAATATTTTCCCAAGAAAGTATGTACAATGTTTACAAAGCTGAAGATGTAATATAAAAACACAAGTAAGAAATGGGCTTGCACGTATCCTGCATGTGATGAAGTCAGCATAACACAACAGCAGAACTATTGGCAATCACTTCTCTCTTACTAACACTTTTTCCTCAGCCTTAGAGAAAAGCATTCATCTGTGAATCCTCAGTGAGAGAGATATAAATATTTCAGAACATATTTTTCTGACAAAATTGGGGTGGAGTAGCCATGGACTGGAATTTGAACCATTAAATAAAATTTCTTGATATACATTCAGCGATGAAGGGGAGGAAGAATGAAAAAAAAAAAAAAAACATTGCAAGGAGAGCACAGTAACTGTTACAAAGAGCTTTAACTACTAAGCTTAAAGCTACTAAGCTTAAAGAAAATGCACCATTTTCATCAGCAAAGCATTATACAAACCATTTTTTACTACATTTGAACTATAATTATATTTTTTTCTTCTGTAATCAGAATAAAAATATCAGATGGGTGACCACATTAATTTTAAAGATATTAAAGACAATTAAATGAAAAATCCAGCCCAGTAATCTTAACAAAAACGACTTATCCGGCTTTAGTTACAGGAAAGTTAAACCATGTGAAGTTTTCATATGACACACATTTTTTTTAAAGGACACTCACGCATTTTAGCATGAAAATGTAGCATGTCTTTACTAACAGAACTCTCAGGAAATGTCCTCCTGGGTAGAGCCATTTAATTTCTTTGCAAACTAGGATTATATGGTCACAGTATTTAGAAAGGTATACATACATATCTGTGGTATCAGTTTGCTACTAGAGAGATTTATCCTGTAGAAATAAAAAAAAAAAACCAACCCCTAAACAAACTCTATCTTGGTCTCACTAATGCTAATTTTCAATTTAAAGAATAAACCACTTTAATCTGTGCAAAAATGACTGCACGCAAGTACTATTCTGGAAAATTTCAGATAAATGCACATAAAACTTTTGTTTTCAGCACATGCACAACTGATAATGTAAATGGAGTTAATGTCTGGAATGCTATCTAACTTGTTTTGCTTGTTAATCCTCCATTCTGCAAAAACTGTTTTTCCCTTTTCAATTAAACTTGTTTCTCAACAGATTTCTGTCCCTAGAACTAACTTAACAAGCTCCGTGGCTCAACCAAAACAACGAATGATTAAAAAACAACTATCTCATACTTTTTCTAAATTAACCTAGAACACCCTCACTTTATTGTTATTATCATATTAAAAATCAACACTGTTGCAGTATTCCTTATCTTTTCACTTCAAAATACAGTAAAACATCATCATATCAAAATGACTGGAACTTGCACAGAAAGTCAGCAACTTCACTAGTACACAGTTTAGAGCTGAAATGAAAGAGAAAAACAACAACATAAAAACACTATTTACTAAGAAGCTTGAAACCTTATGATAGATAGCAAGTAAAAATAATTTAAAATATCCTCCATCAATCAGTCTATATTCATGCAATTATCTTTATGATGTCACATACATTTCTGTGATGCCAAACTGCCTAATATTTATTTCATTTTATTTATAAGAATTTTCCAGCATAAAATACAGTAATAAACTATCAGTCAGTCACCCTGAAATTAAATAATAAATAAAATTATACAGGCAGGTATCCTATTATAGTCAAGAGAGTCTTATTTTTAAAGAGAATCATTATCTTTAAAAAGACAGCTTGAGATGTCAACTAAGGTGAAAGTCCAGTCCTAGAAAAAGAATAGATTTAAGCCAACTGCCTACATGTGGAAGAGGCAAGCAGCTTTGGTTTATAATTGATGCAGCTGAAGAAAGTAAACATCATATCTCTGTATAAGACACAACTGGATAACTAACAAAAGTTGCATAACTCTATAGATTAGTTTCATACAAAACCGAAACAAGGCACAAACTTCCCGAGATATGTAAACAAATACCGTAAACCTGTTGAAATTAGTACATCCTGAAACCTAAAAGCAAGTACATCCGATTTGGGAACAACATGCCTACACCAATTTTTCTCACAAATAGTTTCTATCTGTTAAGCTACACACACTGGAAATAAAAGCTTGATAAGTTTCAAAACAACTTTACTAAGTTTTCTTCAGAAGTCTACAGTGAAGGGCTCTCTATGAATAGGGGAATATTTCTAAAGGGAAAAAAATCTGTACTAACCAAATGATCACGTGTGGTATGAACCAAACCACAGTAAGGTGGGATGACTTGTGAGATTCACTTCAAAACTGCATTTCTTCACCCAAACTAGAACACCAGCATGGATGCATCCAGAGCATGCAAATAAGACAGCTCAGAGACCTTTTTCTATACATATCTGCAGTAAGCGTAGTGTGATCATATGAACCCTGTCCACAGAATGAAAAAGCAGGTTTACCCTGTAAACTGAAACCACGTAAGTAAAACTCATCACCAAACATTCATTTAATTTGGCTTTGTTTACTGTTAAGTATTTTTTATTTCTCTGGTATTCCTCTGATTTAAGCCTCAGATTAAAATAAACAATCGATTAGATTCAGTGTTATTTAAAGTCAAAATTCAGATGAAGCAGTCAGCTGACAAAAAAGTTGACAACAAAGCAATAACAACACTCACACTGAACATGGGGTCAACATACTTCGTTTGCTCACATGGCTTCTGGAGTGCCGCTGGCTCACACCTGGACCACTTGGAGCCTGTCCATGGGCAACCACATGCATAGATGTAACCATCTGCAACACCTGCCTGTTGTTCTTGTTGCTTTATTGAGATGTCTAGAGTTTACATGTTTCCTACTTTGTATAAATAAGGAAGTAGACTGCACTTCTGCTTCACAAGAAGCATTGCTCATGAAGTTACAAGACTTGAGACTCATGAAAGTACTCACCACTAGGTTTATGAGTACTTTACAGAGAAAGTATTTGATTTTCAAAGTTTATGGGTCAAATTTAAGATTCAAATTGACATCCAACAGTAAGATGAAAGCTTAGATAGTTTGAGAAATATAAAGTGAATAATTTGTGTATCAAGAAAAAACGTGGCATTTCATACAATTTAATGAAATGCAGAGTCTTTCTAGTCCATTAAATTACAGCAGCCTTTTAATAATTGAACATTTTTCTAAATAGCATGAAGCTGAATGATTAAAAAGAGGTCTTTCATTTTAGTAAGAAATTAATCTATTTGTTTTAATGAGGGTTAACCATGCTGGTTCTTATTTCAGTGCCAAGGAGCCTCGTGGGAGAAAGCAATTATTAAACAGCTCTAAGTATCTGTGTGTAGGCTGGCAGAGATACTTGGTCTAAAAGGAAGACACATTCTAAAAACACTTTACCCTGAAGTCTTCCACTTCCATAGTACAAATACTCCACACCTGAAAATCAAAGGCCTTATTAAAATATCATATTCTTCAGTAGGTAAATTAAATCGCATAATATCAGCTATGGTGCTGCAGAAGTTACATGGCTATGCATGGGTAAAACTATTTATAACTGAAAGTACTGCAAAGTGCTTGTGCTGTCACACAGTAGTCTTGCCCCAATACTTACAAAGCCTACCTAATAAAGCCTATATTACAAGGCCTACCAACTCTTAAAATACCAGAAGCTCTATAAAATACTTGCTAAGGACAGCAGTCTTTCTGTAACTGTGGCAGGACTCTCCCTTAAAATTAACTTTTACCCTGAATTTTTAATAGTTTGTGGTTTTCATTCTTCGCACTGTCTGTAATTCCCCTCCTCAAAATACATGAGATGTGCATATACATGTACAGTTTTAAGACAGTCTGGACAGTTTTAAGACCGTTATATGGAATTGTATCCTTTTTCTAGCCTATTCCACGTCTAAAGGTCCAGTTGCCTCATTGACCATAGTCAGGACTTCAAAGACATTATTTCATTAACTAAACAGGTGTTCACTGACTCTGACACCCAAAACAAAACCTCTAGAGAGACTGAGTATCTGTCTTCAACTTCAGTAGCAAGGGAATCAGTCATAACTGGCCACACCGCACTGGATTAATTTTAAGTTCTAATCCATACAAACCAAAGGTTGAAGGTGAGTAATCATGTCTGAAGTCAACTTTGTCAATAAATGCAAAACAAGGATATAAAGCTCATTTTCTCCAATGAGGGATAGGTATCCACTAAAAAAGAGTGAAAGATGTGCTGTCCACTTTTAAATAAACCTTTTAATTCAGCTGTTTAGACTTCTCTCTCTTTAAAAATCCTAGCTAGCACATCTCACTTTCGCTACAGTAACACAAATTTCTTGTGCAATTCCCTTGCCGCTCCCTGTTCTTCTAATTGCATTCTCAAACACAAATTGTCAAGACTGGGCTCCCCCTGGAATAACTCTCTTCATTTTCAACCACAGGAATAATTTTGTATTTTCCTCTGCACTGACATAGGTGCTAGCCTGGTCTCCCAAAGAAATGAAGCTTACAGTAGGAATACACATATGTGTGTGTCTATTTGTCAATATATAAGAACTGGATACGAAGTCCAATATCAAGTGAATTTGAAAGGCAGACAGCAGTCTATACTCCTCTCCAATATAAATCTACTAAGAAAAAATAAACACCTGCTAACTAAGAGTCAATGCTTCAATATATGCATAAACTCATCAAGATTTTTTTAAAAAACACCAAAAAACCCTACAAAACCTGGGTAGGAGAAAAGAATTAAAATTCTATGCCTAACAAACAAAAAAACCAAAACAAAACAAGCCCTTGGGATTTTCAGTATATAGTGGCAAATGTGATAGTTTTCTATATCTGAATTGAAGAGCCCTCAGCCTTGCTATTTCTTGCACTGCTAATCAGAAATTGAGCTCAACAGCAACTCTATCAAAAAGGAGGACAGCAATTGGTGAAAGTAACTAAGTGCTTCTGTTTTCGTAAGTGATAATAGCCGACTCGGAAGTACAGTTAACCAGCAAATTATAATTGAACATGACAAGATTGTTCTATATTGAAAAAAAAAATCAGGATCATGATGTTTACAGTCTTCATTTGCACTGTCGTGCTATCCTTATTAGTTACCAGCATTTGGTATCTTTATACTAAGTACCAATGATCTAGTTTATTAACTGCTGGCAGAGGAAAATGTAAAGGAAAATGTAAACCTTCTTACGCCTTAATTTCTGTCGCACTTCACAACAGCCTCAAAACAGAGTATTAAAATTCTAGAATTAAGTATTGCAGTGTTTATTTCCAGCTCAAATCCTGTATTACTGTAAAATAATTGAAAAAAATATTGTTATATATTCATAAAGTTTGCACTTTTAAATAGAAATTTATTGAATTAAGTGATCTATTTTTCATTTTACTCCACCAGCATATTGTGTCATGCCTATCCTCTCCCAAAATTCAAGTACTATTAAGTGGTTTATTAAAAGCTGGTAAGAATCTAATATTATCAGTTGCTGGTGCTAGCAAAGGAAATAATTAAGGCATCCCTCACTGCTGTATCCTCATCCTTCTCCGGTAACAAAACAACAAAAGCTTTCAGCAATTTATAAATGCTATTGTATTAAATCATAAAAAGGTGACCCTTCAAATGACATTCTAAGTCAGACAGAAAAATTCCAACACAGCCATTCTTTTTGGGCCTTTTTAAAAGTTTTGTTTTCTTCCCTCCCTGCCCCTAAGCCCCACATGTCTTCACTGGGTGAATCAAGAGTAGTCAAAAATAAAAACATCTAACTAAGCACTTGGAGGAAAAAATAACTACAAAATATATTTAATAACTTTTTTTTATGTCAGTTCTGCATTTGGACAGAACAAGGCAATGGCATGCAGCTGCCTCATATAACGTGGCCATCTCAGTATCTAAATCTTTGCAGAGAAATTAGGATAGGTGGGTTCTTTTCACTCAGACTCACGAGCCTGTGTATTATTTCTAGGATAACATTAACTAATGAGTGCGAAAAATACACGTCCATAAATACGACTGACATTCTCCTAAGTTTATCCTCATATGAAAGAATGAAAACAACTTGGAATTTATAAACAAACAGAAGAGTTGAAATTATTACAGGACTGAAGTGAGATGTGAAAGAAAGGGGGAGTATTTTCTACCAATCCCAGATAAAATGAAAGTATCTTTTGCTGTAATTAACTGCATCCATGGCTGGAATACCTTGCTGTACTAATGATATGATTAGGACCATACTCCCCACTATTCCTAAAATACTTGTCAGCTTTTTCTTCCTTACAACCCTTTGGGATAGTTTAAGTAACTAAAAACCATTTACACTGCTTTCAATAAGCAATAACCAATTTATACAAAGACCTGTTTTGAGAGGATAGTGATCTTTCAGCAAGAAATTATTTTAAAGGAATATGACAAATATCATATTAAAAATGTATGTGCAACATATTTAACAACCACACAAAAATGTAACAATTAAAAAAACCCACCAAATGCATAAAAGAACATACACTGAGTTAGTTCATTTTGGGACATATTTAGTTACTTAAAAGAATAATTCTTAAGGAAACATGGTTTATGAGATATACCATTTGTCTACCTACCCATAACTTGTGATCTACTGGCAAATTTCAATTAAACATAACAGCAGGTGAAGCTTCTGAACATATGAAGGTCCAAGTTTTGTGACCAACACTCATCAGGTAAAGAAGAGCCCTTGAATGTGCTTATCAAAGGAATGACAATTAAAACTCATCCTCTTATTCATTAAAAAAAAAAAAAAAAAAAAGCAGCAACCAGCAGTGCAATCAGCAAATCTTTAAGTCTAAACCAGTAACAGCATGGACTGACAGTTGTCCAGACAAAAAAAGCTAGGAACAGAGAAAAGAGCATGTAGAAACAAACAATAAAGAAATTAAACTTATTAGTTCTCTTGCCCATGGGAAAACCTGTTTTTAAGAAGAGCATTCCAAAAAGACCCTTTTTGTTATCAGGGTATTATCTCATGGCATTTTTTAAAAAATTCCTTGTCACTGTCAAATCTTGGGCTGACTTACTTAAGTCTTCTGCTTACTCCGATTCATGTTAATGACTTTCTGAAATGAAATCATTAAGATATGACAGACAGAAGGCTATAACCTTCATAAAAATTTTCATTTAAATCACAGATCACAGAGAAACAACTGATTTTTTCTGACACCTTAATGCCCATTTACTTTCTAATTTAATTGTTAGACATTGTGTTTCCTGGTTACTAGCTGAGTTTGGTAGGAACTTTAACATATTACATTTCTGAATACCTAGTTTATAAGGTCTTCAGGGAAAGGAATTTATCTTCCAGTGAATCTTACTGCGAAGCATATAGATGTTGTTATAAAACAAATAATGAATAAAATATGGAGAGGAGGGCTAGAAAATGTGCTATTATTGCCTTGACTGATTTATGGTTCATACCTGACTGTTTAATAACCCTCTTTTACCTCTTTCAGATTCTTTTACTGTCAAGGCTTTTTGACACACACATTCTATTCCTCTACATGTAAATGAAGAAACAGAGTATCTACTGGGGAGAAAGACAGAGAACATAAGCAAGCTGAAAGGCAATCTCAGAAAATGAGATGATTATATTTTCTAAGAAACTCACACTTCCATTAATTATACAGAGCTACGTATATGAGAGAACATAAAATGGTACAATGAATTTAAAACTATACAACTAAATTGCAAGGGAAACAAACAGGTTCCACTTCAGTGGAATTCCACCCTTACAGTGGTCCTATTAAAACCAAAAGAATTGCTTGCAAAATAGGGCATAACTTAATATGAATGAAGGTGGCAGAATCTGTCCTTTAATCTGTAATGCTGTTTAAAGGATTATTTGTATTACTGCATCTCGTACATTAGTTTGCAAAATGCATTATATAAACAAATTAGTGACATAGATTTTTCTTAAGCTTGTAAAGGGGACAGAGGAAATGGCACTGATTATTTCCGCTATTACCATCATTAACACTGAAATTAAGGGCTACAGAAGGGAGCATTTAATTTTAAATCTCTCTACTTCAGTCTTTAAAAGGAGCCTCTGATATATAAGCCATCTTAGAAACAGAAAACTAGATCTATACCAGGGGAATTTCACTAATACCTGGTTAGACACATACAAAATATCAAGTGCAGGTAATACAAACTTAGACTCACCAGGAAACATTTTAAAAATAACAGAGCAGCATAGACAAGGCTTGTTCTATTGTATCTTTAGGATACAGTCACTCATAATATGCATGATCAGCCATGCAAACATGTTCAAAAACCACAAGATGAAGCTAGCATTAAAAATTAATACCACAACTACAATGTGAATTTTCTATTTCTCCAATTTCATTAAGATCAAAATTTCAGTCAACTGTTCACCTGAACACAGATGACAACACTGAAACTAAACTGAGGAACTGAAGGAAAGAAAGAAGCCTTTATGTTCACTTCAGCCTCTCCCCTGCCTTCAGGCTAAGTGCTCTTCTCTCTGCTGAGTTGGCATTTTTTAAAGCAACATTCTGTTGCTTTCACTGTTGAAAACCACTGGAGATAGCATTTTGAGACCTCTAAGAATAGCAAAGTAAGGAACTCTAAATAAAAGCTTAATTCATCTCACGTTACTATTTCTGAGGGGTTTTTATCTTATTGCTCTTATTAAATAGGTTTAACTTAGTCCATTTAGAAAATCTGCACCATTTTCTTGAGCAAATTCCCCTCAAAATTTAATATGATACCAATAGCATATTGGGATAGGACTAGTCGTAAGCAATCATTTTGTCTGTAATTGAATAAACAACAGCAATTAAAG
The DNA here is from genome assembly GCF_000699145.1 of Aptenodytes forsteri. Lineage (NCBI taxonomy): Eukaryota > Metazoa > Chordata > Aves > Sphenisciformes > Spheniscidae > Aptenodytes > Aptenodytes forsteri. The sequence goes on along the minus strand of NW_008795853.1, from coordinate 1,061,311 downwards.
AACAGGAGATGTCAATACATGTATAGATAGCCATAAAGCTCCAAATCAATACCTGCCTCCAGCTCCATTAGTGAAGACACATTCTCATTCCCTAATGGCTACTGAAAGTGACATAAGAGGAAATATTTGCAATTCTTGTAGAAACTTTTGACTATTGGACTTTTTAGTACCAAACTACTTTATGAAGGAAAAGGATTCAAAAAGAATAATGAAAGATTATTCATGTTTTAAGATTAAAAGTTACATAGCCTTTCGGGCACAATTTTTAAGTAGCCCATGCTCCTGGGGAAAGAAGATGCTTCCCCACTGCTTCTTCTCCCATTGGGGTGACAATCAGTGGCAGCCCACGGCTTCTCTTCAGGCCTGCACAGAACTGGGGATGGGGCACATACTACCTGAAATGCTTCCAATCTCCTCCAGAAAAACATGCAAGTTAGATAATTTTTATTTTTTAAACATCTTGAAGCAGTTTCTGTGTCATTTGACATGCATACAAAACACATCATGGTTTGGAAACTTATTTAGACTACCAGAGAAACCATCAGAAGCTAGTAATAACGCTGGAACCTTCTAGTGTGGAGAGACCGGGCAGATGAGAGGATTAAAACTTGAAAGGGAAGGTTTCACATCCAGATTTCTCATCACTCTATATGCAAGACCAGACATCCCACAACTGTCACTACCTAATTTGTACAAGAACACATACTTAAATAAGCCAGAGGGTCTCAGTCCAATTCACAAAGAGACAAGTAACTCCAACATACAAACCACCAAGCGGTAGCTGTCATAGTCTTGATTGACACAGACCCTGGGCAAAGAAGCTTACCCAAACCAAATCATGTTAGGAAGGGGACAAATAACCTAACAAATAGTACTATTATATACCCTTCCAATTTTCAATACACTTCATTTAATACCGTTCCATTTTATTGCAAGTTACTTTCTTCCACTGGACAGTCATCTGTCTGTTTTTATACACTACAAAAAGCAAGCAATAGATTTTTTTTTTCTGTGCCCTTCATTTTCACACATCATAAAACCACTCACATTATTTGACACTATGGACAGCTTCTTAAGAAACAGTAAGCAGACACATTCCATGTGTTTTTGTATACAGTTTTGTTAGCATGATATACAAGAAGTCTACTATGTGAATTAAATCATTTCAGAGTTTTACTACTGGTGTTATCTTTAGAATGTAAAGAGTTTAAACTGGATTTACTAAAACAGAGCAATAACAGAATTTCATTAAAAAAAGTAAAGATTTATATTTGTGTAGTTCAATTTAAGATTTTTTTTTCTCCCTTTATTAAGGCAGTTAATTGTAATAGTCCAAAAATCAGAATTATGCTGGTAGCTCCTAAAGAAGTTATCCAATTACAGGCACAGTTCATCTATTATACACATAATCTTCCAGAAAGGAAGAGAATTCACTTTATAAAATAATTAACTACCTCACAAAGAAGCATTTTA
>NW_008795853.1:1058268-1059790 GCF_000699145.1 Aptenodytes forsteri | reverse complement strand
GGGGGGGCACGCAAGTAAAAGGAACCAGAATCAGACTTGACCTGCATTGAGTATCTAAACTCACTTATATTTATTCTCTTTTTCTGAAAATATTATCTAAATCTGAAAATGTCAAAGAGGTAGTAATCCAATGAATTTTATTGTTGCCTCATAAGTAATGGGAAGAGTATTTTTTATTCAATTTAAAGTTTTAACATGATGCAGTAGGACTTCACAATTTGATTAGTATTTTTCACACCTTTGCAGAAGCCATCTTTCCTTTTCTCCAAAAACTATCCTACCTTACTTTATCTTCGAAGGAATCTAGAAGAGAGTTTAGGCATTATTTAATTTTAGAGAATTTCCTAACTTTCCTGATCCACTTTAAGGAGAAAACGTAACCTTTTGTGTTGTGTGGCAAGGAAATTTCATAATCCTAATCCTCTTCTGCATTCTGCAATGCTTTGGGTTCTTGAATGCATACCATTTTTCACTAAAGATAAGTAGAAAACCCAAGAAAATAAGTTTGCCCACTATGCAAGTATTGCTTCATACTTGTGATAAATTGTCTTCCACTCTGCAACCCCTAAGTAGAGATTCTTTTTTATGGTCCTAGGCTAATACATGTAACCATAAGTAGAACAGTAATAGTATAAGGTTTAGGCTAAGAAAAGTTCATACTGTTTTAGCTGAAGAAACATTTTTTAAAAAGAGAGAACGAAGAAGAAAAATTAAGGAAAACAGAAAAAAATCCACTTAATAGAAATTTATTATATTATGTTTCTCCTAAGATGATTAGTAACCTTTTGCATACATTTTTTCAAGCACTTTAAAAATGCAAATTTTTTACTGTGTAGTATATATTAAAGCATCTGGCAGATTTAGCAAGGAGTGTACCTTTTAAGAGGATATTTTGAGAGTCTGAAAAGTTGTTTTTCCTGCATTCACTTTTCTACTGTCATTAATTCAGTATATCTAAGTATTTAGGTGATGAAAGATGAGGGGGAGCACAACTTTGAAAATGGAATTTGGAAAAGAACAGTAAGTTATCGGGTTTTTTGAAAGTCTCAAGATGGGACTGATTTTTGAAAGCAGTGTCAAACACATCTGCATTAAAACCTTCAAAAGATAACAACTATGAAATAAGGGAGCTCTTAAAGTTTATAATTTGGAAAAAATCACAGGTTTAAACTATTGGCAAGTAAAGCGTAGTTCAACTTTTAAATATTTTTTACATATGCCCATGTGTGTGTACATAATTTAACCATATAAGGACATAAAACACTTACAGGTTTCTGTACACTTTTGTAAGAGATGTACTAATACTCAAGGACTTGTCAAAAATAGGCTGGAATATTAAGATTGTCCTGGTTTTGGCTGGGATAGAGTTATTTTTCTTCCTAGCAGCTGGTACAGTGCTGTGTTTTGGATTTAGGATGAGAACAATGTCGATAACACACCCATGTTTAGTTGTTGCTAAGTAGTGCTTACACTAGTCAAGGACTTTTCAGCTTCCCATGCTCTACCGACTGAGAAGGCTGGA
>NW_008795853.1:1031836-1057488 GCF_000699145.1 Aptenodytes forsteri | reverse complement strand
ACAAATCAAATATTAATGCTGGGGTTTTTTTGGGGGGAGGGGGCGGGGGGGAGATAAGACGGGGGGATGTGACCATGCTTGTGTTCATCTATTCAATGATGATCCATTAATTCAGTTTCCTACTTCCATGGCTATCCATGGAAAATATGGGGAAAAAAAATTAAAACCAGACAGTTAAATAAATAACTATAACATACATTAACCTGCATTCTTTAACCCCTTACTCCACTTAGTTGAAAGCTAGAAAGCTACCAGGTACCATGGTGACAGATATGATAGAAATACCTAAAATACTACATGTCATTCTGTAGTGATCGTGACACTAAAAATATACCGTGGATAAGCTAGAGGAGAAATGGCAAAGACCACCATCATTGGGAAGGGTAATGATTACAGTTTACAGTAACTCATTCAGTTCTTTCATTGCAACTATTAAAGAATGGCTATAGGTGAAATGAAAGAAGAGGGGTGCATAGGCTGCATAAGGACAGTTGAAAGAAATGTAGTTAAATCTTTACAAAGGATAGAATTCCCAAAAGCAGAAAATATCAGAGTAGTTCTCAACATAGCTTTTGAAGGCTCTAGCACATAGGAAATTAGTCCAATATGGATGCACACCTTCTGGGTGTGACCCACCACACCAACAAAAATTCCTAACTAGGAAAGTAATGCAGTGTCTGGCCATCTTGTATGGACTCAACTGAACATGAAAATATCTTTTCAAATAAGCATGGAAGTAAGAAACATGAGTAAACCATTCATATTTTGGAGGATAGCACCAATTTCCTTCATCTATTTAACCACATCCAGAACAAAGCCACGCACCATAAAAAAAGGGGGTGGGGAGCACAATATAACAACATGGAGGGAGGAAATTATTTGTCTGTTCTGGTTGGTGTGTCGGTCTGAACACAAATTAACACACACATTTTAAAAAGGAAAGAAAACATTTTAAAGTATGGACATGTCAAATTGATAAAACTTAACAGCTATACCTTTGTCAATAAAAACTCTGCAAAAATTGTAGCAACTTCATTAAATGATATGCAAGAGTATTTTTTGTACCTAAGTCAGGAGGAATCTACAAATACAAAAGCAACTATCCTGAGATTGTAATATTGTGTGAGATCAAAATCAGAAAGAACAGAATTCTCTTTTGACTGCCCAAGGGTGGGGGAAAAAAAAAAAATTGGTAATTTTAAGACTTTTTCCTACTTTTACTCTTTCACCATCCCCAATGTATTTTATTCTTTTTATGAACCATTAAAAAACTGAAATGCTAGAAGTGATAATATGCAAAAGCCCTCATCTCTAAGGTTTTCTCTGATTTTTTTAATATTTAAAAAAAAACCAAAACCCCCTGAAACACTCATACATATATAGTGGAACATCCTATTCTTCCATGTGAAGCCAATAAATTATGCATAATTACTTTTAAATCTTCTAGGACAACAAGCCATTTAACCCTTAATAGCTAGATGCAGAGAAATAAAAACATGAATTTTGATCATGTATCTTCTCATTAAAGCTCAAAGTGTGAAGACAGAAGAATAAGCTAATATCTTGCATGTATGCGTGGCAAAGTACTGGTAACCAAGCAACCAGCAGGAAACATGTCAGAGAGAAAAAGCATATTTACAGTCATAACAGTCTCTCATTTATACACACCTATAGATACCAGCTACAAGAAGAGAGGATCAGAAAGCAGCAGAAAGCAGTCATTGCACCTTTTTTTTTTTTCATTTTGCTTTACTACAGATATTCTCTGGTTTTAATCAGATTAATCTCACATCACAATAGCTGACTTAATTCCACATTTTATCCTAATATAATAATATGCCTAAATTCTGCATGAATAGATGCACAAATACAGAACGCATCCTGAACTTATTTCCTACTTGTTTGGTTTTGTATTTTAGTAAGATTCTGTATTAGTATAGGATGTGAATTATTCACTTTTTCTGTAATATCAACGGAACACTCAGGTAAATACATATATAATATTAAACAAACAAAAATATATAGTATATATATTCAGCAAGATTATTCATGCAAAGACAATTATTCACATACATAGCATACTTAGAGTTATACCTTTAGCCTTTAAGTTCTTAAGATTTAGTGCAACGTACGGAAGTTTACTAAATCTCCAAAAGCAGAAATTATAGTTTTTGATTAATTTATTTGTCCCTTTTAAACATACAAATGGCAAATAGGAAGAGTTTCAGATACATTCATACTAAAGTGTTTCTGAGAAGACAAGTATAGCAGAAGCAATGTCTATCAAGTTTCTTCAAACTAAAGGATTCTTAAGACTTTGAAAAAAAATCTTGTATTTATTAACTTGAATTATTTGTTTGAGAAGCAGAGGAAGGAATGAGGTGTTAAATACATTTTTATTATTATGTTCCATTTTTATTATTTTGATATTGCTATCTAATGTTTACCTAAACACAACCATTAATGCATGTATGTCGATCAAACAGTAGCGAGCCTGGTCCTCACTACACCTAACACATACTTGCCAAACACACCAGAACACATACACACATGGGACAGACGTCTTTTGATTTGGGTTTTGGCTGGGGCTACAGCAGGAAGAGAAGTCTTTCCAGGGCAGATTTCTGCTTCCTCAAACACCATGCTGAAGTATCGCTCCTACATAGCATACATAATTTCTATTTTTGATACAAATATTGGTGCTAAATAATCTAAAAAGTCTATCACTTAAATGGACACAAATGACAAGAGGGATTGCTCTTGATTTCTAATAAAGATTTCTAATAAAGTTTATTTATTACTTTGTAATCAAAATTTAAAAATACAGTAATTACAGAGTCATCTAGAAGCCCAGCATATAATTTGATTTTATTTGATCACCATGATACTTGTACTCTTTATTATAATCATGTGTATAATTTAAATCATGCTCACTGCATTACAGGTTATTAACTCAAAGAAGATTTAATAAGATGACAATATAACCAATCTGATTCTGAAATAAATCTTTAAAAGGCAGATCATGAAGAGAAACAGCAAAGAAGTACAAGTGGTAATTTCTAGGACTGCCAGTGGCATCAGCCGTTTCTTCTTTCAACTGTCAGTGATACAGTAATGCTTTATCATAATCAAAGAACAATATATAAAACCAATATAACAATAATCAAAGAAAAGACGGAAACAATATCATTAACTGTGAGAAATATAAAAGGGTACTGCTAAACAAGCCTGGCACGAGAACTGAACTTAAATACTTCATCAGTTTAAGATACACAGATTGAAATGGAATGCAGAAGAGAAACCGTGACACATATGCTCATATATTTTCCTCTGTTTTCACTTCTACAGCTTATGGTATGTAGGGCTACATTCATTCATATAAACATAACTATTTCATGCAATGTTAGCTTAAACAGCTACTAATATTTAGAAAGAAAATGCAGGGGGTTTGTGTTCCTGTTCAGACTATTGTGAATTCACAGGACTTGAACAGGCTTCATGGGATCATCTAGACCTTTTTCCTTCCCAAGCAGGCTCACCTATTCCTACATAATTCCTGGAAGATGTTTTTCTAACTTGTCATAGAAGATCTTCAGTGACAGATACTCCCCAGCGTCTTTAGAGAGTTTGCTCAAAATGTTTTGCTGTTCTCACATGAGAATTTTTTTTTTCCCATGCTTAACCTAAAACCTATCTCACTGCAATGTACTTGCTATGTTACTTTTGGTCTGTCCACACTGTGAAGACGTGTCCAGGCTGCAACTGACTGGCTGCGACGGGCCTTGCCAGGCAGCAAGCTGCACAGGAGCCAGCAGTGCTCCCTCAGAGCTTGTCGGATCACAGCGAGAATACTGCATTCTGTTTTAGGCCCCCAGTAGAGACACCAATAAACTGCAGTGAGTGCAGCAGAGAGCCACCAAGATGTTTGAGGGCTGGAGCACTTGCCCTGTGAGGAGAGGCTGAGGGAACCAGGCTTGTTCAGCCTGCACAAGGGATGGCTTTGGGGGGGACCTAACAGCAGCCTGCTTGTACCTACAGGGAGGTTATCAAGATGATGGAGCCAGGTTGTCCAATGTGCATGGAGAGAGGACAAGAAACAACAGGGATGAATTGAAACGAGAGGTTCAGACTGGATATAAGGAAAAACCTTTTCATCATGAGTCAAGCAGCCGAGCAGGCTGTGCCATTGCCAACCTTTGAGATTCCTACTTGATAAAGCCCTGGGCAACTGCGTCTGACTACAGCTGACCTTGCTTTGTTCAAGAGGCTGGACTAGAAACCTCCTGAGGACTCTGCCAACCTGAATTATCCTTTGATTCTATAACATCCATACAGCTTCTATCCTCGAACATGCAAAGGCTAAATCCCCCATTTCATCTTGTTTTCCTTTACAACATAAGGATGGTTGTACTTATTCAGACTGATGGTCCATCACACAGTATCTCACCTCCATGATTGGTCACAAGTAGTTGCCTAGGGCAAAGTAAAACAACAGTAGAAGGATACTCTCTCCTCCCTAATATTTCAACTAAATGGACTTTTGAACCTGACAACATTTCCAGAATTCTTTAATAGACCCCGCTTCCAAGTGCTGTCAAATATGTTAGTTATCCAGTCAGAGGGGATCTAGTTAGTGTGGATTTATGCAAAGAAAGATATTCAAAGCTTCCATTTTCCTACTTTCATCTGTTGAAAACTTCCCTCTCTGCTCAGCAGCAGGACAATTCCTTCCTTATTTTCTTTGCTCATAATTGTTCAAAAACCTACAGCACAACTAGTAGCAGAGATAATTAGAAAAGAATGGCATCTTTAATTACTCTTTTGCTAGAGCCTTTGCATGCTTCCACTCTGCTTTTTTGCCACAGCAGACTCTTGCTCTGTTCCTTGATGACACCAGGATCACCTCCTTTCTTCTACCCCTATCGAAAGTATCAAAACCAAATGTACATGGTTTACAAACTGCTGAGTGATCTCTTTTTACCAGGCCAAATTCAGAGTTTCTGTAGTTTAGTTTTTTGGTTTTTAAAAAATGCCCATTTTCTTTTTCTATTTTTCTCCAGTCTTCACTCTCTCAAATTATTTTCCTGGGTTTTCCACCAAAATGACAGTTATGGATCAGTAGTGCAAAAAAGGAAGATCAACATAAGCATGGCAAAAACCCTCCTATCATCTGATTTTTCGTCATGATAAACAGAATTACAATAAGTGTCTACCTGGACAATAAATTAAATACATCCCATTTTCAAAGATACAACTCCAATGAAATAATATTTTACAATTTAATATATGTATTCTACAATAGCCCACTTTTTTGTGTTGAGTGCCAAAGTTTTTAAGTAAGAGATTTATTATTTAATCATAAATGTTGAGAAAACTCAGCACCAAACTCACAAAAAAACCCCAAACAAACAAAAAAACCATATTACATCTAGTTACAGTTTGTTAGAACAGTGTGTTCCAATATGGGCTTCAGTAAACCAAAATTATACAACTTGCAGTATCATTTGAAGCATTTATAACTTTTAGTGCACTGAAGGTGCCAAGAAACCCTGAGAAGCAGATGGGCATTGCCGCTGTCAAAATGCAACCAGTTACACCAGAAAAGAATTGGGTCTGTCATACCTACAGAAGAAATGTTTAATATTACAGCATCCTATTATTCAATTTCTTATTTTTATTAACAAAAAGCATAAATGAACTTCATTTTAAAAAATCTGATTTCCTTATAAGATTCCACTAGTGGCATCACTATTTCTGTTCTATTTAAGAACATGATCATAAAAATAAATAAATAAAGTCACTATCTGGGCAACAGTCACATTCACAAAATTCCCAGCAGCAAGGCACCTGATCCTCTGCCTCTATCTAAAGCTTTTCTTACTGAGTGTCACAAAACAAAGCTTGATTAAAATCTTAATTTGTTTAAAAAATAAACCCAACAGCTTCAAGGCAAGAACTAAATGCTAGCATTTACTTTCAGCTTTCAAAACGCTTCTTCTTTATATTCCATTAAAAACATATCACTTATCATTACTCACTAAAATGGCAGCCCTCACATCCACTACAAGGTTATAGTTCTTATACAAGTATAAATTCAAGTATAAATTATAAAATTTATGAGAAATTCCTATTTCAGATCAAAAAATATTATTTCAAAGTCACTATCAGTAATATAAAATGAAGGTTTACCTGAGACAAGCCTTCTATGTTTGATTACTCCAATGTCATTTTTCTGAACGTCGTTCTCACCAAAGCAGGTGCTTGTTTACTCCAAGAACATCCAATAATGGCCATAACTTCCAAATGGCCATGATATTTTGTTTCCACTCTTTAACTGAGGTTTAGGTTAACATTTTTGAATGTATATCCTATGGATTATCTCAAAATGCTACAATAAATGTTGAAGTTGTCCTACCAGCATGGTTTGCATAGAAAATTACAGTGATTTGGAACACACATAGGAAATCAAATGTCTAAATCAACATGCTCAACATACGTTTTTAATGACTCTCACTCCAATTATACAACTATATTCTGTCATACCAACAGAACATTCATCATCTCTTTTACTTTCAGAAGTAGATTGCCTGATCAAAAGAAACCATGCTTTATAACAGAAGGTACGTTTTGTACTGAGCCATCCTCATTTGGACTAGCCTCAAAGCTGAGATTGTTCACCAAGGTGTTTCTACAGATAGCAGCATCTCTTAGGCTGTTGGAGGTAAATGTCATCTTTAATTAGTTAAACAAACAGCACTACTTTTCTCCTAGGCAGAAAACGCTGTCAGCCATAATATATTTAAGATATTTTTTAATATATTTAAGATATTTTTTGCAGGTTTTGTTACTGAGATAACAGGAAAGCGGATGATAGAGAGGGAGGTCTCTGAAGCATGAATATCTCTCCATAGATCAAATGAATGATATTTAAAAAAAAAAAAGGCACTCAAATGTCTTTTAACTGTCTCAACTAATACACAAAATAATCTCAAAATGTTCTTAGTATCTCACTGATTGATAAAGTGTATGAAATTGCTCTCGTTCCTCTGATCTGTTCCTAAAGGTACTGAAAGAGCATGCAGCTGTTTCATAAGTCCCATTTGCTTCTAGAAGGTGGTTCTTTTACATTTCCTGGACCAGCCAAATAAAAGCTGAAGCACACAGGTAACAGTCAACTTCTATATTCTAAGATTTAATTTCTTATTTTTATGTCTCTCTGTTAAACTGTGCTTCACGATACTGTAATACCCTTCCCATTCCCCCACCCCCAGAAGAAAAAAAAAAAAAAAAAAAAAGCCTCTTGGCTAGCTACCCCAAAAAAATTAATTCAAATTGTAAAAAACAGGTGACTGGGAAGACGTACCATCCTGAAAAGGCAGGTCAAAGAAACCTCCTAGAGAGACGAAACAACAAAACTGCCACCTGCGTACACAGCCAATTCCATCTGAGGGTAGAGCTTCACGGAACCCTTCTCCATTCAAATACCCAGCAGGAAGCAAAGCCTGACAATTCCAAAGGTACTCAAAGGCTCAGGATGAACAGAATCACAGCTTAACTTCCTGTTTCTTCTCATCACCCATCTCCGTCAGAGACATTTTAACTGAATAGATGTATTATTCTGCAAGTGTTGAGTTTTAATGTTCAGCTCTATTTTAAAGTGGCAATCAACAAGTCAGGCTTTCCCAAAACGCAGTTCTCTGAAGCATACGAGAATCAAATGTAGAAGGTGCATGCATTAGGCAAAACAATGGAAATGGGCAATCCAGTTCAGTAATAATGCAGGCATACACCTGTATCAGCTCATATAAGATGCATGTCCCTGTCCTACGGGTACCACAACTGCAAGATGTGGCCTGAGGCTTTCTCTGTGCTTCTGCATAGCCCTATTGCCTCTCACACAGCTCTTGATGCCCATGCCTCTTTAGTCTGCGAATCTTTCATTTTCTACCCAAGTACGCTTCACACGCAGGCTGTCAGCAGGGTACTGAGATAGCAGTCTTTTGCTGCCAGTATGCGGGATGCTTGCAGTGTGGCAGATCATGTGGTGAATAACAGAAGCATGAGATTCATGCTTCCCCTCTGAGACTTGCCACTTGAGTAATTGAAAGAAAATACAAAGATTCCTTAAAAATAAGGCTGAGATAAGGCATAAAGCATGTTATTCATAATCCAACTGACGAATGCATTCATACACAGAGTCACTAAAAGAACCACATAATGAAAAAACAAAGTCTAATATTTTCATAATTCCCCAGCTGAATGGAAATGGAAGATAATTACACTCAAGTAACATTAAATAACTATATAACTATGAAAAGTTATTGGGTTTTTCCTACTGTACATTCCCAGTCCAGATGTAGAAAGGAGCGCTGGTGACTAATCAACAGCTAAAGGTATAAGGAACACTTTTTGACCTGTAGTTTCAGTGACAAAACCAGAGTTGCATGCCCAAATAGATGTTTGAAGATGCTATTTGCATTACCCCAGCACTACTCACCGAGAGGCTAATTCTCTCCTAGGACATCTTTATTGACAAACTTTTAAAAATGAAATTCAAAAAATTGTAACTAAGAATAATTAAAACACCCAGCATGTAAACAGATAAGTAATGCATTATATAGAGGTTAGTTTGTCTTCCTTTTGCTTACTCAAATGTTGAAGTGTAGACAGTTACTTGATGGACTATGTTGCAAACAATATCCACTATAATCTATTTTTCCCTCCTTCCCTTAGTTCCCGCAAAATAGCATCCTTAAAATCATAAAGATACACCTGGTACCAAAATACAATCCTTCTCAAAATTCTAAAATAATTTTAAAACAGTTAATGAATTGAGAGTTACAATATGGAATCTGTCATAAATGGCTATAAAGGTGTTCTACATTTTTTTTCCAGTTCCCAACTCTGCAGCAATAAATCCCCAGGAGAAAAAAAACAAACAAAAACCTACAAAAACTATTTTCATAGATTACCTTAGAAGAGGCATCTCTTCTATGTGTTTTGTTTTCCTCCTCCACCTGAGAAAGAATCCCGGTCCCTCCTCCACAAGTGGGCAAAGATGATAAAGCTCAACTCCCAGGATTCTTAAATCAAATACTGAAGTGTTGACTAAAACGCAAAAGAACCAAGCTATCAACAAAGAACACTCCTTCATCCATATAAAACTGCAAGACAATGTATGTCATGATGCAGGGACATATGAGAGTTTCTCATCTTTTCTGATTTTTTGGCCTTTCAATATGCACTCTCGATGGTGTCTTATTCATTGATATTCCCCTTCCAAATGAGAGCAGTACTGGATTCCTTTCTTCTTCAGACTTTCTTGCCCTATTGTTAGAACTGGTTTTTAACTAGCCTGTGAAAGCAAATTCATTACTTCATTCATTCTTCTTCTTTCTTGCAAAGGCTCCAGTAGATGTTTTTAAACTGGCAAAATTATAGGATTAAAATGTGTAAACCAGAAAAGGTTACTTAATAGACTGGACAGTAACATACGTAATTAGCAAGAGTACACTAAAATTCCATTTTTTTTTAATATTAATTTATGAATTCATTGCATAATGAGCTAGATTTTAAACTGTACCACTGCACTAGTCCTTAACTGTTTCCGTCCTAATTATCAGGCAGCCCAAATTACATTTTTTTGTGTAGTGATTTTACTTCAAAATTACCAAGCTCATAAAATGAGTCTTTAGAAAATCCTGCATACAGTCTGAAAGCAGGAAGAAAGGATTATCTTCCCACACAGTACGTATACGAAGCAGACATACAGCAGGAAGATTACAGAGGTTCTTGAACAAGACCTGTTTTTCTACCTCTCCTGGAAGACTTCAAGAAATCATTCCTCATTCACTGGGAAACTGGCAAATTTTGTTTGTGTCCTTTGCAGGATAGCCCTGTTCATTTGCAGGATTATAAACGTCTAGCTCATTTGTCACATCACAAGACAGAGAATGAGGACCACACACCACCACTATAAAACCACCTGAATTATGGGCATGTGTTTTTCAGACGTGTGACTATCTGCTGGGTCAGACCTACGCACATGGCTCACAGAGAACATTCTTTACACTAGAAAAAAAAATACAGGAAACTAATAACCTTTCAGATCAGGCTGAAACTTAACAAAATTTGAACCTAAACTTAACTGAAGGCTGAACAATATTCAGTGAAATGAATGTTTATCTATTAGCAAATAGATAAGCAAGTAGATATATTTTGCTAATAGATTAGCAAAGACATAAAATTTTACATTAGTGAATGTCCAAAAAGTTCTTTTGATCTCAGTAATTTTGCAACCATGCAGTATTATTGAAGGGAATTGTTTTCAAACTTATGTAAGACATGAAGTAAGAAGAGAAGGGATCTATAGCTGATTGCTTTCTGGAAACAAGCTATACCTAGGCATTTATGGATAATCGTTTTTATGATTTGCAAAACATGAGCTTTAAAAAAAACAAACACACCCTGATTTCTGTAATTCCATTTAATTCTTCCCTTCATAAATATATTCCACTACCTAATTTCTAATACATTAAAGATCAACATAGCATATATCTTTGAAAAAAAAAAATTTAAGAGCTTTTGGAACAGCTTAGCCCGACAACCCAGACTTTATTAGTTCTATACCACTGTTCCAAAATGCAACTGACATCAAACCTCATCTTTTACCCCAATTTGCATTGACAGAAGAGAGAGATCTTTGGTACAGAGAGTTTCTAGCAAACCCTTTTAACTAACGTAAGTTTAATAGCTTCACAGAGTTGCATTACAAATTTCAAAATAAATGCAGACAGACTACAGTTTACCCACAGCCTGCAACATTTAACTATTCCTTTCAATATTCCCTCTCATCTGAAGTGTACTATGAAGAAAAGTACCAAGCTAATATTAAACTAGGATTATCTTTGGATATTTACTCAAAAGAAGGAAGTCGCAGAGATGAGACACTATCACTTCTGATAGCTGTGAAATCTGCAAAGGATGCAAATGCTTCCATGAATTCTTACTTACCAGAGAGAGGCCAAAATCTTTTAAAATGAAAATCAAAACAGAACACAGAACCTAGAAAACAACTAAGGTGAATAAACCACTCATGCTAAGGTTTAAAATTAATCCTCCAGGTAACAGAACTCTCTGAAATTCAAAGCTCCAGAAATTCAGGAGGATGGGGTGGGGAGGGACTAAAAGTAGAAGCTAACAGAAGATGAGAGGAGAACAAACGCAGACTTCTGTAAAACCTAGAAAAAGAGATGCAATTTGCAACTACCATTATGATGTAGCTTTTTAAAAGTAATTTCTTTATTCAGGCGTTAAGTGGTTTTTCTTGCGACATCTATAGGTTTTTGGCTGTAAAATCTAATAGTCAGTTGGAAACAAAACACTCCAAAATCAATTTTGTGAGTATGATTTCAAAAACATAATATAAAATGGCTAAAAATTAATCAGATTCTGGGAGGGAAGGGGAAAATACATTAAAAAGCAAGACAATAAAAGGACAGTAAAGTGTTTGGACATAGGAAATCCAGGCTGAATATTTCACCTGTCTGGAATCAAACAGAAAGTCTGTGCCAAAGGTGTCAATGAGCTTTTAAAAAAACTATTTGTATTTTTCAGTTGAGAAGTACCCACAATCTTTCTTCAGTGTAGGATATACTTAAACAAATACTTTCTGAATAGGATGATTAAATCAGATTTACTGTATTCAAAGTTTAAACTAGATTTTCCTTTAAAAATAAAATCAAAGAAATTGGCCTTTGAAATTAATAGCTACACTTACCACGGACCATTAAAATCAAATCAAATGAGTCCTTTTTTTAAAGTTACATGTTGTTGCTGAAGTTTTTCAATCAACTGAAGTGATACAAATAAACATCTAAATACCTGCAATTAGATGTTATTACAGTGAAGAAGTTACATAAATGAACTAAAAAAAAAAAAAATACTTCACATTTAAGTAATTTTATGTAAATGAAGACTGTAATTCAAAGTAAAATAAAAACAGTAAGGGATCAAAAAGCAGAAGAAAGTTTGTTCCCTTCTAATTTATGAGTAACAATACTACAGAGCAGTTTCTAAAATTGTAAAACATACTGTCATAGTGTTGTCTCCTACAGCAAAAAGGCATCATTTTGTTTTAGGGACAAGGTTCTTTTGGCACTTGGTCATTTCGCAGTAAAGTAGGTTAAAAAAAGAAAAGCAAACAGAAACCCCACGAATCTTCACAAGTATACAATTCGTAATTATTCAGGGCAGCAAGTTTGTGTTGTGCCATGTAAATTTGCCTTAAACTAATGTGTTTAAAAAAACCAAAATCCATTTGGGTGGAGGAAAGTCCTTGAACAATCCCTTTATCAATCTCCTAGTGGAATCACTTGTTACAGAGCATGGAGAAGATCTTCAGCAAATTACGTAACTGCTTAGATGAGTTTTCCAGGTTAAACAATCTCCAGATTTCAGAAAGTTGCATTAAAGTTATGCACAATTCCTTGCTAAAACTCTACCACAGGAACTGTATCTACAATGACTGACTTTTTTCAATACTAGCTTTTTTCAATATTAGCTTTTGTTCATAGACTCCCCCTCTACTTCTTGCATTTCAAAAATCATCCACCATCTAATATAGGCTTTATTTAACATAAAATTAATTATAAAAGTATCGAAGATGTCAAATGCTTATTTCTTAATGAGATATGAAATTTTCTTGTTAAAAAGGTTATATTTTTCTTACTTTCCAGAAAAGCAGCATGTTCACACTAACCTTCTAACTAACAGGAACAGATGGGTCTAACTGGATACAGGCGTGATGGAGCATTGTGGTAGAGCAAAAGAACATGTTGATTCTCATACCTCTGGCAGATGGGAACCAGTCAAAATTAGTTTTAGACTAAAAATATTTTGCTACTTCTTGGTAAAAAAGAAAAAAACACTTGAAACAATATGCTATTTTTATACATGCCATCAGAGATCAGACAACAGCAGCTTTCAAAAAGTTGGTATCGTACATTAAAGCCAATTACATAGGCTTACTGTATGTCATTTTTAAGCCTGTGGATAAATTACAAATTCCTGAAAACAGCAGCTTATAATGGAAGTGCTGACACAACCTTAACTACAGCAGCAAATGCGCTGCTATTATGAAGTTGTTATGGCAACTAGAATGATCAAGTTGGGAGAGAAAGAGGAAGAGTGCACATAAGCAAAACTTAAAAATCTTTGACACCACCCCCCACAAACTCTTCTAAAATTTGTGGTCACAGTGTTATCACTCCTTACCTTTACAACAAAAAAAATTAACTGCAAAACTTCCCTTTAACACAAGTGAGAGGTTCCACATTAGTGTAAAATCTAAGACAAATTAAATCCAAGGTCGTAATCCATCTGGTGCACGCACATATCAATAGTCTACAAAAATAGAGTCAATTGAAAGATATCTGGACAGCATCAGCTGAGCACATATTCATCAGATATCACAAGTTAACATACGACATTATGCAAAACTGTTCAATCTTCGATACAATTTCAGAATTTGTTACCAATCTGAATAATTTAGTAACAGCACCCTGCTGTAATTTGACTAAATCAAACAGACAGCACATTCACAAATACTGATCCATTAATTAAAATGTGATTAAAAATATAACTGAAGCTCATATTTGTGAAACAGTCATTACTTATCCTCCCTAATACTGTGTTAGACAAAAGCAGAAATCTTCAGGTGTTTCCAATATTAAAATAATGGGAAAAAACCATAGCAAGGCAGTCACATTTTAATACACAAAAATGTACACAGTATAATTTATAAAACATATTAATTAAAACCTGTGCCAGCACGCTAGTTACCTTTCTCAAAAAACATTTTATAATTTAATTGCAAGTATTATTCTAGTAAAATTTCACTGAATAAAGTTTCCAACAAAACGTTAGTAGCAACCAACAGTCCTAGAAATAATGTTAAATCATCATTATTATACATTTTTATTAAAGCATTCTGTCCATATACATCTACCAGCAACACCTCCACTAGAAAACTGGAAAACAAATTATTTGTCTTTCTCTCAAAGGATTTCATATTAAAGCCACATTGTCTCAAGTCTAAACTTGACCGCCATAACTAAAATCTAGGAAACACAAAAGCCCTCAGATGTCTGACATGGTAAGAGTTGTGCTAAGTACTTACACTCACTCATTTCCTAGGTAACAAAAACTCCTTTTTCTCCAAGATATCTCAATCCATTTCTCTTTTGAGCTTGTTGTTCTAAATCAGTTTTCAGACTACTGGGAAGACCCATTTTATGAGGAATAGTCTCATTTTAAGAAATGTGAAAGTATCTATTTTCACTGAGAGCTAGCAGATATTCCGGTTAAATTCAAAATAATTTTAAGATTCAGGTTGTCACGGTTTTAAGTCAAAAATTACTTAGTGTTAATCATCTGATTCATTGCAGAATTTTGAAACTTTGAAGACTGTTTTCATTTATATAGACTTTTTTTTAAAGAAACATACAATGTATTCTATATTGATCACTGAACATTACAGTTTTGCAGATGAATTTCATTTAGCTGGAATATAATCACATATTCCACTAACAAAACAGAAATATTTGATCTGCAATAACAAACAATTATTGACATGAAGTCACAACAAGCCCCCCCCCCCCAAAAAAAAAAAGTGAAAAAAGAATAAGGCTGAAGAGTAAGTAGGAAAATAATTTTGTTCACAAAAGCAAGAACTACTTGCAGGCAACAAAAGAAGTGGCAATAACAATGACATTTTCTTCAGAACATTAGCTCTTCAGCAATTTAAAAATTCTGATAAATACACTGCTTTTCTCTGAAAAGCAACTACTACATTTATCATCTTGCTTGAAACAGGTAATCATACAGATCTATTAAAGCTGAATGACAACATTCAGAAAAAAGGTTAAAATGGGATTTCCATGTGCACAGCTGTTTGTTAGATAAAAGATAAATACTTGATAAAATTCTCAAAAAGGAAAATGCTTAGAAGTGTTCTCTAACACTATGTCTTCTTTTAATTTTTTTCAGATTTATTTGCAGTACTAACATTAGTGGTTACCACAGACATTTATAATTTGTGAAAACATTTCATTGAGATATGGCTTTATTGATCACTCAGTTTTATTAGAAAAATGTTTTTCCCAATATATTTGACAAATTACTTTCATAGAGTAGGAATAACACTTGGCCTTTTAGACTTGAAGAATCCATAATTATTAAACATGAATGGACTAACACAGACAGTAGTACATGGTTTAATACTATTTGCAAAGCTATCAGCTTTGATGCTGTAAATATCAAGTCTTACTGAGATTGCAATGAAATTTCAGTGAGCTTTCACCTCAAATGCTCATGCACTTAAAATGTAAAACATTTTTTAAAAAAGCCGATTTCTGTGCTCACTTCTTATGCAACTTTTAAAAAGCAATCCTCTTAAAACAGGTAAGTGCATTATTCACCCTAGATCTGATTTTCAGGTGCAGTGTTTCAATACACTGTTAACCAAAGCTTCACAGTAGTTATTCTGAGGTTTTTGACTATAACGTGTACATGCATAAAACCACTCAAAAAACAGAGGTAACTGAAACAGAAGTCTGTCCAAGAAGTACAGGACTTTTTCCTCACTACAAATTAACTTTTCTATTATCAGAAAGTAATGCAAAAAACAGCATGTCTGTGAACCAAATGAAATGAAGCAGAGGGGTGTAGCCAGTTCCCTGTGATTCCTTACTCCTGGTTTAGAAATATGAGAACTTCATGTCAACTGACGTTATTTACAGACATGGAATCCCTCATCACACCATTCTGTGAGTGCAAGATAACCAAACTCTGCAAGAATTAATCACATACTACAGCGCTGACTGTCACATAGTAGACATCCAGTCACAAGACAGACTATAGGTCCTACAGAGTTTATAGTTGTGCATGCTTGAAGCTTTTGCTTCTTCAGACATACAAACAACATTCTCCGCTGGAGATGTTATTTATCCCCTTTAGTAATGCAGCTTATATATATAGTTTATTCCTGTTGTAGCTTGACCAAACAGAAAAGATTTTCAGGACACCATGCTAAAAATACAATTCCTCTTCTTTGTGCTATATCCAAGGTTGAAAATTTTAACCAGCTTCATCTTCAGAGTTTGAATTCTTAACACCAATCATCTCCTTATCTTAAACTCAGATTGCACACCAAGATGTCAGGATCACTGTCATCCCCTAAACTTTAACATGCTGCTTTATCCAAGTTTATCCTCATCTCCAGGGTTGAGACAGCAGAATACTTTTGATACTAACATACAAATAGCTCAGTTTACCTAGTTCTGAAGAAGGAAAAAGTGGTTTTTATACATATATATGTATGTGCGCGCTCACACACAGGTGTATATAAAAAAAGGCTCAATTATTTTGTGCTCCAGGACTTCTTTTAGGGATAATCACAGAGTAGATATTTGAGTGCCCTGTTTGGGATTTGCAAAGGGGAAGCAGACTGGGACTAGTGTTTGTTCTTTGTCTCCTGAAAGATTATCTAAGAATACAAACTGTATAAAGTTATCTTATTGCTACACATACAAAGATTGTGCCTTGTCAGATTCCAATTACTTGTAAGGGTTTCATAAGAAATGAAATATCCTTTATGAAATATCCTAATAAATTTAAGACACTTTCAGTTCAGGTTAGGCTACCAACTCCAGATATGCATTGTATGCTTGAGGACAGGAATCATGAGACAGAAAGTGTTAATATTATTTCAGAAAGTATGCCTCATCCCAGTACTTTCAGCATGGACTTTACATCATGTACCCATTGTATCCTTGGCAACTCAACTCCTTATCTAAAGAGACAAGACTGACAACTTAGATTTAAAGTTACAGCCATCGTATGCTACTAAGCTTGGATTTGGTCTGGAGCTAGATAGGATGCAAGCTAGAGGCCAAAGGTATTCCAAAAGTTATTTGATGTGATATAAGGGCATAACTGTGCTCATCATTATTGACTGGATAAACCAAAAAAGCATTATCCAGATGCTCTCCATTGTTTCATAACAAGGAAGATGAAGATAACTTTGCTGTTTCAAGGAAACAAGACTAGGGCAAATTATGAGAGAGGTTCTTCATACTTATAGTAAACAAGTACAAACCTGTAGAAGTAGCCCCTTCTTCCACCATCTTTTTGGTGTGGTTCACGTTTCACCCCAGTTCTAAAGTAAATAGTCTATTTTCTTTCTCTCATCATTTTATCTCTTCTTCACCTTCAACGTACAGAAGGCAAAAAAAGAAATAAATTGATTGTAAACATTTTCTTGTCAATAAATTAAAAAGAAAAGTTACAGTAAATAAGGTTCCACGGTGAACAAAATGAAACTATATTCTAAGGAAAAGTTCCAAATGTTGCATTATTTTCCCCACAATCAGCATACGTTGCCCCTGACAACATCAGTACAGTGAATGAAGATTTTACCCATCATATTTTAGGACAGATTTATGAAAGGCTTATGTTACATTAAAGTGAGTTTTTCAAAATATATTATTTCCTACATATTAACCTCAAGAGAGCATTTAATTAACATTAAATCAGACAATTTAAATTTCTAAATTAATCCAAAATGGATTTGTGAGTCAGAAAGCCTTTGTTTGATACAAAGTGTGTAATGAGTTTGAACATCATCTTCATACACAGGGGCGGGCGGGGGGGGGAGACACACAAACCCCACAGGAATGAGTAGGCTTAATCTGCAAGATATAAATGAAAAACCACAAGACTACAGCCAGGTTCCACAAATGAAAGGCTACATGAAGCAAAACATAAACAATGATTTCTAAAGCAAATCTTTTGGAACGCCTTTTTGATAAAAAGCTAGCTATGAATAAACCTTAACCTGAATGGAGTTTTTAACCCTATACATGACATCTACCATGTCAAAACAACTCTGGTCCGTTTTACCTGATTATATCCCAAAACAGCAGTTTTTTCCTGGATTCGTTTCTTGATGACAAGCTGTTCAAACACAGAGCACCTATCAAACCTAGTATTATCATCTGCTGCTTTTTTCTTCTAGTAGACACTGCTGTCCATCAGAAGAAATAATTAATGGGTCTATTATGTATGAAAGCGTCATCCTGTCAGTTCAGTGACTGGTTTGAATAGCTCATATCTGTTACTCATTGATGCCATGCATGCTCACTGTCCTGAGAGATGACAAAACACTACACCCTTTGGGATTTTTTTCCCTTCTGTTCTAAAGCAGCATTTCACATCTGTGTCTGACAGAAGCATAAGGAGCTGAGAGAGGCAGACCTTCATCATCCTTCACAGAATAATGTTGCATGGGTTAAAAGTTAAGACCTGATGTCTACTGATCCTGCATATTTCCTACAAAAATCTAACACATGGAGGCTACCAAAATGTGTAGGGAAATAACTTTTCAGTGTTGGAACAGCTACAGAAAACAGATGGAATTTACTGGATACTAAATCTTTAAATGATTTTTTTAAATGGGTGCTGAATACTTGAGTTAACTGGGGTCAGTGCATATGCCTTTTTTTTTTTTTTTGCCTTTTTTTTTGAGGGGGGTGGGGAGATGCAAAGTTCACAGGTTCTTTTCTGTTACCTGATTAGGGCAGAATAAACAAAAATGCTGAATGTGGAAGAAGTCAGATATTGGAGATACCTGGAAATAAACTGGAAACAACCAATACCACAAGACGAAGCAGCAGTGAACAACAAGACGCTGTGGAAAAAGAAATCGCAAGATGAGAGAGCACAATGCATTTCAAATAGAAAAAAGCTTCCTATCTGCTGAGTGAGTCTCAGTATATTCTGACAGAGCACAGATAAAGCTTCAATCAAGTACCTCCTAGGTAAGTTTTTATTTCATATACTGCTTTAATTGTTTATCACATCAATATATACTTTAATGTATGGACAATAACTCAATGAATTTAAATTTCTTTATACTGAAGTTTAAATCCTTCTATGACAAATATTTGATGTTCTTAGATTTCCTGTACTGCTCAAATAACAGCTCTCTTTTGATATTAAGGTTATTCAAAGGAAAACTATTAATGCTTTCTCTCTTGACTTATACTAGAGTGAAATATTTGCTAAGATTTAAATCCTTCAAAATATTTTAATATATATTTCCATGCATGGCTGTTTAAGAAAAAAGAAATTGATAAAAAGCCATGCTTCTGTTAATATTACCAAAAAACATTTACTGTACTTCATTATCTATTTAATCTGGCAAAGCAAACAGCATTTTGCACCACAGCAGTAAATGTAAGAGGATATCTTTTATTATAGCATAATGAATCTTTGTTTATATAAAAGGATATTAAATAAAGCTAGAAGTGTTGATTAATTATTTATGAAGGGTAAACTACAGCACAGTAAGGAAACAGCACCATGTTAATACACCCCAAGGTACTGTGTACAGAGGTTCAATAAGAAGACTGGACATCAGTGTCCCAGTAAAACTATAAAAAAGAAGGTGCAGGTCACCTAAGTTATTTCACTCATTTGGAGCATCCACTACATAAGCCACATACACATGAATTCTACATGGAAATAATATGCAAAACATTTTAGAATGAGATTCTAACATCTAATAGGACTTGAAAAATAAACACAGTATCTGTTAGTCAAAAAACTACACTTACAAGTAACGGAGAAAGGTACCTGTGCTCACACACACAAAAAACCCCACACCCCTTGAAACTGAAAAAGCATAAATAGTCACATACCACTTAACACACCATTTTATACTATCACATTGGTCAATTTTGTATGTATTCTTAGCTTTGAAAACCTACATCTTTGCTCCTACTGTCTTTTACTGGGTTTGCACCATTTATTTACTAAAACGTAATATTTATTTTTCCAGCATTGTTTTAAATCTCTTTCCTCTACTTCTCTCTGTATCACTTTCTTCATTTCTATTGAGCACGTCTTTCTTATTTAATGCATCCATCAATCCTTTTCCTGTTTTTTTCTTTTTATGTTTTGCTAACTTACTAAAATAATCTCTCTTGCCTGATGCTTGCTAAAGACAGACTAATTTGCCATTCACAAACTCTTCTTTTGAACCCTTCACTTATGCACAAAGGGTTTATGAGTTATACCAAGTGCTAGAAGACTAAACTTACTTGCCAAAGACTGGTAGAATACCATGAGACTAAAAACCAGAAGTTGATACTATGCTGAGCCTTGTTTCATATCAAGAGGCAACAACATATCCCAAAATAATGGAATTGCTACCAGGAAAGGTATGTGAAACAACTTCTGCAGGAGAGGGGTCATCTCATGCATATTACTGTAGAATACTTTATGTATTTGAAATTTCTCCTACAAGATCCCACTCTTGACTGCCATGATGGGACACACACACACGTTTCATGTTCTCTAAACATCCATGCTTAAGTCTTCTGCTTAATACAGGCAAAGAAGTTTCCATTATTCTAACCCTTTTCCACTTGCTATATTTGATGAGAACTTGATGGGAATTTTTGCTAGAGCACCTATCACTCAGCTATTTTGTTGCTGACAGGTTCCAGCACTCTCTACATTTCCCCAATTTCTGTCCTTTTCTTTTATAAGTAGCTCCAACTGCTCGATCAAACATCTCAATCTTTTTTTCCTATGCCTCGCTTCACACATTACATCGATCCAGTAAGAATTCTTCCTGCCTCCTCACTGCTCCTGTACAACACACACCGATACTTTTTCTCTCATCTAACATACCAGGAAAAAAACATCAGTTAAGAAGTAGGTTCTGTACAATACAAAACAAAACAATATGGCTATAAGTTTCAATGGCACCAGTTCAAGATTTCCATAACTTGAATCGTCAAAGCCTACTATAACTCGGTAACACTTGTAACAAGCAGCAGATGTAATACAGCTTTTGTCAGCTGATTTCAGAAGACAGTTTTGTATCTGTTGAACCTGGTTCAGAGTTGGAAGTAAAAGAGAGAAAAATAAGAATTGTAATTCAAGTTTTGATTCTCCAGTTACTGCTCTTCCACTCGAAAAGTTTTCTTACCTTAGACATTGTGTGCGAGTTTATTTGCTTCCTCTTTTGTAAAAGGTATTGTTTATTGTGGCTTAAAAAACAAACAAAAGACCCACCCAAAACCCCAAACATAACAGGTAGCCAACATGCCTATTTCAGAAAAATCACGTTATTATTCAATGAAGCTCTCAAAAAGCTTACTCAAAACTTAGTGTTTCAGAAAATTCTAAACTGAGAGTTGCAGTTAAGACTTTTTAAGCGCTCTGTTGAAAATGAGAGGACTAAGAACAAGTGGAAAGCTTGCTTGTAGGAAGAATTGGATAAAACTAATATTTTTGTAAAAGACTGGATACATCTATGTAATATTTTACAGAGAAAAAGTAGATCTTTATTTTTTTTCAGATGCATTCATTAATAATTTTTAATTTAAGTCATCAAGATAAATGTCATTTTTAAGTGCATTATTCCTCTCACTTATCTTCAAAGAATTCAGATGCATTAACATAAGTGAACAGTTCATTATCAAGTTCCAAAGCCTAAATCTCTGTGCAACCAGAAATAAATATACCACAGAATGTTTTCCAAAATGTGTAATTATGTAAAATCACCTCACCTGAAAGCAGTGAGTTGATATTTATTTTCCACCTTTATCATAATCAGTTCTTCAAGGATCACTAAGCATCTGACAAGGATATCTTTTCATTTCCTCTCTGTATTATGTTGCTCATCTACGTGAAATGAGTAAACCACATCACAAAATAACTACAGTCAATTGCCTAAAGAGAGTACATCTGCTCAGCAAAACAGCACGCATGGTACATCCAAATAGGACCGTCTTCCCAACTAATTCAGCAGGTTGCAAACATTAAAGTGGCGTAGCATGGTTTAATGAGCCTTTTAGAAATGATGCGAATGATATACAGACCAAAAGTGCAAACTGCCCCTTCTGGGCAGTTATCAGCTAAAAGAAATCAACAGGTAGCAGCACAGACTTGTAGGTACACAGATTCCTAAACTGTTGGCCTATCTTCTGCATTCACTTCCATGTCTACTCAAGGCTATTATATTGCAGGTAAAACATGAGATACTTTTACACTTCCATCTTTTTGTTAAGAGATACAACTTACATAACCTAATAGAAAGCAAGGAGTGAAATCCAGAACTTCTGCTCCTGTAGTTAAATCACTGGCCCAATATGTCCATTTCACCTTGAATTACAGATGAACACTAAATTCACCATGGCCATTTGCATCTCTCTCAAGCCCCTTCATTAAATAATCCCCCACCTCTGAGAGTTATTGTAATGAGAAAAAAGGCACTAAAACACT
The DNA here is from genome assembly GCF_000699145.1 of Aptenodytes forsteri. NCBI lineage: Eukaryota > Metazoa > Chordata > Aves > Sphenisciformes > Spheniscidae > Aptenodytes > Aptenodytes forsteri. Next base: position 1,035,132 of record NW_008795853.1, on the reverse strand, counting down.
TCAGGACCATTTGCATGGTAAATACATGCAGGTAATATTATGCAGTATTTCCAACCACATGTAAACAGACATCTTCCAGAAAGCCAAATTGACCAGTATTACTTATATTCATATCCTTTTGCCGTGGAAAAAACAGGCAGAGCCAGGTCAAGCAAAACCAGTTTATAGCTACAGGAGAGAATGCACAGCGACAGATGTTCAGCTCTTTATCAATAAGAACTCTGACTTAAAACAAAAGCATGAGGGCTTATATGCATTTATGGCAGATATAAACTGCTTTGTGAAGGGGCCTGATATGGCAAAGCAGCATCTGCATAGAAGGAAGCTTTGTTACAGCAGATGTAACTGTGTGCTCCTGGTAACTCAAAACCTGCAGCCCTACAGCCTCAACTTAGATCTGTTCAGCTCATCCCTCTCTTTTGCTTGTGATGCTGCTGGTCCTCGACCAACTTTTAGGTCCAGCAAGGCCTGCCTCCACACTTTAAATCTTAACCAACCAAATCCTGTATCAGCTTTTCCATTCCTTTTTTCCAGGACTGATGTCAAGCACATGGGCCTACATTTACCTAACTCATTCCATTCAATAGCATTTTTTCAGTATTCAAGACAGACATTCTTTGGTCTTCTTCAATATTCCTGCAATTATGAGACATTAAAAACACCCATTTGTATAGTCTGCCCTGTTGAGCAGTACTGATGCTTTACAAGGAATTCAACTTGCTACCCCCAACTATATACTTACATATCAAACAGTGGTGAAGTCAGCAAGCTTGTTGAAAATATTAAAGTTACAGAAAAGTTAATCCTTTACAGGACCTCAATATCTTCCAACAGTTTTGAACTGACACCATCTCAAACTTTAAATATTAATTTATCGATTCTGCAGATTACAAACAGGGAAGAAAGAAGCACATCGCTTGGGAAAGGTCACACCAGACCAAATCAGAGGCTCCATGTAGCCCCAAATTCTGCACAGCAGTGCCCAACAGCATAAGTCTAGGGAAGCCTGAGAACAGTGTACACACACAAGGACACTTCCTCAGAAATATTCTGCCAGCCTCTAGCTATTTGTAGTTCAGGGATTTCTTGAGCCAGAGATGATGTCTTATTTATAAGATAACCTTCAAAGTATTTTTCCAGTTGTTTTTTGAACCTGCACAAAATTTAAGCTTCCACAAGATCCTGTGACAAACTTCCATATTTAATTATGAGTTACATCAAAAAATACCCTTCTTTCTTTGTTTTGAATTTGCTGCCAGCCAGCTTCATTCAATACTCCCTACTTCTTACACTAGAAGAGGCAATAATAATTTCTTATTCACTATATCCATCCCTCCATGATTTTACAGACAGCTACACCATACCATTCTCAGTCATCAGTCTTTCAGGCTGAAGACCTCTATTCTACTCTACTCATACCATCCTCAGCCATGCCTCATATGTAAATTCTTCCATACTGTTAGTTGTACTGCTGCCCTTTACTGTACCTTTTCAGTACTAGTGTTTCCTTGTGGAGCCTCTGGGATCCGAATCAGAAAGAGTTACACGATATGCCTGTGTCACTGATTCATATAGTGACACCACGATGTGTTTTCTGATTTGTTCTCTGTTCTTTTCCTAATTTCTAGGGTTCATTTGCTTTCAACTAGTGAGTAGTAACAATCACCTCAGATGTCTCTAAATGTGATAGGGGACTGTTCCCCACACACACACACCATGTACATCACTTAATCTTCATCTGCACTGAGTTTAACCTGTCATTTGTGTGGTTTTTTTCCTGCAACTCTCTGCAGTCCTCAGGCTATACAGAATTAGAGGGGAATTAAGATGCAGGCTTTTAACAGTGAAGGTAACAGCACATCAGACCAATCCAAGAGCCCAGTGGGATAACTTTCCAAGAGCTCTGGGGGATTCTCTGTCGCTGAAATTGTTTAAATCAAGACTGACAATAGCTTTTGACAGTAGCTATACTAAGAGACATGCCCTAATTCAACCAATAACTAGTTCATAACTTCCTTTGTTATGACTGCTCATGTTATCCAGAAAGGTTCACCTGATCACAAATGGTTTCTCTGGCTTTGTAATCTATGAATTTTACTGGCCTGGCTATGCTGGGGTTAGCCTTCCATGTACAATTACTTACTAGAGAGAACCTGTTTCGCTGTTCTTCAAGTCAGTAAGGGATTGAGTTAGGGAAAGAAACAACAGCAAGTTTCACTTCCTCAAATATGCTCCAAACCTTACTGAAACTGATTTTTTTATTGTGTTTGTTTTTTCACACGTTTTGCAAGTTAAAAAATGAAGGAACTGTAATTCAAAGATGTTTGTTGGTAGTACTTTACCTCCAATGTCTAAAAGCAAATAATGGCAAATGTTGTGTCACCTAACTATTAAAATTATATATGTTTTAAAATGTGTTGCAAGGAGAGGAGGAAATGGAACCGTTTCTAAGTTTAGCAGTGCCAAGCTGTCAGAACACAGATACAGAAAAACAGACCCCAGAAAGAGTCATTTTTTAAACACCTATACATACTCTCCTTAATAGGCTGTTCAATAATTCTTTTACCTATTGTAATGTAAATTAGATAAATCATCCCTAATGCCATTATGTGGACGTCATCTCTTCCTGACTGATACCGTAGGTGTACACAATCAGTGTCACCAAAATATACCTTGTCCGTTATTATATTCTCCCTGGATTAATCTACTGTGCTTTCCTTTCATGATTAAATGAATTCTAGTCACATGAAATTACATTTTCAGCGTAGTTGTTCAATGCCTCAGTTTTCAAAACTGCATTACAGCAGCTTTTTATCATATAGTATAGCTTGCTCAGTGAGTTATTTTTGTAACAGAACAAGCTTATTTCACTAGTCTTTTTTGAACACAATAATTTCAATTTACAACAAGTCTGGCAGATTGAGAGACTTCAGGAATATAGCTCAGATTATTTTATTCTAGATACTTAGAAAAAACATTGTCTATAGCATCTGTCACCACGGTAAAGCATTTGCAATTGTGAGGTAAAAATTATTACATCTCTCTCTGCAGCTTTTTTAAATTAAAAAATGTCCTCCAGGCTGTTTTTATTCATGCTAAAATTTAGACCATAAATACTCTTTCCCTCTACCGAGCAAGTTTGTAAATACAGGTCTTTAATTCATACTCCAATTTTGCTTCCCAAAGGGGTTCCACTGTGAACTTTCTCAGTTTCCTATAATCACTGCAGCAGTAGAAAATGGTAGTACGTTAAAATACTTTAAAGTAGAAAAATTTGCAAAAGGACAACCCCCAAG
>NW_008795853.1:1003430-1031809 GCF_000699145.1 Aptenodytes forsteri | reverse complement strand
GAATGGCCAAAAGAAAATTGTTAAAGTTCAGATAAACAGATACAGATAAACTATTTTGAAGTACAGGCACTAAACACAAATAATCACTAGAGGGGTTTTTGTTTTGTTGTTGGTTTTTGGTTTTTTAATTTATTTTTTGTAAACACAAAGATAACATGACCAAATCAAACACTTTGGAGACTTTAAAATGCTTTGTCTCTAGTTAGATGTTACTTTACACAGAGATATTTATAAAGATCAATTTTCTTTGACAAGCTAAAGTGTGCTTGTAAGTTATAGGTATGAGATCTGATGCTTTCAGATTACATTTCTACAAGTTAATTTAGTCATCTCATACTTGTAGGCAATTTTCCTCTAAGTGACTAGATTGCTCTTCTCAGAGATTTCTACTCCTCCTTTCTCTCCCTCCTCCTCTTTTTTCATATTCAAATACAACTCGGAGAAATAAAGGTGTCTGTGGGATAGAAAGAGGATATATAAAAATAAGACTAAGCGAACACTTAATAAGGCATTATGAAATGAACAACAGAAAAAAGGTAAAAGAAGGGGCAGACAGACTCATGTGGAGTTACAGAATAGAAAATTTAAAGCAAGAGAGACCATAGTCTCTTATTTGCATTAGAAATTTTACTTGCTGTCAATATTCTAACTGCAAATGTATATTAAGATAAATCAGAAGTAGGCATCTGGATTTAATCCAATTTAATCCAATACACATGCATGCTACCACCGAAAAAGGAGCTCTTGCTTCTTCCCTTACTACTACCAATACCAATCCTAGTATTTCCCCAATTCCCCAAGATCTTTCCCTTCTCACCAGCTGTTCCATTTCATGTTCCTGCCAACTCTTTTGCACCATTCATGCAGTCAAATCAAGCAACTCAATCCATATCTGGCGATGGGCCAAATCCATAATATCACTGAAGTGTCTTTCAAACTCATTTCTTCAGAAGAGGGGAGGTGATCTTAATTTATTATAAAAAGCAGAAGCAAAATATAAAGCAACTTCAAACTCATTACATTTTTATTGATAAGAACTCCACAGCTGCATAACAAACAGAACAACAAAACCAAATACTCCATAAAAGCAAAAGAAGCAGAGACATGCAAGAAAAAAACACATAGACGTCCACTAGGTTCCTTCTAAGGATGTACAAAACAAAGAGAAAATCCAAAATAAATTATAGATGCTTTCATCAGAATTCATGTTTTAGTAGTGACTGACATGACGACTAAAGCAATTAATAATTACATATACAATTACTTAGAGATGAAAAACGTCATCAGATGAAGCCAATTCACAAATGTGACTGGTAACAGCTACAGATTTTTTTTTCTCTGGTATTTAATGTGTGGGAGCAGGGGAAGCCAATACAAGTCCACTTTTTGCAGCTGGAACAAGCAGTGTTAGCCAGCCCATTTTGGGGCAAATGAAAGTATTTTGTTACTTGGGGTAAAAGTCAGTTTCTCCACTTACACAGAAGTATTCCCAGTCAGTCTTTTTCAAACTAATTGCTTCCCCCCCACCCTTGGGCCCATAGACACATTGTGACAAAGCCCTGTGCAGGCAGCAAGATAGTCAGCTGAGAGGTAGTTACTGGCTTTCAGAACGACTCTGTCTTCCAATCAGTCAGATAAGATAACAACACGCATTAAGAAATATATCTATATGAGAAATTCAAACATCTTTTCTGAATGTTCTTTGCCTTTGAAAGCTGTTTGCCTCTTCAATCAAGCATAACTTCTGTCTTGCTAGTGACACTCTTACCTCTGTGTCTAAGGATTTCAGGCAAGAAGTGGGTTAGCCCAAAGCAAATATTATGTTATAAAAGCCAATCAACATTTGTCATCTGTCACACTGAACTATCTTCTAACAACTTCAGAAACATAAAGTACACCTAGAGGAAAAAAATAACTCTAACAAGACTCCATCAGTAAAGAAGCCCGGGCAAAAGTGCCGTTTTCCATTATAACCACTTTGGTACGCTTCCTTGGGCATCAGAAAGGTGACGATAAAGACTATGAACAGGGCATCTTTTCCGGAAAGAGTACAAATTGTATAGACTATCTCTCCAGGACTATTACTCTTGCACCCCTAGCACTTTATTTACTCAGAAAAATCTAACCCAGTTTACCTCCTATTACCACTGAACTGTCAATTTAAAATACTTAGCTTTCCAATACCTCCATTCTGCCAGCATTTTGCCAGCAGAAAGTTAACCAAGTGTCTTGAATGAAAATTTCGTTGCTATAAAGGCCTCTAGCCTTTATGACACAAAAATCAGTAGAATTATATCATCCTATTAAAGCACTCCCATCTTGAATTAGTTCTGCCACCTTGCCCCTTTACATTTTGTAGCTAGCTGATACACACTTTTCAGTGACACATTTCTGCATGTTGAAGCACACACACATATGAAGAAGAAAATACCACATTATCACAGGCTGTTTTCAATCAAGAGCTTAAAAAGAAATAGAGAGTATGATCAGTTTCACAATCCAAATTATCTGCAGCAGATTCAGAAATACCACGCTTTATAAACTGAGATGATGAGTGTGTACTGTCAAAGGAAGGTCATCTGATTCACATTCCAGAAAAGGTTGAAAATGAGTCAGAACCAAAGAAAACATAATTCCTCCCCACTCGCACCCTGTTCTGTCCCTCAAACATGCTTTTTATTAAAAGAGTTTCTAGTTCACAATTTTACACATGCAGAGGGTTTGGTTTGCAAGAAAGAACAACAACAGGACAGAAGAGTTCCCTTGAGGGTGGAACAGACAGTTAATACAACTCCTGCCTTGAAACAAAGACTTTGGGCAAGGCTCAATATGCCTTTGACATTCTTCAAGAAAATTACCCAAATCTAGACAAAAAATAAGCCCTCTGGGAAAAAAAACAAATCTTTTAAGTGCTCAGAAGAGCCATCTTCCTATACAACAGCCAGAAATGCCAAAGATGCCACTCCCTGGAGAGCTGAGAGTGAACAATAAGCAAGAGAACACAAAACAGATGAGGAGCCAACATTTGATTTGGACAGGTACAAAAATGAGGCAGGGGAAGGATCAAGAGAAAGCATAGACTAGAAGTTGCATATAGGAACTGGGAACTCTTGAGCAACAGGATGAGATCAGGGAAAGAACAACAGCAAAATGAATAGGTGTGACTCAGAAAGCTTTAAAAGAAGAAGAGAAGGACTAGGAGAGCCCAAGCCATCAGTAGCAAACGTGAGGAGGAATTTCAGGACCACAAATGTGATAAGAAGAAAAGAGGACCTCCAACTGAAATTAAGGAAGAAATAGGCACTGTGTCCTTTAGAGCACTGCCTACTTCACAGCCCTTCTTTCACTTCAAAACCAATGTTTAGAAATAGCACTGCTCCCTGCAAACAAATTTCTGAGAATCTTGCTAGAAGAATAGGTCTGTCAGTCTCTTCTGATGGTGGTTCACATGCAGTCTGATCACAACACTGCTCTGGAGCACTCCATAAACAAAAAATTCTGGGTTTATAGAATTTTGTAACATTTCTATTTCTATTTTTTATTTCTTTCTCTAATGTAGGCTGCTGAGAGATGGAACAAAAGTATTACAATTAAAACAAACACAGCTCCTCCAAATCAATCAACATCTTTTAATATTACCATAGAACTAATATCTACTAACATCATTATTGGAAAAGAACCAATACTTTATGGGCAAGCAAAAGAAAGTCCCTGCTCAAAAGCTTATAGTCTAACTCAGGTGATTTAACAGCAGCTCAGGACCCTGCTCTAAAAAGCTTACAGTCTAATTCAGGTGATTTAACAGTGGTTCAGAATCAGAAGTGTAAAAAGGAATCTGAAAGAAAATATTAAAATCAATCAAAAGTAATATATGGCAACAAGGAAAATCACAAAGTTCATGGAGTAAAAGGAAAATTCAAAAGAAGGGGGAAGGCAGAAAGTAAGTAAAAAGAAGTGAAAAAAGGAGAAAGGGAACAGGAATGTAGTGGCAATAACATACTGAATTTTGAAAATGAAGACTGGAATACTAAATGTACTGTCTGAGTACAAGAGTCAGAGTAATTCATTTCTGGTTAGGGGATTTCACTGGCAGGAAAGTCAGAGATGCTGATGTGGCAGAAACCATGATGACCAACATGAGGCCTAGTCAGACAGAACTGGTTTTAGGGATATTATAAAAACAAAGGACATGATTAAACAAGAGAAACAGTGAATCGGGTGAGTAGACATTTTTATCTAGCTCTCAAGCCTACAAATTCAAGTAGCGGACATCACAACAGCAAGACAGAAATAAGGACAAATTGCTCCACATTTAAACTTACTGATTTGTGATTTCATAACCAAAACATACTTAAACACAATTCAGCAGAAATACCATCAATATATAGTAGCAGCAAAAGATTAAGGCCCAAGATTAGGGAAGGATGTTAGTCAGAAAACTTTTTAAATCCAGAAATCTGGAACTTAACAAATAAATGAGTGCAATCAAGGTGTGAAAAAATTAAAAGCATGGGAAAAAGCATACCACACTGATTTTAATGGAAACAAAATTTAACCCCTTTAGCCTGTGAATCTTGCTCTATTCAATTCTAAATGATAAAACATACAAATCTTTCTAAAACACTGAAACCTTTCAGATTTTTCTTTTATTACTTACTATTAGCTTTGCAGTTCTATCACTGACACATATATGGTCACATAGTTCTAAGATATCAGAACGTTAAAATGAAAATAAGAAATGTTATCCTACATTTGTATGCATTCAAGTCATGGAATCACATTATACTTCTATACTTCAATCATACAGTTTTGGTTACATTTTAAATAAAACTTAGGAGGAAAAAAGGCACAGATATGAAAGAATATATAATAAGCACAGATTACCTACTACAGGAAAATACATTTGTCAAGAAAATGTAATTAATACTTAAAATCTGGTACTTCCTATTTTTAGTTCAGACAAAAAAAAAGGACAGCTTGTCTGATTAGAACAAAAAAGATGAATTTCTGTAATGTTAGGAACATTTCGGGAGGAAGCTCTGAGCAGATGGAGAACCAGCTTCCACCGATGCCAAGTCCTGTGATTTTACTGCAAATCTTTATTGTGGAAGGGTTTTTTTCTGGTTTTTTGGGAAAGTTACTTTGGCTAGGGAGGAGAGAGGGAGAGAGGCTGCCTTTTTGTTGATTTCGGATACCTACAGGTATATAAAACAGCAGTATCTCTCAGGTCTATCAACAAGTCCAAAGTTGCAGACCGCCCAGGGCATAACTGTCACAACTAAAACCTTTGCAAGTGGAATCAAGACCACTTGGATAAAAAGCCTCCACAGATGGGAAATGGCATCTACCACACCACCATCAAAAAGGAAAGGAAAGTTCTAATGTGCTGGAATGGGGCTAGAAGGAGAAACAGGAGAGGAGAGCATGTCAGGGAAGCTCAGAGAATGTTTATGGAATGAGGTAGCAAAAAAAGGAGAGCATGAGGAAAGATGCATGTAAAGCACATGCCCTTAACTGTTTATTTCAGGAGCACATATACTAGGAATATTCAAGTGACCTATTACCAATCCTTAGTTGCAACAGTGTAATCTTCTTTCAAGACCAGTAACCTGGTACTAATACCTTAAAACTGTTGATAAGTAATAAGAAGTAACCAATACCTCTGTGTTCTACACAGAGCTTATGTCAACCAGTGAACAGCAAGGACATGAAGTTTTGCATCTGTTGAATTTCTGACCACATAAGATGCACTAGTTGAAAACACATCTGTTCCACACGCAGTCATAAAGACTTGCAAAAAAGAATTAAAAAATACTTTTCACTGTTTTTCGCACAGAGCAATAATGTTTTCGGAGCTGATAAACAACAATTCTTCATTAGTCTAGATATCTCAATGGTACAAGAAACAGAGATGCAGAAACAAGAGTTCTATGGAGACATACAGACATAAATAGTTTCACAGAACAGACATACAAAACGAAAAGTAGAAGTTGGCAATCAAATACCACTGGAAAGTGGGACCCCTGATATATATAATAATCCAAATCAACGAGTTAGGCAGTTCTGTAAAGAAAACTGATTTTCAGCTATTCTCTAGAATTTTAAAACTCAAAGGATTCTTTTTTAGCATCCGAACCATGCCCTGCCATTGCCATTCTTTTTGTCTGAGCAGAATTAGCATCGAAAATAAGAAAACACTCACTTACTCTTCACTCTACATTTTTTTTTCCTCCAAATCTCTGTCAGTATATACTTAAGATAGAAAAGTTGAAGGAAAACCTGCTTTTAACACAAGCCTTGCTCCACAAGTTTATCTGTTCAGCTTTTCCAAGACAGCCTAATGGTCTTCTGTATACTGCTAATTCTCATGTATGTATCGACCATGAAAATGACAAAAATGCAGCAATATATTGCAATAGATGCATCACAATTAAACAGAGAGGCGCAAAAGCAAGAGGTTAAAAAACCAAAACAACAGGGTTTTAGGGAACGGAAAGTAACTGCTACCTCACAATTCCTATACTTACCGTTCACTACTCTTATGCTCCAGTGACTGCTCTTTTGATTTTTATTCCACATTTTCTATTGTATACAAGTGCTACATACCTACAGAAATTATACGTATTCTTACAAGACTAAAAGCATTCTGCCAGTTCTGTTTGAACTACACAGCATTTCTCTTTCTTACCCTTTAAGGCCATCAGAATTATTCAGTCATGGCCAAAAAAACAAACGGGAAAAAATTCATGTCTAAAATTATATTTTTTCATCTTGATAATCATCACATCCTGCAACTCAGCACGCTGTTATTGAGGCATGTATGTTGGCAGCTTTTGGCTGCTGTATTGGTAATGCCTACCACATTTAAAAGAAAGTGATCAGGTTCCTGGATACATTTTGATCAGCTCTGTAATAAGATTTTAAATGCATATTTTTAAACCTAAAGCATCTATTCACAGCCAAAAACCTAATGAAGGACTTAAATCTATTTTGGGACACTTAACCCTCATCAGTCAAAAAATGAGGACAGCTCTTCGAACACGCCAAGATTCTTCTAGCAAAGTAAGGTTATCCTATCACTTCCACTTCTCTTGTTCTTTACGCTTCAACAGCATTTTTACTAAATTGATTCAAGACATACCCCCTGAAGGCTTCACAATGGACTTGTAGTTTACATCAGCTAGACATCAAAAGCAATACAGAAGAGTTTGCTTTGCTATATTCAAGGTTCATTAAAAAGCTAAATAATAAAATGCTAAAAAAAGGAAAGAAACAGACTTAAAAACTAAAGTTATCACCCTACTTTACACACAATCATAATAAACCCTAACAAAGAAGCTCTGTCAGGCTGGTGACATCAGCTGTTATCATAGCCACCTGGCAGTTCTTTCTTAAGACTATTTTCAGCTGCTTTTTTAACTATTCAGTGTGAAATTTTCCATGTCAATTGTCTGCCTCAGGCAGTTGTTCCTCACCCTCCCCTCACCACCACCTTTTAAAAAAAGTCAGAGAATGGCTGGAACATTTTTCTACCACAAAAGGACCTGGGAAAAAAGCCCTTGTAAGCTCTTCCTTTGAAAAACTGTAACCACTTTCCTACCCTGAATCAGTAACTTGAAATCAGGCGGGACAATGTTTTTGTATGAGAGGTACGCTCTGCTCATTTTGTGAAAAATCTGACCAGATTTAGCCAAGCTACAAGCTTCTAGAAATCAGAGTTTGTATGTATTTTTTGGCAAGATCTGCTGGAGCTTAACAACCAATCACCAAACAGTGACCTTCTGTATGTCATCTCAACGTGCAAGGCAACTAAATTAAGTTTACTCATAACCAGAGGTTAGAGGAAAGAGCCAGATTTTCACTGTAAGAGAAGTCTGCATTTAACAGGCATTAGGTACAACACTGAACAAAAAGTCTCGTCTTGCATATTTCTGCAACCTCATCTATGCTGATCATCATAATAGTTTGGAAGTGTTCCAAGTCTCCTGGCATTGCTTTTCCTTCTTCTTCCTCCCCCCTTCTTGTTTCTCTCTGTACAGGTGCCAAACAGAGGACCTGTTACTCAAGTATGAAATCATAGAATAGTTTGGGTTGGAAGAGACCTCTAAAGGTCATCTAGTCCAACCCCCCCTGCAATGAGCAGGGACATCTTCAACTAAATCAGGTTGCTCAGAGCCCCGTCCAACCTGACCTTGAATGTTTCCAGGGATGGGTCATCCACCACCTCTCTGGGCAACCAGTTCCAGTGTTTCACCACCCTCAGCGTAAAAAATTTCTTCCTTGTATCTAGTCTAAATCTACCTTCTTTCAGTTTAAAACTGTTACCCCCTGTCCTATCGCAACAGGCCCTGCTAAAACGTTTGTCTCCATCTTTCTTGTAAGTCCCCTTTAAGTACTGATAGGCTGTGGCCTGTCACTTCATATTGTTGGCTAACTGAGTAGGACTTCGAGTATACCAACAGAGTGTGTGGAGAAAACACGCTTGTAGTGGAGACTAGAACTGGAAGCTTGAAAGAATAAACTGGGATTGAGCAGACAAGGAGAGAAACTAAGAGGAATGTAAGAAGATGTGGTAGTGGACAAGAGAAAAATTAAGCCAAATGAGCAATCCCAGGCAGAACAACGCAGAACTGGGGATCACCAGAACTGGATAGAGTGAGGGACAGAATATATCTGACAGAGCTGGATTTTAGTGAATATATCTGGGAGGGAGCTGGCTCACAACAAAAGACTGAGAAAAGACACACCACCAGGAATCAGAAACATAGACAATAAGAAAAATCAACAGAAGCAAGGGAGAGCGAAGAATTAGTAGGCTGGCAAAGGCTGACAGCAGAGACACAAAGTGCAGTCAGAGACGGTCTGAGACTAGACAGGCCTAAATATTTGATTGAAAAGACAGAAGCAGTGCTGCACTGGAGATTGGCCTGAGGCAGGACCAAGCTGGAAGTATAGGCAAAAAACTAAAAAAAGTGTGTGTCTTCAAAAAGCTATTGAAAAATAGAAAATAAGATACCCTAAAGGCTTATCATCCTCTGCAAATATCTGCAAACCCCTTCCTCCCCTCTCAGAAAAAATATCCCACTTTCCTCTACTACAGATAAAAATACAGTATAACAACCCATAACTCTGTTACTTTCTTAATTCAAGCAACAGTAATGTTCATGTACTAGATTTAAAAGCTCCAATCCTACTAATTATTAACACGATACCCATATCACAGAATATTAGTCTTCTCATTTTGCTATGTTTTGGTTTACTTTAACTAGAAAATTACATGTAGAAGCACATTTACAAAACATTAAATTAATACCAAGCTTGGACTTTTAATTCCTTGGATGTCAGGAATTCCTCCATTTAAGTTTCTCTACTAGCATTAATGCTGTCTTTATTACTACATTATCCCAAACTATTTTTTCTACCCTATCTCATTCAATTAACAGGATATTTTCTGGGAATAAATCCCAGTTGTATCTTGAGGGATGGTACTCTCTTTAAGACCCTGCTTTCAATATTATGGAACCTAAATGTTACATAAAAGAACAGGTTTTTAATCTGAGCTTTTGCCAATAGATTCTTAACCGGCTGTATTTATTACATTCTTGCATATTAATTACATTGTTGCGTATTAATAGTAAATTGCAAGACCTTTCTATAAGCTTTTGCATTCATGAAAAATGGCACTTTAACTCCATTCCCTCTCCAGTACTCCCCTAACTGCTTGTTGCAACTGAATTGGATCCATTGTGCAACTTCAGAATGCCAAACAGCAATATATTAACAGAAGTCAAAATTATCAAATAAAGCAGAGATGCAAGCGTCTTCTCAGATCACTAGAAATAAAGATGACTGCATTCTCAGTCTTCGCATATAAGCCAAAGAAACCATACAAAGAAACCCCCCGACACACACTGCTTTTTTATGTGACTCCAAGAAATCTGCATTATTGTTTAGAAGGTACTTTTTTCTCCCTCTGAAAGAAAGTGCTTTATTTCATTGCTGTTTCTTATCAATGTATTTTAATGCCAAGAACAGTCACAATATATCCTAAAATAAAATTAAGCACTCCTTAAATGAAAGATTTAGAATTAATAACTAGTAAGAATACTAACTAACAAGATTTTAATTTTAGGCATTAGGAGAATCTACAGAGTAAAACAAATGGGTCGGTAATAACTGTACTGTTAATAGTATAACTTACTAAAAATACAAATTAGTAGAAATATATAGTATTTCCTTATATCCTCAGTTCAAAAGTACTATTCATCAGAACATTTTAAAGACATTCTGAAGGCTAAATATAAAGTTAGAGATATTAAAGTTTGTTTTAAAAAGCTGAACTATGGCAACATGCAGCTCAGGGTAGATCTCTTGATTTAAAAAGTTTTGAGTTCTGATATCTACTTTGCTCCCCAGGCTATGTTACCTATCCAGCTCTGAGGTCCATACCAGACTTCTTGACTCCAACACTGTTTACCATGCAACATACCATTCAGAGAAGTCAATACACATCTCATTATCTACGACCAAAACTGGCAATTTAGGCCCAATTCTGCAATGTTCATGCAATAACAAACTTCAGAAATTGATTCTGACACAGAGAAAGCAAGCTCTGTTCCTTGTTTCTTTACCATAGATAATTTCTAACTTACCCCTCCAAGTTGTGGAGGGGTAAGTTAGAAAATTCCAATTATTTAGATTTGAGAAACTTCAGAGCTTCCAAGTTGCTCAAAAAAACCCCCCACCCGTAATACATTGTTTGCAGCTTTTTACTGAATGGCATTCCAACACAATGGCACATCAAGAGTTTCTAAAATAGTTTTAGGTAACTGTTTTTTGTGCAGCTACCCATACTATTCATGTATAGGTAAAAAAAATGGGATCTAGTACAGCCTGTCCCTCCACCTCCTCCTCCTATTATCTCCTTTAAAGAGAGGAAAACAACTGATCTTTATTGTCAAGGACAGCAACACTTGCTATTCATGTACACATCTGTACAGTGTTGATTACAAATCTTTGTCAAAACAAACAACAGCAAGCAGCTGCTTGACTGCTTTGCTGTGTTTAGTCATACTAGCAACCTTTTTTGTTTTCTGGAAAGCAACGCAATGACCAAGATCGGCAAGAAATTCATTGTCAGCAAGAACAGGCTCAAAGTAACTGGATGCTGCACACACTCAGACCCATACATAGTTTCATGAGAAGGCTATAAATGCAGCAGCCCTCTTTTACCCCCCATCTGCCACGGCTCGGTGCAGCCTGTACGCTATAAGGCTGCTCCCATGGAGACTTTGAACACTCCTAAATACATCAATGGTAGACTTACTGAGGCAGATAGGAATGGTATTCTAGGGTCCTGTTTCATTATCAAGGACAACAGCCAGAAAAGTAGTAATGTTTCAAATGCAAAACTAGACTTTGAACACTCCTAAATACATCAATGGTAGACTTACTGAGGCAGATAGGAATGGTATTCTAGGGTCCTGTTTCATTATCAAGGACAACAGCCAGAAAAGTAGTAATGTTTCAAAATGCAAAACTAAAAAAAAAACAAAAAAACAAACTATATATAGAGTAGAAAATGCTTACCTGCTGAACTCAGCAAAACACTGAAGTCTGTTCCTCTCTGTGATTCCCCACGTTCACTCTGCCCCTCTTTTTCTGTATCGTCATAGCGGCTCCAGTTGGAAAAAATCTTTCTTCTTGAATAGCTTTTCAGTTCTTCCTTCTCTTCTTCCTCTCGTGATTCAGTATCATCATCCTCCTCTACCTGTGACATTTAAACAGACAGTTAAGCCATTGCAACTCAATAGCATTTTGTTCTGTATTTAAACAGTCATTCATACAAACTCCAACCACAGAATTAAACCCCAGAAAGACAAATCAGCCTGGATCCCTGTCAAAATTTTATATCAGGTGCTACCATCTTCCTGAACTGTATGTAATTCATCAATAGTATAATTAAAAGCATCTAGTGAAGCTTCGGTTCTTACAGAGGTCAAGCAATGACACTGATGCAAGTTCCAGGTTTCCCTCCTATTCTGGAAGCCCATAATGAACAGCTTCCTTCCTGAAACTAATAGCAATGGATAGGGAGCAGAACTAAGAATTTAATCACAATATCTCTGTCCAAGTGTTGCAGCGATACAGATGTTAACTGAAAGAACTGATGTTTGTAGAGCAGAAAAGGAAAAAGATAACAAATACTGCAGAAAAACATCCGGAAAGGGTGATCTGTGTAAGAATTTCCATTATAACCAACTACATGGTCTTAACTCAAGTAATATCGAATAATTAATCAAATTAATTTACTCCATGAAAGCCATTTTACAGAAATACACATGGAAAAATTAAATATACTGCTGGCAGTCAACCTACTAGCCCAAACTCTTAAAAAGCTCTAGGTCAAAAGGAGAACTCATTGCAGAGTCAGCTTAAGATGCAAGCAAAATAGGCACTTGCCACAAGTACTCAACAGCTGTGGAAAACTCTCCCTTCCCTTGAATCCTCTATATCAACAGAGCTCTCCTCTCCCAGAGCTTGGGGTTCAGCTGGAATGACTATTGGTTCACAAACAGAAAGATTTGCTTCCTGGAGGAAGGAGCACTCAACAGGCAAGAGGAAAACTGAGAGCAACCAGAAAAGTTCTCTACAAGATACTTGACAAGATAGTCAAGAAAGAAGAGATTCCCACCATGACTGCTCCCAAACATTCCTGCTGACAGCTCCACTCTCTCTTCTCTCCTTTACTCCATCTCTCCTTTCACAAACCACAGTGTGCTGCTGCCGTAAGATTAAATTTCACTGTCCCAACAGTAAGTACATTCTTCATGACCAGGGCAGTGAAATTCAAGTTTATCTACACTGCTGTAAAGCTTAAAGCCATCGCCAGTCAGTATAAAATAATTTAAAAAGCAAGCTACCTTTCGGTAAGTCATTATACATCCATAAGCCAAAACACCCTTACAGCTCACCATCAGATACTGGCTTTAAGGAGGACCTTGGCTTTGATAGTTTAAACCAACTGTAATCCTGAAATAAATGTGAAGAGCAATTATTTTTGTTTAAAAAAAGCCCTTGTAAGTGAAGAGCTGCAACATCTTGTGCAGAAAGATTACCGAAATGTCTAGTAGTTACTGTGTTTCTAAAACGACATCAGGGGTTTTTTTAAGCACATACTATGGACTTACATACTGGTACAACATTGGACAACCTGGTAAAAACAACTGCACAAAGCCACTATCAGGAACAAACCACCATCACTCCATTAACTTGTTTTATAATCAGTGAGTTACTTTCTTAGCTCAAGAAAGGACATAGAGCAATGCAACACATGTTTTAGATTGATTTTAGAAATCCATCGTGAAGAAGCCTTAACTACCCCATAGAAAATTTTGTAGTTACATTTTGGCTCAGCTAGACAAGGACAAACTGAGATTTTCATGTTCCTTTAGTGTCCAATTACACAACAGAAAAACCTCTATCAATGCCAAATAAATCCCTGTTGTACACCAAATACTGTATTTACATGCAAGTACATAATCATAAAAGGACGAATGGCAGACAAAAAAGTAGGAAGTAGCAGTTTGTGGACAGTGAAGCATTACTACTCCTTAGTTCTGAAAATATATTAAAAATGACCAAAAGTAGCAGTGAAGCCTGTTTCATGGCTTTTACACAAATGTCCACTGAAAGGCAAAGCATCTTCAAACACGATTGTGAGAGTTTAGATTCTGCCATGTTTGATGTCTTAAAAATTACTGCCCAGCATATCACACAAGTAGCAAAATCAGCACTAGAATAACAACCTCCCAAGAAAAATAATCCACCAATCTTCATAAACAAGTTTCTTTCAGCAATGTTTGAGAGATCTGGTTAGGAACAGCATGAAGAAATGGTAAAATCAGAGAGCTTAAAAACAGATTAAAAGCTGTCATAATTATACAAATATAGTCCCAGTTCTCAAACAGCTGACAAGAAGGAAAACGTTCTGTGCATTCTCACTGGTTCTGTGCAACTTTTAGGTAAATTCTGTTTTCTTTCTATTCATCAGATAAATACACTAAAACGGTTGTTGTGGACAAACGGTTGTTTGTGTGAGCAAGGGGATGAAGTCACAACTGTATATTACTGGGGACTGATCCAGAGCTATAGTTTCCACAGAACAGAGGCCAAATCCACTTATATCAAGATAAGAATCAACTTATTTCTCTTCTATTCTTCTCCTATAAATTGAATGATCTGCTATAATCCAGCAAACCTAGTTAAATTCAACGCCCAAAATAACTTGGAGTTGATACAATTCACAAGTCAAAGCAATAATAGTGCTACACAGATAGATCTGTTGTACTCTGTTTTTAAGGAAAGATCAGAATAACCTTAGGCAACTATGGCATTATATATAATTACTTACTATAGACCTGTTTAAAGGATTCACTCCTTTCAGCTGTCAACATAAACAAAACAGGAGTATCACCTTCTTATTTTAACAAGCTTCCAGTAAACTAATATGGATTCAAATGTTTTCTCTTAAACTGGACTAACTTCTTTTTCACATTCTGTTATTTGCTATGTTACACAGCACACCTCAAGGAAATTTCATTTCTTAGAAGTAAAATTGTTAACTTGAACTTTAAGAAATAAACCACAAATTCTCAGGAGTGTTAATAGCAGTTGTGCAGCCTGGTTCCCCATGTACTGTCCTAAGGTTTACTTTTGAAATGAGTAAACTTCAAATACAAACCTGCTTACATTTCCAATAAATATTTAAAGGAAAATTTTACATGTTGCACTGCTGTGCTATGAGATAAAACTGCAAATAATCACATTTGAATATTCAACATTCAAACAACTTAAAGATGCATCTTCACCATTAAAATTATCAAATACATAAAAAAACTCTGATCAGTGAAGCTTCAGAAAATAATTTGCTTCTACCATCTCACGAGACAGCTACCATCTAAAGTAACAACCTCAGAAACACATAAACGTAAATTTTCATTACTTTCCTCTTAGCTGCCTATTCAGCTAGACTATATGCTGCTACCATTGTCATCATACCTTACTGAAAATGAGTCTTAATCAGTACAGAGCAAACATCCGTCGCATGTGTAATGAAATAAAATAACTTCCCTCCTGCTCCATCATCCTCAAATAACAAATGACACAAGTTGAAACAAATTCTAGAAGCCAACTCAAATATAACCTTTAAAACAGCATTACTTAGGTAAGGAGAAAAACTTAGGCCTTTAAACAGTATTGAACTACATCTACACATTATTGCTCAGTGCTATAATGCACCATGATACCACAGGAGGTATAATATTTATCTGCTGTGCCTCTGTTTCAGATAGTATTACACACATTACCATTTGCACATTTCATTGAAATTTTGAAAGTGGGGAAAGTATGCAAAAGCTCAGCTGAACAAAACCAGGAAAACTTCAGACTGTTTTGCATATCAGAAGAATAAAAAAAATATACAATGTTCTGCCTAAACACTAAGTTCAAAGTCGTTCAAACAACAGTGAAAGAGCCAAGCTCTCCTGCAGAGGAGCTTGCACAATTTGGCATCTTCCGCCAAGGAACATATTTTCATCCTTTACCAGAGCCTATGACTCCACTTTCCTTCTGAAGGAAAGCAAAATGCATAGCACACAACCCCAATCTACAGTCTTTACCACAGCAAAAGGATATTTTAGTACACCCTCCTTTATACACTAATTTTGCACACAGGCTTGGGGACGGTATGGTATTGAGAAAAAATAGGAAAGCAGGCTTTCTGTTTGACTTTTCTTACAGACAAGAACATGTTGATTCACACGGTTCAGGAATGAAGGTGTCAAAATGAAGTAAATATTGTTCTGAACAGGCAATTTCCCCGGGGCCATCCTTCTGCACTTCCCTGGAACCCAGAGCGGTTTGGATCAAACCAAGGCTGAAGTACATAACAGACAAGGTGCAACAGTGACCTCTTACATCCTGCTTCAATTACTCAACCGCTCTTCACTGTAAGTGCAGTCAGTCCTAGCACATTAAGCACACGTGTGCAAACACTCAACAAGAATTGTTGAACTCGCAGCCCTTTAAAAAAAACCTAAAATTGCATTAAAAGTCAGAGCTTCCATTAAGACTTTCTAAAACTGTATTTATTACCCTTAGGAAGCCACAGGAGTTAAGGCTTATAGCCCTCTTCCCATTCAGTTCTATTAACTCTGTAAGAAAAGTTTAAAATATTTAATCTTTGTTAGTACTTGGAATACTCTACAGTGACTGGGAGGAACACAGAAACAACATATGTTCAGCTTGCCTTTGTTTGGGCCAACTGCCCTTCCCCTTTATGCAAGTATCATGCATTATTAATTTCCATTCTTATTTATTTTGTAGTATTTCTCCTAATTCTCTTCCTGAGAATGTCACTTTACAGAACGTATGAAAACACAGTTTGAGCTTTTTTGTTAATCTGTTAGAAAGAGCATAGCTATTTGTCTCCTTCACCTTCTTCCCAAATTTGTACAATAACCTTTTCATTTTATCTTTAGAAACTCTTTACAATTATATTGATCAAGTGCTACTTTTCCCCTTTGTTACTGTAACTTCTGCATTACTGTTTTGAATGTTAACACCTCTCAAAAGATACACATTTCCTTAATCTTTTCCATTCTTTATTAGGGGCGCTTACCTGCAATACCCCAGACATCTTATACATCCACACAGAGTCCACAGTAGTTAGCCGCTGCCATGCATGGACACTTGCATGTTCATGGACAGCGATAACCACTGTCTACTCCCTACATTTGCTGCTCTCCCAACCAGCAACAGCACACACCAATTCCTTGAGTAAACTTCTGTCTTGATTCCCTCTTCCCTTCTTGTAAACTGCTGTAAGGCTGTGGCCAAGCGCGATGACATTCAGGCTTACCTGTCTCAATCCCAATTTCTCTTCTCCTCAGGGGAAAAGGCTAGCAAGACAAAATGAAAATATCCCATGGGTTGAATCTGACCTAGACTATCAGCTGCATCATGAGTGGGCATATATCTTTCCCTCATTTTATTTCAAATAGTCAGGTGTCTGTGCAGAGACAATTTCTCCTCTCCTCCTCATCCCAATTTGAGCAGCATCTGTTACTGTCAAATTCTCACAGATGGAATTTGTAAGTCATAGGGTCAAAAACCCATATATTATTAAGCAACAAAGCAGTTCGCGATCTCTACACTTTAAATTGTTTCGCAGAGTAAAAGTCTGTACACATAGGCTTGTATGAGTGACAGTAAGTAAGGTAGTTTGGTTGATATTAACTACTGAGTGTTCCTCTAAGCAGACATAAGTGGAAATATGAAAGACTTACAGTTACACTTTAATGACTTAAATTGCTCTTGGAAAGACATACCTGCTTTTAATTTCATGGTTCAAAGTTACTGCTGGTGTAATCAAACAGGAGCAATGAGATTACACCAGGAATTATCTGAGCACAATATGAATACAACACAAGCTCAAAAAGATTTCATTTTTTTGTAACAGTGCTCATTAAATGCACTTTTTTTACCTTTAATCCAGAAAGGTACAGGGGAATCCCCTGACAGCGTTATTTGCTCTCTCGCAATGATTGATAGGCTTATACCTTATGGTAGTTATATATAGTATAATAATCTTCAAAAAAGTTTTTCTGATTTTCCACATTCCCTAATTACAACCCCTAGATACATGTTCCACTTCTCTGTCTTGTTAGTAATTAGAGATTTATTAACATTAAATCTGAAGTTGGTAAAGAAATACATTATCTGATTTATTGTAGTGGAAATTTAATTGGCTCTCTAAAATACAAACTGTATAGTATATTAAAGAAAAACAGAATATATATGCAGAATTATGGCAAACAAAAGCAGAACTGTATTTTTAAGTGCATTTCTTAAATTAATGCTATTATTTTACAAAAGACAAGTACTAGTGGCAATTTTATTGATACTGATGCAAGTTTGTAGGTGTTTAGAATCAAGATGTCCTTGCCCTACATGAAAAAATACAGAACATTATCTTTATGAAGTTACCTAGATAGACGACTGAAATTCAACAACAGCATTTGAAATGCAATTCACAATGATATAGACAAACAAAAATTTAGTTTTAAAAATAAAAAATAAAAAAAAAAAATCAACAGTGAATTAACAAGGTAAACCTGTCTGTCAGTATATTATATACATACTCCAATATCTGGGAAAAATCCCATGAAGCACGCCAACACATTGTTCTGTCTACCTAGGAATATTAATGATAAATTTTTGTACAGACAAAAAAGAGCAATTTAGAACAACATAAAAAGGTCAGTACAAAGTAAGAGTGGAATACAATCCCCCAAACTATTCTTATTTAGTACTCTTAATCCAGATTTTAGAAAAGTAAATGGAATAAGACTTGTAAATTTCCCTGAAAAATAAGATTTTCCTAATGCAGTGATACCATAAGATACCATAGCTTCTTTCAGAGACAGAAAAGAATATTTTGTAATAATACTCAGCAACACCTGCCAAAAAACTGTGAGCGGTTAGCTTATCTGTACCAAATTGTTTTCAACAGACATCATATTCACAAGTCTAACCACAGTAACAATGAAAAAGTAAATATAATAATCTTGTCCACCAAATTATTTTGCTTCAAAGTTCCTGCTTATTCTATCTATGAGATACAAATAATTGGAACTGATTAAAAGCTTCAAATGAAAGAGACTGTTTTCTCATTACTGTTTAACTGAAAAAAACACCTCTAAAAATATTCTTTGCACTCAGTAAAGTTATAACATGATCAAGCACCAGGAGGCTACAAGTCGTACTTCATCTTTCTCACAGATCATTATTAATATTTCCACAAGCTATAGCCATATTTTGTATGAATCTTACGCCTCACTGAATTGGAACAACAGCTTCTATTAGGAGCTAAATCTCTCCCTTAGACTCACTGAGCCAGAAAAAAAGAAAAAGCAAGCCCCACAGGCAAACGGCTTGGTTATTTTGTTTGTAACTACTGATTTAAATGGCAGACTATCTTCCCTTTCAAAGAACTAGAAAAGAATCCATAAATTCTGATGTTCACTTTCCACTGCTATCTCAGAAATACCTCTGTAACCTGCTAGCACATGATTAGCTGCATGGTCCTTCAAATGGGTGGCTTACAGGGGCAAAGTGAACCAACCTCTACCACACACCACTGAAGCTTTGTACTGCCGCTTCTAAAGACCCAGTTTGAAAACTGTTGACTCACAGATAAAATAAACTTAATAACCATGCAATGTACGTTCACAGGAAGAAAGTCTCAAAAGCTCTATTCTCTAACGTTAGAAGTAGACTTTGGAACTTGGTAAAGCCTGTCAAGTAAGTATTTATTTCGGAAACTACGTATTTGAAGACTTCGCTCATTAGATACAGGATTTTCCAAACTACAAAGCCACCAGCTAAAATGTAGCTCTACTCATTTAGATTAAAACTCCAAACTGAAGGATATTTGATGGGATATGTTGCGAGAACAGTATCATTATAAATTCAGCACTCATTCTGCACTAATTGGGAAACTCAGTAGAGAATCAACAAGCTGTGTTGAATGTAGAAGTAGCCCTTTGTCTCCCTTCCCCAAGGCTGAGCCATGCTGTGAGCAAAGAGCCTGTAGGAAGCTTGTCCAGCTGCTGTCTGTAGATAAAGAGACTTTTGATTTTCTAAACTTGCCAAGCAGATGCATTTCCACCAACAGAAAATCAACTGTATTTTTTATTTAATTCAGTGGAAATGATTATATGAAAGTTACTGGCAACTATGCAAACTCATCAAGCAATTTATACAAAATTGTCACATGGACCTGCACAAAACCTGGCAGCTCTATTACTTTCAAATTGACAGTAACTTAAGAAAGCTGAATGTTTTTCTTACAAACATGCAGTCAAAAATACAAGTGCAAACATAAAATAGGAGCCTCTGTCTTGACAGAAATGACAGGTTTCAAGAAAACCTTACAAAGTACGTATATTGCCGCAAAGGTTATAGCATTTTCAGTTAGATTACTGATTGTTCCTATAGGCTGTATTTGCCAAAGTCGGAGGGTTATATATTGCATACACATGGATCCACATATGTGAATGTTGTATGTCATATTCTAAAACCAAATTATACTTAGTATTCTGGATAGGTTAAGGAAAATTTCTACAGAAAGTTATTTGTTCTTACCAAATCTGCCATTCCTCAATAGAAGTATCCTAAGCTGCATTAGAAATTGACTGTATTCAGAAATTGATTCAATTCTTATGTGTTAATGTCACAGTATTATAGACTAATCCAAGCTGAAAGGAATTGCAAGAGGTCATCTTGTCCAACCACCTACTCAAAAGAAGGTCAAAACTGCAATCAGACCAAGCAGGTTGGGGCTTTGTCCACTCAGGGCTTGAAAGCCTCTAATAGTATACCTAATTCTTAGTGTTTCATGTTGTTGTTTTATTCTAGCACTTCTAAAATTGCAAAAGCAGTTGTATTAACAGCTTTAACAATAACTTTTAAAGAACACACATGAGGAGTTCCGTAACATCATGGAATCAAAGTTTATTGACGGTATATATTCACCTCAACAGTTCAATAACAGACTTTTTAAAGGATACTGTTATTTTGCTAGTCCTCATGAGTCAATGAGTAAGACAGCCTCTCTCAGTAAACATATCTGTTATAAACTGATATGTATTGAAAAGCTTTGTACTTCCGCAACCATATCAATGCTGAAGTAACAGTATGACAAATTATGTAAAAAGCTCACTCAAAGCAGCATCTATCTGCAGAACAGAGAAAAATTTGAGTCTTATTCCTAACCCACAAAGGTTATTTCATAAAGTCTGCTCAAAAGGGTGAAGTTTAGAGAACACCTCAGTTACACAGACAAGTCTAATGTTTATTTAACACCCCCTACATGCACACAGTTTTAGAACAAAAACAACACAAATCCAGCAACTCTCTACCAAGATCAAAACCAACATGTTGAAGAAGCTTCAGGGTTTCTCATGCAAGGAAAAAATATGTGACAAAGTTTCTCAATAGATCAATTTTTTGCCACAACAAAAAAAACCACGAGCAAAACAAAAAACAACCTTTCGAAAGATTTCAGCTGTGCTATATTAAGAATGAAGGGTTCTCCAAACTTGTTACATTTGAATAACAAGATAAGTATTTCCTACCTTTAAATTCAAAAATGTTTGACAATACTTAGTACCAAGTTAAAAGTTTAGGGTTTTTTTAAATGCATCTATTTTGTAAAAAAGAAAGCACATAAGGACTAAGACATTATTTTTCTATGGATTTGAAAACATGAAAATAACTAGTGATATTCACCCACACTGTTATATTTTCAATTGGCACAGCATTAAAGAAGAAAAAATTATGAAAGATGCCAAACAGAACAGTATTCTTTGAAATTGTACACCTAAACTGGCAGAAAAATAATCAGTAGTTTTGTTCTCTTTCCTACTGTTAACCTTCTACCAGCTTAAGTTCTTTGTATCAGTTCACAGCAGAATCAGACAAGCACAAATAATGGTTAGATAGGCTGGAAGCATGCCATGAAACATGGGATCTGGGAAGCAGGTCCTTCCTTCATATCTGGCAGCAGTTATCCGCTAGATTGGCTAAGCGTACTGGTAAGCCATATCCTTGGCTCTACTTTCCTGCAATGCTAAACTTGTTTTTCTAAAGCCAATTTTGTTTTCTCTTTCCATTAAAGACTTGCAGATTCTCCATTACTATTCCTGTTCCACATAATACATGTGGACACACAGGTGTTCTTTGTCAAATTCACATATTTTTAAATAAAAACTAAAAAATATACTTTGCTACAAATATTTATGTTGATTGGTAAAACTGTCAACATGAACTTTAGAACATTTGTGACTGGTTTTAGTTCCCTTTTTCAGTTACTGCTTTAAGATAGTCACTGAGACGTGTAATGCATCATTTTAGAGGTTCAGTATACAAGTATTGATGTTTGGTTCACAGTGGGAAATTCTATCCTGAATTTAAATTAAAACACCCAACATCTGTCACTTTTTCAGATCAACTATCACATAACAATAGCATACTGCAAAAACAAAAATATTCACATAATGAAAATTAAAGCTGTAAAAGGAGACACTACCAATTTGAAACCCTAAAAAGGTACTATATAAGAAATTCAAAAGGACAGCATTCTGCTTTCCTCCCCCCTTTCACTATGTCTGCAACACTGTCAGTAGCGTAATCCTAAGTTTTTCATCTTTCATTGCTAATACACTGCCATTTCCTAATTATAATTTCACATGCTACTGAAAAACCTCACATCTCTACTACCCTTCTATCAACAAACTGGCAGATCCAGCCATCATGCATTTTTGAAATTAAGTTGCATTATTACATTTACGGTGTGGCACAACAAAGCAGTAAGACTTCAGTTACAAATAGCCTCATTTGACGATATTTTCAGAAAGTGGGGTCAAAAAGGGATAATTTTTAGGACCTATACAGAGCCACATAGTAAATCAATGAACAATACATTATATAAAAGATACTAAGGATAAAAAGCAGATTGCCTAACATGCAAACAAAATGCATAACTATAAAGCTGAATGCAAACCTACATATCAAGGAACAAGCAAGCAGGATATAGATATCGAACGACACTGATTAAAAAAAAGAATTGAGTCACACTAGACAAAATAACCACATACTACATCAAAAAGGTACTATTCTCAACTCCCAGGGTTTTAAACGGCATTTCTGAGACCAACACTAAAATTAATTTCTTTCTTTAGATGGTGGAAAAACAGAAAAGACACAAAGTACACTTGATAAACAGACACCAAAGCCCTTCTTCTTCCTTGGCTTTTCAATGACATGAGAAAGGTATGGGCTGGTCAGCGAGGAAGCTGTTTTCCTCCTTTCCATTTTCATAGATGTCTGTAAACCACACAGTCAACATAGTGAGGCAAGGAAAGGGGAAATGAGCAAAAAAAGTAATTCACCAAGGATACACTTCCAAACTTAAAAGAGATTGCAATCCCTGCCTCATAATCAAGACAGGATTTCCCTGACAGTATAACCAAGCAGTGCAGAAAAGCAGCCACTCGCACCCTCCATTATCAGCTTTACTTGGGCAAGTCAGTAGCCCCCTCCCTAGCACAAACTCAGCAAAAGAGGAACTAATCAGCTGGAGTTCCCTCAGGCACCGTGCAATGTGCTGTCCCATAACGCAGCAAATTACTGCCAAACATCTGATTTGTGGGGGGTTTGCCTCCAAGAAGAGTTAGGCTTGTGTTGAATCCACATGCACTGTAATTCAGAATACAGCTGTATGATGGATAACGTGTCTCTATGATGCTCCTCCAAAACAAAAGGCAGCAACACACCACACACCCCCATTTTCAAGCTTAAAAGATGGTATAGGTAGTAGTATAGCTCCCAGAGCAGTATGTCCTTCAACTGCTATACTACAGTTTGAGAATTAACGATGAACATGCTTGGGGATTCTGTCTATGTTGATATTTTGATACATAACACAGATAAAAAAAGGTGTAGAGACATCACACTGCCCTGACTCAGGTAAGTCAGAAGCAGAAGTTAATACCGCCAATGTGTGGCATGCACTTGGTCTCAAAGCAGTCACCTGCTGCAGGCAACAGAAATATGAGAATTTATCAAAAACCTAACTACATCACCACTGTACATTTTGACAGAAACATAAAACTTTCTGCAGCAAAAATAGTTCTGTTTGTCCTGAAATGATATGAGAATAGATGAGGACTGGGGCATAAGAGAGGGGAGTGCCAAAACAAAGCATCTCAAAGATACTGTGAATAAATATAATCCATGTTTATTCAGCTACTGCAGAACTACAGCATTTTATCCAGAAAGTGGAAATAAATTCAATTCCCCCCTCTGCACAAATGCATTTCAAATCACATCTCCCACATCCCATGAGAATACAGTGACTCTACACACTCTGAAATGCATGATCTAGCCTGTTCTCTCAGCCAGACCTATTCTACTTTGTACAGCAACTGGGCACTCCCGGCAGGAGAACGAGAAGCTGGTGGCCTATGCGCCATGCAGATGCCCAACCACCACACACATACAAGAAAAAAAGAAACAAAAAAACCATAACACTTCACATCATTCTTTCTTTCATTCCTGCTCTATCTTTACGACAATATCATGTTTTTACATAAAGTACAAAGGGAACGAAAAGAAGGAATTGAAGGAAATCCAGTTCAAAAAGTATTTGAAGTCCAATGTCAGGTCACTTCTCTGAGAAGTGAAAAAAACTTCACTGCACTTTGTATTTGAAACTGGGAAGAAAACAGACCACAGTTTGAACTTGTTCCTTTTCTCCACATTCTCCAAATCCTTCGCTTCATTACTTACTGCAGATTGAAACCTTTTCATCGTGCATGCTCTGTATCTCAAACAGGCTCTGTGTCCACTGACTGCTTCTTTAAAAAAAAGCATCAGTGCTAATGGCTCTGTAACCTTATGCACAAGCTGTTTCTAATGTAAACTGGCAGACACAAGGATGATTTTGCTATATATTTTGAGAAAGAGCTGAAAATATACTACTTCATTAAGAGACATGTTTTGCTGCATCATAAACAGCATCTTCAGTGGCTAACAAAGGATACGATAAGGCAAGAAAATAAACAATTATTATTGATAAGCGCATCAATCTGCTTTGCTGTCTCACTCAAAATAAATAAACCACTTTTCATTATACTTCCTCCTTCAGGATTTCATATAATTTAGGTAAGATTTTTTCCCCTTCCAGTTACTCAACAGAAAACAAGCATTTGTAAAGTCACTTAATTGCAATTCTTGGCAGCTAGCTTAGACAAGTCAGTATAGGTATTTGCAAATCTTTTTGCTTTTATGCTTTATTTTTTTCCAGACTACACCTAATGAAATGCAAAGACAAAAAAAAAAATCTTGATATTTAATAGTTTGTGCATTAGGATTGCTAGATGTTAAATCTATTCCATCATTACAGTGACACACATGACAGAGTAAGTTAAAAATTATTTCTTCAAAAGTATTAATGGGAATGAGGTCATACACATATGCTTGTATGTTCACAGTCTTCTCATATTGGCATATTTACCTATTGATTAATTTGTAGTGAGCCTCCAGTGATTTTTAAGCATTGCCTCTCATTAACAGAAACAATTTACTTCCCTATTGCTCACCTAGACATGGTAGCTCTTCCAGCACAAGTTCAAGTTTCTATTATAAACTGTTTTTTCAGCTTGAAGGAGAAAGGAAAAAGCTAATGCTTTTTTTTTTTTTTCCTTTAGACTAAGGAAGGAAGAGCCTCGAGAGAGGTTCTTTCATGAAAAGAGAAAAAATATCCCTGCAAAGAGTAATCCTCTTCACTAGTTTGCTCTATTGGTGACCTTTAGAGAGCTCTACCAAAGCTAAAGAGAAGCTTAATTAGCAGAAAGGGCAGCTGAGAGAACAGGTAGCATGAAGAAAAAAGCTTTTAGTCTTTATTGTACAGGATGAGAATTTTTGACAGAGGGATGAAATCCTAAGACTGCTTCATAAATATGGGATACTGGAATTCATCACTTTGGGTTAGCTAAAGATAGAATTAGCCAAGAGAGACATCCTATTCTGAAACCTATGGTTTGCATAACAGGAATGATGTTCCAGTTAAAGGGAAAAACATCTCATGAAGCACACAAGAAAGAGACTTGTTCTTGAAGTTTTTACATAAAACTTACTGTTCAAATGCTTGGAAAGTATGGTTCTAGAAGCTGTCTTACTAACTTCAATAGCAAAAAATATTTCGCTGCCCTTGATTTTTAAAATGTTTTATAGGTAATTCAAACAGATTAGTCATG
Source organism: Aptenodytes forsteri (assembly GCF_000699145.1). NCBI lineage: Eukaryota > Metazoa > Chordata > Aves > Sphenisciformes > Spheniscidae > Aptenodytes > Aptenodytes forsteri. Next base: position 1,005,926 of record NW_008795853.1, on the reverse strand, counting down.
TGACTATGACCTGGTGTGAACTATAAGTCCTCTACAATATGTAACTCGTAGATAAAGAGTGTAACCAAAGTTTCCTCCCCAAAAACCATCATTGCAGTTGCAGAAAACCAACCTGAAACAACAGAAAACAGTCTAGATCCTGACAAGTCCTTATGTTCAAACCTATTTACAGCTGAAGAAAAAAGCGACTCCTATCTAGACAGAACATCTGTAAAAAGCCTATCATTAAACAAGGCCCAAATAATTCTATACAAACAGATGTAAACCTATCAAGTGCTCATGAAAAACTCCACTGTGTATTGTATCTCCATGTTCATTCTGTGACTATCAGCCTCTTGAGAGACTCAAGAAGCAGTAATGTTGTTTCATTTTTAAATCATCTTTATGAAATTGTTTTATAACTACACCAGGGTGTATAGCACAATGGATGTTTTCAAATATCTGTCTTTGCATTCACTCAAAAAACCCCTTTGATATTTGTATCAAATCTGAGAATGAAACTTACTGCAGTCAATTTGTATATCAAATCTGACTGAAACTTACTGCAGTCATTTTAGAGATCACCAGTCAAAGCTCAGACACCCCTTCCTCATTCATCTCCAACTTTTTTTTGGAGGGGGGTAAGGGGGAAATCCTCTGAAAGATATTTTTCCAAATAGCCTTAAAGAATGTGCTTCCCTAAACCCAACATGCAACATGAGATAAAGTAGTGAAGAATCATTGTCCGAGGTCCTCAACGCCCTAATGCCATACTTACAAAAACAAGATGTTAAAATGTCATTTTATTTTGCCATTGGTCTGGAGTATAATTCTAAAAAGTAAGAGCTGCTGCACAATGATGCTCTGATCCTGCAGTTAACACTACTGTGAAGAAGCTCATTTAGAACTTGCTGAAAGTACAAACACATCCAAATTACCAACAAGATAAGGGAGGACTGGACTATACTTGTTGGGATGCACTATGATCCCAGGATTTTATGTGCACATCACATCTTTACCTGCAACAGTTTGCACTGGTTGCCAGCCCTAGGTACATACAGAACACTAACTGCAGGAGAACTTTGCATCCATTTTGCAGTGGTGAGTTCTAGACGGTGCTCAACTGTCTAGACAACTGGTGGACAACTTCAACTGTAATTCCATCAGGAGGGAAACCGCTTTGAGTCCACTCAAAGCATTACACTGGAGTGTATCCCACAAGGCAAATTTGCACCAAAAAACCCATCCTTGACAGTAACTCAAACTAAGTACAAAGAGCCATGCCAAAAATACCGAAGGAACTAACTTTTCTCACGAGCTCAACTCATTTTTGAATTTTACCTCTACAAATAAATTTTACTCTGAGACAATAATCTTTTAACACCCTTGCTAACAATTAGGGTGAAGTGGAAGGAAAAGAAATAAGGAGTATGGGATCATTTGAGCTTCTGTTGCTTCCATGGGCATACCACCTACTGTTACGAATTAAAAGGAACATTATAAGCCAGTGAAGTCAGCACAGCAGCATAGCCTGAGTAATACAGCCTGAAACAGAATACAGAAAGGAAAAAGAAAAAAAACACCAAAACCCAAAGCCTTAGTTTGTCAGGCAATCAGAAAAAGCTCGAGGCCTCACAACATGCCAGTGACAGAGCAGTAGCCTAGGAAGAGCTGTGGCGCAGAATCATCCCTCTGGTCTCTACAAGACAGAGACCCTGGCTATTCCAGGGTTAAAGAGAGTCTGTACAGTCTGTAACTGTATGGTTATCCTCTGGGAAGAGCGAAGCAGGAATAGAAACAGGACCTTGAGGCAAGGTTCTCACACACTCCAGCAGATTTATGGATTTTACCAGCAGAATGTATTATTAAGTCCACGTGCAGAAGAGTTAAAGCCGTATTTAAAAAAAAAAATAAGGAAAAGCCACATGCACATAAAAATACAGAGGAATCACATACATGAAAGAGAACAGTGGGAAATGGACCCCCTCTATGCCTTACCATAGAACACCGAATCACACAGGCTTAAAATCCTTTCATTATGAACACCTGCAAGAAATATTCCTCTGTACTTGTTATAAGGCTCTAAATCACCACTGAATCAACAATCAGCAATTTTTTGTTTCTTTAAAATACAGTGAAACCTTCTGATCACTACAAAAGGCCGTGCAGCACCATTAGACTGGCTGGAAACCCGTAACAGGGCTCCTGAAACTACGCAGTTACTTTTGTGAGGAAAACAGAAGCACAAGCTTTTTAGCTCAGAATTACTAAGCGTTCCCTTCCTACAAATAACTTTCCTTCAGAGTTGTGTTTCGAGCAAATGCCCAGCAGCAAGTCCTAATAATTCATACGTATGTGTGATTTTCATACGTCCCGCTGCACGTTCAGCAGACATCACCCTGAGATGAGAAAAACATTCCCCCCCCGTGCTGTGCACACATCCTTACTCTTCATCATTTAACCCCGGCACTTTCTCCGCCCGAGGAAGCGCGGCTGTGCCGTGCCGCAGCACGGGGA
>NW_008795853.1:997302-1003388 GCF_000699145.1 Aptenodytes forsteri | reverse complement strand
GGTGGGTGGGTGGATGGATGGACGGACTCCTAAAGCCGTAGTTCTAGTTCTTCCCTAAATTCTAAAATGTTTAGCTAAATATGATGGGAAGTTCTTGGGAAAGCTTCTCCAATATTCAAGGTGTTACCGTTTTACATTTCCTCTGAATAAAATCCACTCCATTTTATGGGATAATTAAATCTAAGTAGGGTAATGATTGCAAGTTGTGTTTCATACAATTAACAACATATGGAGCCGATAAAGTTACTTGTTTAAGCCAGCAAATTTTCGGGACAACCTGTTTGAAAGTTACCAAATTACTACCCCAGACACTTGAGGGGAAAAAAGAGGAACAAAAGCGTTTAAGTAGGTGAGGACAGAAATGCACAGCCATCCAAACTATAAAAAACCCAAGCTCTTTCCAAGAAGTTACCAAAAAAAAAAGGTCAGACGTGAAGCTGTTATGCAGCAATAATGCCGCATGTTCACCTGTGTAATGGGATGCTTTCAGTACAAGTGTCTCAAGTTAAATCAGCAGGGAAGTTGGTAAAATACAATGAAGGAATAACAAAAAATATCACTAAACCATTCCACGCTAAACAATCAGGGATTATTACAAAACGTTGCAGTCCCCAGCGCTGTGAAAAGCAGGTTTCTCTATTGTCTAGAAACTGAAAAGAATAAATTCACTTTGGCTGGATAAAAAGCGTTTATCTGTTTCCATTGCAAAGACAGCCTTGAAAAAATAAAAGAAAAAAAATAGGGCTGTGACAAGTGGTTACACAGCAGCTCTACTGAGTAGGGTCAGTAACCTTCGCCATACTCTTAAAACTTCTGAGAGTATTTTTCTGTACTGATCTCCATATACTTCCTACACAATGCATTACACAATCTATCTACACTTTCAGTCACAGTTTTTATTCTCAATGCCCAAATTAAACCTCCTCCTTCTTAATAATCTTTTTCTTCTTGTCCTGCCCAAAATGGATCTGTTTGCAGCAACCTTTCTACTTAATGGAACGTTGCTATCCAGGCTTCCCCAAAGGGTCCTCTTCGCCAGACAAAAAAAAAAGAGAGAGAGAAATAGAAAAAAAAGAAGGAAAAAAAAAAAAGAACCAGGTCCTTCAACCTCTCCTCCTAGGTCATATTTTCTAGACTTGACGTCTTTCTTCATTCCTTCCCTCTGAACCTTCCCCAGCTGGTCCAAATCTTGCAGAAGTAGAACCAGTTGTTCAGTGTGATTGCATTGCTAATTGATACTTTCTCATCCATTAAGCTGCCAGTTCCCTTCTATAAAACTGCAGTTTAACAGTCACACACCTCTGCAGATTTTTCCTATGTAAATGTAGTTGTGTTGTATTTGACCTTGAATTACATCTTACTGCAGGTTGTTTCTCCCATTTGTTGAGACTGTGTTCTGTGCTCCACCCTCCTGCTTACCCTTCCAGTTTAGCACTGTCTGCAAATTTTAACACTGTGTATTTTACTCCTTCATCAGAATTGTTAATAGAAGCACTGAACATGAGCGGACGCAGAATGAAGCCTTGCAGAATCCCATTTAACAAACACCAGTTTGACACTGAACCAACCCTAAAGAAGTTTCCAACCACTTGTTCACACACTTTTCAAGACACTCAAAATAAGATAATCCACACTTCATTCACAATCAGTTAGTGCCTCTTCACACCTCATCACAGTGGAGAAACTCCCAAGAAGGGAAGATCTTTGCACCTCATTAGTAATTAAGTACACCTCACAAATTGATGTACATTAATCTAAATAAGTTTTTTCCTAGTTGCTTTTGAGAACGTTAACATAAAACATCAAAAGATTTATTGTGTTCAAGATCCAGAAATCTATTCTTCTATCTGCACAAGCTCTGTTACAGTGTTCTAAAGGAAATCAAATATACCTGTATTTGAAAAATCCAAGCTTTTGTCACTGTGCCTGTGAACAGATTGCTTTTTGCAGTTGCTTAGACCGTAAAGATTTAGCTCATACTAATTAGGAAAAATTATCTGATGCTGACAGCATTAGATGTTCTCTTAGATCAGTTCTACATGTGCACGGACCACAAGAATATAGATACAATATACACTAAATAAATGTGATATCATCTTGAAACAAACTGTAAGTAAGACAGACTGCACTAAAATCTGTCTGTTAACCTCCATTCTTCAACAATAAAATGTTTGCTGCAACCAATGTCCAAAGCCAGGAAAGGAACATTGAAACAGACCTGCCAATTCCAACTGCACTGAAGTAATAGCATGCATCACATGCACACTCAGTGTATCACTGAAAAGAAAGTTAAAATACTACTTTGTAAATTGCAAATGTAATAAACATAAAAGACAAAAGAAAGTCTCCTTAAACCACCCACAAAACGATGTGGTCAAGGACCATCAAAATAAAACCCAGTATCAAGTCCGGAATTTCAGAAGGTTTTTGTTTTAATAGATTATATTTTATAGAAAGAGCAATTTAAAAATTCTGACAGTACATAAAATACGAATTCCAAGCAAGTTAGAGGAGTTAGAATAAAAGTGGGAGATAATATTGGGCCAATGTCAATTGGACCTTTTACTTTAATCATTATAATTCCACATTATTTTACTAAAAATTTATAACTGCAAATGTGTTCTATTTATTTAACATAGAATAGATGAGTTAAAGCAGACAGAAACAACGGAAAATTATTCAAGACAACAGATCTACAAAGACATCTGCCATTTGGTAAACCAGCTGGTCATAATTAGACTCAGATTCATTTTTGAAGGGAGGACAAAAAATCTTCAGTAATCAAGCCAGTTAAATCAACATGCACACTAGTTACAAAAAGACCTAACAAGTGCAAGATCCTTCTTCCTCTTCACAAGGAATAAGAACACTTTTCCTCACAGTTTCTAAACCAATTCCATGTTTGAGAGAGGCAGCATCTTGTTTCAAGAGCAGAGCTGGGGAGTTCCTCAGAGACCTATCTCCTCAGGAGCTGACAGAAATCATGAAAGCTTTCATCTTTAAGACTCTGATCCCCAGCTGGATCTACCGTGCAGGGTATGAGTAAGCCAATTATTCGAAAACAAATAGCACCCTGATCTCCTTCTACATTAGCGCCCAGCAGAGGAGGGGAGAACTGACTCCGCAAGTACTGGGTCTTGACAGGCTTTGCAAGTAGCACAGCTCATCACCTATTACTAAAACAAAGAATTACAGTACACTTACAGTAGTGTAAAACATGTAAAGTGGTGTCCAGCCTTCACTGGTCCACAAAACTGTGAGAACTGAACACGCCGCCACTACACTTTTTTCTCCCTGTTGTACAGGTCAGAAATAATGTCCTCCTGTAGCTTCAAACACAAGCTTAGGAACCATTAAATTAAAACATCCAAAACACAAAATTGAAGATGAATAGTGGTTTTAAATGAATGCAATTGACTAAGAAATATTGCTGCCAAAATATTATGCAATTCAATGCCAATTTCTACTTCACTGTAAAAATTAAGTATTTCCAAGAGTTTTTAATGAAGTTCAGTTTTATTAATACTCTTATTACACTTTACTGAATCCATTCAGCTGTAATTTTACTTGCATTTTACTGCTCTGTCCATAGCAGGCTCAACAAATCCAAATCCAGTTACTTTAATACAATTTGATGTAGGTTTTGTCATAAAGCTTTTCATAATTGAAGACACAATAAAGAAGAAACTTCTCAGGCAACAACTAAAGCTCCAGCAATAAAGAATTACTTAAATATCAAGCTTAGCAGCAATAGTTTTATAAACAAATGGGGAATAAACAAATAAAATTATAAATATATATATAAAAATATAGCTTTAAAACTACAGAAGAACCTAGCCTTAAAATTATTTTCAGGAAATAATACCAGGTCATCTAAATCCTGATTATACAATGCTAGAATGATCCCAATCTAGTAGGAAAACTCCTCCAAAACGCCAAGTTGACACCAGCAGTGTGGAAATGCAGAGTGTAATCCTCCACAATATTTACCCTAGAAAGCAAAAGGGCTAGAATTGCCCTTGGAAATCCTATATATTACAAATCTACAGTGTTCTTAGCCTCCCTTCTCTAGGGAATTTCAAGGTCCATTTGAAAAAAAGAAAGGAGATTTACAGAGAACACTCCAGCTTCTCAGCACACAGTAAGGAAAGTGATGCGGTAAGACCACTCACATTCCTCATACTATTACCTGGCTCTCCAGGTTTGCAATTTACACATCACCACCTGAGAAGATCTGACCCCTGTTGCTGAAAGACAGCGGAGTCTCCTCTCACACAAACCGCTTACTCTGGGCCAAGCACATTATGCTTAAACACTCTTTAGTAGAGTTCTGGGAAAATCTTAGTTATTGCTTCACTTTTAAAGAGCCAACCTATATTAGCCTTGGCCAAAAATAAATAAAGTCACTGTGCTAGACTAAGATGAAGATCATATCAAAGTCAGTAACACAGTGATCAGGCAAAACATATTGTAAGCTGTCCCAAAAGAAAATTTTTTAACTGCTTCCTGAAATACTTCAAACAACAATCCAGACAAAAACGCATACATATAATGTGATTCTCTTCCTCAGTGTACCTTTTAAATTATGAAGTGGGTCCTACTGGGTCAACAGTACCAGAGAGAACACAGATATAAATGTATTTCAACTTATTAAGAAATGGTTGAATGACTTTAAAAAAATCAGTCCAGGATAGAAGCGTTCTCAGCTAATACAGGTGCTGAATTTCCCCCCTATGCCTCTGTGGCTTATGAGGGAGCACTATTGTTTCACATCCAGAATCCAAACCTGTCTGCACACATCAGTATGAACTCAGCAATTTATATTGCTTACACGTGAAATTACCAACCAGCGCTCTAGGTAACAGTACCAATCCAGCTGCATCTTCTATCTCCCAAAACACAAGTGCTAAAATGTACCTAAATACAATGGCAAAAGGGATGAATATTTTACATTTTTTTTAAATCCACCAGCAACCATGGGAGTTCTAATACAGATAAAACACTGGCTGGGTCCAACTAAAGCCATGGCATCATAAAAGTCAAAGTGAATCTAATCAATGTGATGCTGAACACGGGGTAGCAGCTGGTCCATCTACATTAGGACGCCCAGTGCTGCCAACACCGATCAGTATTAGGTCATCATTGTAATCTTTTTGCCAATCCAGGGATAACCATGATTTCTATGTTGCAACAACGCTAACAGAAGCAAGACAATCTGAATGCAGTACTGTCAAAGCATTTATAAATGGAAACTGTTTTTAAAGGCAGTGTACGGGGTAGCAGCTGGTCCATCTACATTAGGACGCCCAGTGCTGCCAACACCGATCAGTATTAGGTCATCATTGTAATCTTTTTGCCAATCCAGGGATAACCATGATTTCTATGTTGCAACAACGCTAACAGAAGCAAGACAATCTGAATGCAGTACTGTCAAAGCATTCATAAATGGAAACTGTTTTTAAAGGCAGTGCTGATCTCATACCATGGTGGGTTGTAGAAAGCATTTTAACATCTCCACAGGAAATTGGAGGTGTAGTTGTGGTACACTTAGGCGTGTCTGTGCTACTTTTAATCTGCTAAAACACTTTATAATTGGTCAAAGCACAACCATCAACTTGCATTAACGACAAATACGTGTTCCGGTGAATCACACACACCAATTCTGTAAGATGAGCTATGTTACCATGTCTTCATTGCTAGCACCACAGGCTGGACAAGACACACGCTCATTTCAACTTCTAATCAGCCGTACCAAAAATATTCAGCAATTCTTCATCTCTATTTGCAAACAGAGATATATTTTTCAGATGCATTTTTCAAACGAGACTCGTATTTTTCAGCACAAAATTATAAACGTATTTCGTCCAGAAAATCCCTATCTATGTTTCCACTAGAGCACGTAGGTGCTGGCTGCTGCTGCTTCAGGGGAGGAAGAGGGGGCAGAGGGCGGGTGCAGGTGCCGAGCTGACCAGGGAGGTAACGCTGGCAGTCCCGGCGCCCTCCACGCCTGCACCCCGCGCCACGCGCCCCTTCCCCACCACCTCAAACTCCCGGGAGCAGCCGCTGGGGACAGCTGCCCGCCTCCG
>NW_008795853.1:996472-996797 GCF_000699145.1 Aptenodytes forsteri | reverse complement strand
ACGACCGCAGCTGCGGGCCCGGCCTCCCCGCCGGAGGGGACCCGCGGTCTGCCCCGCTCCTCCTGGGACGCGCCCCCGGCAGGCGCCTGGGAGCGTTTGCCCGTGTACGCTCAGCCAGTCTCAACGAGCAAGGAGTGCAAAACAGCTTTCCACGTGTATTTCAAACAACCAAAAATGCATTTAATGTTTAGAAAACATTTCGCTAAAGCCATATGAATCATAGAATCATTTAGGTTGGAAAAGACTTTTAAGATCATCAAGTCCAACCGTTAACCTAACACTGCCAAGGCCACCACTAAACCATGTCCCTAAGCACCACATCTAC
>NW_008795853.1:991851-996259 GCF_000699145.1 Aptenodytes forsteri | reverse complement strand
ACGTCCTTCTTGTAGTGAGGGGCCCAAAACTGAACACAGTATCCGAGGTGCAGCCTCACCAGTGCCGAGTGCAGGGGCACGATCACTTCCCTAGTCCTGCTGGCCACACTGTTTCTGATACAAGCCAGGATGCCATTGGCCTTCTTGGCCACCTGGGCACACTGCCGGCTCATGTTCAGCCAGCTGTCGACCAACAGCCCCCAGGTCCTTTTTCGACAGGCAGCTTTCCAGCCACTCTTCCCCAAGCCTGTAGCGTTGCATGGGGTTGTTGTGACCCAAGTGCAGGACCCAAAGTTAGCTTTCTGTAGTAAATGATGGAAAAAGCAACTGAGCCCCAGCTGACAGGGTGTTGCACACAAGCCTGTGCTACGTGAAGCACAAAAGGTGACTGCAGCCTCTTGAGGAGCGTCTTGCCTTGAGGACACAGAAGCAGGGACACGGGAACAGCTTTGTGCCGTAGAGTTAGTCTGGTTTGTCCTGCTCTGCTTGAACTAGGCAGGCACCTGTGCCGTCCTCAGGAAAGTTCCCTAACAGCAGGCCTGCCCGATTGCTTTTGAGCAAGCAGGCTGTCATTTGACAACACACATTAAAACATCAATCTGGTTTTGAAGGGTTTTTAAACCCAGTAGTCCTTACAACCAAATGTGACCAAAACTCCCGTACTGTGAAATCATGGGCTGTAGTGTCTCTGCACTACTACCTGTGGTAAGGGCTGCTTAGTTCTGGGGCATAGTGTACAGCAAATCAGTAAATTACCTTAGCATGACTCCAGTGCAACACAAGCAAATAAATCAAGTAACAGGGAGCAGCACTGGCAAGCACATTGCAAAGACATCTAAACGATTCCTTGTGCAGCCAGCACAGGTCTGGCAGACCCAGTGCTGAGCTAGAGCTAATAAAACCTGGCAAACCCAAGCTGTGCCTGCATCTGTGGTGCAATTAATCTGTGACATGAAAAATCTGCCTGCAGATAACTGTAAGCTGACTATAGGTACAAATTTAACAACTCACATTAATTAATACTTACAGCTAGATCGAAAAAAATATCACTAATATTTGGCAACAAATAGCAAATATCATTGCAACTCACAAGCGTGAAGTTCATGCATCAATAATTATGAGACAGATAGCAAAGTCATGATACTGTACATGTGCATATTGATTTTGTAATTTAATTTTGATCTCCCTATTATTATCATCTCTTATGATAGACAATTAACATAAATTATGTTACCATAGCACACAGAAGTCCCACTCACAGGCACTATTGCCTTGAGTGACACACAAATAGAGAACAAAAGGTAACACCGCAAAGCGTTAACACAGACCTATGAGACAAAAGATGATAGAGTATGAAGAGACGACGAGAATGGTCAACATGCCAAGAAGAGGTCATTGCATATTAGCAGCTTAGCTACTGTCAGTTTTTATAGGCATCACAGTAAAACAGCCCGTTAGGGAGGGAAGGCTTTGCATGATGATAACAAGTGCTTTTTGTTTAGAAATTAATTATAGTTTCTATACCATATTACCAGTGTTCCGCCCATGTCAGTTCAAACAAAGAACAATTGTGTCAGGACAACAATTTCTGCTTCTCCTGTTGCTCTGACATCTGCAATCCACATGGAGTAGCTTCAGCAGTCTTTCCTCCTAAATCCTAATTTAGGAAGGGTAAGTGACCTAAGAGGGGAACACACTTGCTACCTATGGCAAAAGACAAAGCATTACGGGCCACAGCGTCTGGGCAATTTCTAGTCTCCCCTCTTCTGAGAAAAGTGTCATCTTCTGGGAAAAAAAGGCAGAAAGTTCAATCTTCTATAATCATCCTAAGCGGCTGCTCAACCCCAGGTGTTAGGCAAATGTAGACATCAGTAGAGGTTTATCCATGTGCCTGACATTAATAGCTGGTGCCTTTTTAAGACCGTCTCTAGCCTTTACTGAAATCTTGCAGCTTGCAAAAAAGTCGTGAGCCCTGGCAGTGTTGCAGATAGCTGTCAAGGCCCAGAGCGCAGCCCCCTTCTAGGAACGCCGTTGGCTATGTTAGAGTTTAGCTGGCTGAGTCCAAGGTCAGCTGCTCTGCTGATAAGACCTGTTGTGAAGAAAGCTAGAAGCAAGGGCCTCCCCCTCCTTTTCCTTGGGAACTGCTTTTAAGCTGAGGCTGTACCACTGGCCCTCACCTGTGCTACATCGCAGCTGGGCAGCAGCTACATCTACACCTGGTCTCCTACCTCCTCAATTCTGACTCCGATCCTGGCTCGGACCTGCTGCCAGGGCTTCCTGGCTTGGTCTCGGACCTGCCTCATCATTACAGACTTGCTGTGCAATCACCGGACTATGTCTGACCCTGATCACTGTCTCTGGCCCTGATCATGAGCCAAACGTGCTGCTCCACATCCTGCTTCTTCTTGGTGAGGTCTCTGCTCCCACCTGGCTTGGTATCATGCTCCACCCATGGCTCACCTTCCCTTGCAGAGCAGTCGGCCCTCGTTGCCCCCTGACATCGCCACACTAAACCCATTACCACACTGCCACGCTTAAAAATTTAATCACACAGAGCTGTTGATGTGCAGAACAACTGTGCTGACTGTCCACAGAAAAAAAAGCATAAGCCATGTGAGGTAGCAGAGACACACAGATCAATCTCACAGCTCAGCTACCTGTCACAGCCATGCAGCTGCTCCACGCACCTTTGTTTCACATTAAATGAATTCCTACACTTCAAGGTTGTGTAAAGATTTGTAAAGCCAGCATGCCCAGCCGTCAGGACAGCTCTGACTTGGGGGAAGTCTTTGCAGAGTGCAGAACCAGGATGAAATTTCTTTCCTTGCATGGGGCTCATTAGGACTGCTGTGGCACTAGCTATTCTTGGCTGCTAGACTGGCTCTGGAGGCTGTAGAGAGCCAAGCGTACAGATGGTCAACATGCATATATTATGATTATTACTAGGCTGCAAGACGTATATATGAACTAGAATCCTGTTGAGTTAGGTTCAATATATGTTGTGTATAAACAGAATACAGATTCACAAACATCTAAATATAAGACAGGATATGACAGACACACACAGATGGAGGAGAACCATTTTAGATAGTACAACAGACAGTGGTCTCAGTACACCAGGAAACTTACCGTTATCGAATTTCATCGCAACAAGAGATAATCGTTAGGGAGGGTTTGAAGAAGAAAGATGATACACTTCTGTGGATATTTAGGAGACCTGGGACAATGAAAGCAAATAAGAGGACAACGAAAGAAAGTAAGATGCTTTTCTGAAAATTCAACAAGTGGCTATAAAATATTGATGTATTCAGCTGATGAGAGACAGGACCCAACTACTTGGTACAAAAGATAGATGATGACATGTGGAAAAGGGATAGGCTCTGAAAACTTGCAGTTAATAAAAGACACTTGCCATGACCAAAGAAAATAATGTTCTGAGAGTTAGGATGAAAGATGGAAATACAGAGAAGTGGTGTGGATGGATAGGGAGGACCATATAACAGAGATCTGATGCAGAGAGAATCCTAAAGACTTATGAGTTGGACTTCAATAGGTGATTTATGTGATAATTTTAGCTGAACCTGTGTCTGCTTTGAAAAAAGGGATCGTCTTACCGATTTTCTACTGGCCAGATGCCCAATAAACAAACTGTTAATTTATCTTTCATTTCTGACTTAGAAAACTAACTACTATTTGACTACTCCAAAATTACACAGTCTAGCAAGATTAAGCATCGAACAAGTGATTAGCATCATCTGATGTGATGGAATGACTCAAAAAACAGCAGATACCTGTGAAAGAACCAAATTGCCTAGTTCAAGCATGCATTCACTGTGACAAGAAAACAGCAGTGAAGAATGTAGGAAGGGATGGACATCAGAGGCATGTATGCATTAATAGAGTGACAGTGGTGCCATTTCCACCTTTCACTGCTTATGCAAGTATTAAATTGTTTTTGTTGCATCGTTTGTCACTGTGGTCATCCATTGCTGCTTCCTCTTCAGTTTACTCCTTTCTATCCTCAGTCCTACCATTCACTCACCCAAACTACCCAAACTGCACTTCCACGCTGTGGGGGTGAAAAGCGGCACGGACTCCGGCAGACACGGCAACCAAAGACCTTTATTGCTTTTTGTTAGCATCTTTTATAGCAAGCAGAAGTGTACACGCACTACCTGCAGCTTGCAGATAGGTTACAGCCTTGTGTTCACGCGCATCTATGCTCTAGCAGATTGGCCCGTTCTTTCTGATCATGCGAAATGCCTTCATGGTCTTTATCTTGTTTTTCTCCTTCCAGCTGCACATTCCTTTCTCTGTTATTTTGTGCTTATGTGCCTTGTCATGCCAGGTGGTACAGTGTTTGCTCATTAAAATCAAACTCAGGAATGTCCGTTAGTGAGATTCCCAT
>NW_008795853.1:985061-990581 GCF_000699145.1 Aptenodytes forsteri | reverse complement strand
GGGCGCCGTTTGTGGGGGTGAAAAGCGGCACGGACTCCGGCAGACACGGCAACCAAAGACCTTTATTGCTTTTTGTTAGCATCTTTTATAGCAAGCAGAAGTGTACACGCACTACCTGCAGCTTGCAGATAGGTTACAGCCTTGTGTTCACTATGCTCTATGCTCTAGCAGATTGGCCCGTTCTTTCTGATCATGCGTTCATGGTCTTTATCTTGTTTTTCTCCTTCCAGCTGCACATTCCTTTCTCTGTTATTTTGTGCTTATGTGCCTTGTCATGCCAGGTGGTACAGTGTTTGCTCATTAAAATCAAACTCAGGAATGTCTGTTAGTGAGATTCCCATCCCCACACCACGCCTCACCCAATCAGTCTCCTCTGTCCCGAGATCTCCCAATAGAGAAAAGTCTTTCCTGCCTAACTTATTTTTCAAAAAACATCTTCTTGGCCTTGCCTGCCTCCTTAACTCAAAGATTCCCCCTCAATTGCCCCAAGCACTTCTAACACCTAATTGTTTCCCACTGCCACCATGCCAGCATGGTTCCTAACTCCACATGCATCCTCAGTTTCCTCTTACTCTGTTGTTGGTGACTTCTCCAAATTTTCCAAAGATAATTTCTGAAACCTTGACATGTCTTCTACATAGTACTGTAGGAAACAACACAGTGACTCACTGTCTTATTGCACTGTAAAACTTTGAATGTCTGTCTTTAAGAATATGTAGAGTGTCTCCTGAGGTATTCAAAATATAACAGCTGGTGTGATTGACTGTCTTAAGAAACAATAGTTGTTTTGATTGCATTTAGAAATGTCATAAGATGCCAGAGTACATTGTCCTAGAATGTACATTTGTGTGTTTTACTTATGTTCACAATGGTAGAAACAATAATCAAAATGCAAAACGAGAGCACAAATAATTTGATAGATTGTTTTACAAGTGTTTTATGGTAACTAATGGAAATCTGTGCTATTTAATGAGCTGCTTTCTTTTTCTGTTTTTTCCTTTGATCTTTACAGCTGTCTCCAAAAGAATATTTTCGAGTAGAGAAAGCAATATGCAACAGTGCTAAGATCCTGATGACAATACACCAAGAACAAGAATGGAATTAAATTTATTCAGCAATTCTACTGTTGTAAACAGTTCATCCATCAAACATAAGCAGTTAGAAGGGTATAGCCTCTGGGAAGTCATTACTATTGCCACTGTAACTGCAATTGTAAGCTTAATAACCATAGTGGGAAATATTCTTGTAATGATATCCTTCAAGGTTAATAGTCAGCTCAAAACCGTCAACAATTATTACTTGCTCAGCCTTGCCTGTGCAGATCTCATCATTGGAATATTTTCTATGAACCTTTATACGTCCTATATACTCATAGGCCATTGGTCTCTTGGAAGCCTTGCCTGTGACCTGTGGCTAGCACTGGACTATGTAGCTAGCAATGCCTCAGTAATGAACCTCCTAGTCATCAGTTTTGACAGATATTTTTCCATCACAAGGCCTTTAACTTACAGGGCCAAACGCACGCCCAAAAGAGCTGGCATCATGATTGGTCTGGCTTGGCTAATTTCCTTCGTGTTGTGGGCGCCTGTAATCTTGTGCTGGCAGTATTTTGTGGGTGAACGAACAGTACCACCTGAAGAGTGCCAGATACAGTTTTTATATGAGCCCATTATCACCTTTGGTACTGCAATTGCTGCTTTTTACATTCCAGTGTCTGTGATGACCATTCTGTATTGCCGCATCTATAAAGAGACAGAGAAACGTACCAAGGACCTTGCTGAACTGCAGGGTTCGGAGTCTGTGGCAGAATTTGAGATGATAAAGCCTCAGAAATCTCTCCTGAAGTCTTGCTTCAGTTGCAAGCAACAAAACTTAGTCAAAAGAGAAAGGTGTCAGGCTTCCTGGTCTTCATCTAGTCGAAGTACATCAGCTACGGTAAAAGCCTCTCAGGCAGCGAGTACTTGTAACGACTGGGTTAAGGCTGACCAGTTAACCACCTGCAGCAGCTACGCATCTTCAGAAGAGGAGGATAAACTTGCCACTGATTCAGTTTTCCAAGTAACTTACAAAAGTCCATCTAAAGGTAAGGCAGAAGAGTTTAATGAGAGTACGGATGTTGTTGTCAAAGACCAACCTGAAGAAAATGATTATGAGAACCAGAAATACTTTTTGTCACCTGCCAAAGGCCACGTACAAAAAAGTAAAAAATGTGTGGCCTATAAATTCCGGTTGGTGGTTAAGGCTGATGGCACCCAGGAAGCCAACAATGGTTGCCGTAAAGTAAAAATAACTCCTTGTTCTGCTGCTCTGTCAAAGGATCCTTCCATCAAAAGCATGGATCCAAATATAAATAACCAAATCACCAAAAGAAAACGGATGGTTCTTATAAAGGAACGCAAAGCAGCACAGACTTTAAGTGCCATTCTTTTGGCTTTTATCATCACATGGACTCCCTACAATATCATGGTTTTGATCTCTACGTTCTGTTCTGACTGCATTCCCCTGACACTGTGGCACCTTGGATATTGGTTATGCTATGTGAACAGCACTGTTAACCCCATTTGTTATGCCCTCTGTAACAAAACTTTCAGGAAAACTTTTAAGATGCTGCTTTTCTGCCAGTGGAAAAAGAAAAAAGTGGAAGAGAAACTATACTGGCAGGGCAATACCAGACTGCCATAATTGCTCTTATATAAGGGATAAGGGGGAAGAGAGATATTGACGTAATCTAGTAAATTGACTGTAATTCTGTCTCTTCAAAGCTGTTGCTTTATATGTCTAGGGGTTAAAAAAATTCTGCAGAAAAGTAAAATTTTGCATGAAAGTAGTGTGCTTGGGATAAAGAAGTCAGTGGCTGCTGTGAGCAACACAGGGTGTTTTTGATTATGCAGTAGATCTGCATTGAAGTTATTATGTTTGGGGTCTTCTGTCCTTTCTTTCAGCCTGAGAATATGTAGAGTAAATTATAAACTACTAGAAATTAGAGTGGGATGGTCATCCAGTCATCAGGTCAGGTCATCCAGTCTATCTCCCTGTAGTGCAGAACTGTTTCTTCTTATAGTGCCTTTCTAGTGTATTGTCTATTTAGTTTTCAATGTACCAAGCAATGGAGCTCATACTACTTCTGTTTTGAGACTTTTCTACCTGCTGTTGGAATGAAACAAGGATTGTTTAAAGGGGGAAATGCTGTCATCCCCAGTACTAAATGGTTAGGGAGATTCATAATACTCCAAATGAACACACATATTATAGGAGAATGTAATACTGAGAAAATTTCCACTGTAAGGATGACTTTTGTGGAGACTTTTGAGGAAGGGCTCATAGTGGAGGAAATAGATAATGTATTTTGTATATGAAGAAGCCAGTCCCAATCTCAGTTCCATCATGCAAGTCACTGTCATCTGTAAAAAATGGTGATGGTTAGCAGATACCTCTGAATTTCTCCATTTCCCAATGCATCTGGAGGAAATTTTTAAATTTTATGCGATAGTGACAATGGTACAAATCAGAACTGACTGTAAAGCATAACGGACATAGTATATCTACTTTACAACACAAGGAAAGTCTTTTTTGCAATCTCTTTTGTTGCGCTTCCCCTTGCCCCAAAAGTTTCTGTTACTGATGGAATGACGCGGAACAAGAGAAAAATATGTATTGATGCCCTGTGTATTTACCTACATATTACGAAATTATTATAAACAGTGACAGCATTGGCATCTCTGAAAGAAGAAAGATTTTTTAAGTAATTTTTGAATATTTCTATAAAACTATTAAGGACACTTTGCACTTTCATAGCACTGTTTGTCTTTAAATAGCTTTACAAAGACTAGTCAACATCAGGTATTTGGAAACATAAGTTATCTCCAGTTTCTATCTTTTGGTCCAGCAGAACCGTATCTGCTACAGTACTGGGGGCTGGAGTCAACCCCTCTGACAGCTGTGGCTTCTGGGACTGAGCTGTACTGGCCTACCTACAATGTGCTGAGCCTCTGGCCACGAGCTGAGGTTTGCCAGAGCTTTGGGTTTGTGGTGAGGGCACTTCTGTGGCCGGGTTGAACTGCATGTGCCTGTCTGATGTCTGTGCTAGTTTGGCAGGAGTCCTCCAGCATTGACTGAGTGAGTGCATAAGCGAGGGGCTGCCTTCAGCAGAAGGCCGTTGGAACAGAGCTGGTGACCTGGCTCCTTGTGGTGGGAACAAACACGAAGCCTCAGAACAGGCCATGAGAAAACAAAGTTAATGGTGACAGGAGTCATAAGGAATGAAGTCCTAAAGCAAACAAATGTTTATGAATAAATGAGAAAGATCTCCGTGTACACAAAGTTCAGATTCAGTTCTAGCCTTTCTATCAAAGTTCGAGGTGAGGTGCTCTGGAATATTACTTTGGGCCAATCTTCATATATATCTACTATACGCTTTAGTGGGACATTGCAGTGGTGACATGACCCAGTTGCACATTTCAGGGATTGTATTAGTCATCCTGAATGTACCATTGCTCTCAGTGAAATTGTTCGTATAATTTATTAAATTATCATACCATCAAAATATTTCCCTACAGATAAATAATTCCTCCATGTCAACAACCACAGTACAAGTAATTAATATTTTTTATCCCCAATCTCCAGAGGGGAAAATTGTGTCAGTGAAAGATTAGCATGTAGTAATGTAAAAATATGTTCTCAGAATTCACAGGAGTGATTTTGTAACACACCATACCGTGCCTATTATTTTTTGTGCATTAGCATATGATTGCTTATTAAAAGAAAGTATGGGTCTTTATAAAGACCCTTTCATCAACTTTCCTCTGTCACTATCCAGAGCTTTTCCTGTGTACAGTAACTATGTATAAGTTGGTTATTATAGTGGGTTTATTTTATATTACACTGGATCAGACAGTCAGTAAACTGTGTTTGATTTTTAGCAAATGAATGTGTCCCTCTGTGGCACAAGCTGTAGTTAAAGGCAAAATTTATGAGGTAGTAACAGTTCCTGCTAGCTGCAGTGTTGTTGCTAAAGTAAAGCATTGGCTGCTACTGAAATTAAATGGGATATTTTTTGTTGGTTTTGGCTTCCGTTGAACAAGAGTGTTCTGTAAATGTTTATGGACTCTGTGCTCAGTAAATGTATTAGAATACATGGTGATGGATGCAACAGTGTTGGTTCAATGTAATTGTGAAATATGTGCTCAAACTATGCTGCTAGCACTTCACCATGTGAGACGTTACATGGCCAAACATGGGTACGTTGTAAATACCTAGAATTATATAAAGAGGTGTGTGTTGCTTTATTGTTATGTAGGATGTTTATTCTTAAAAAAAAAAATCAAAACCACAAAAAGAAAAATGTGATCCTCATCAGAGTATCAGTTAGTACTTAATTATATTTTGTTTTCAAATTATATTTTGTACCTTTAAAAAGTGTTGTGGGACTTTTACAGTGTAGAACAACCTTGTTATCTGTATTTCTGTCCTTTTAATGATCCTTTTACTGATCCTATAATTGATTGTGGTCAGGTTTGGACT
>NW_008795853.1:970606-985050 GCF_000699145.1 Aptenodytes forsteri | reverse complement strand
AAAAAACCTTTTTTTGTTAAAGTATGTTTTATTTATACATAATTACATACACATACATATATATAGATATGTATGTATGTATTATCAATATAGATGCATAAATATACATCCCTAACTAAGCTTTTCAGAGACCCAGCACACTTTAATATTTTTTAATATTTAATTTTCCCACAAACTGGGGGTATCATTTTTGTCTCTCCCTTTTCATACATACCAGCCTCCCTATATATTCCAGATCCCCATAAATTATCTAGCAACATTCATTTTCTGTAAATATAATTTATGTTTGTAGATAAATACTTGGAAGAGTTCCCAGAATTTTTAAATGGGTATAGAACACCTAGTTACAGTTGTGCACTTTCTGTGGCTACTTAGCACAGAGTGAAGAGCTTTGCAAAGGACAGAAGGTCAAGCTAGAACATAAATGCAGGGGTTTCCTTTATAGAAAAATCCTCTTGAATTGAGGAAGGATGAAATCAAAAGAAGCGAAAATACTATAAGAACCTGTAAAATATGATAGAGCATATTTTGCCATTAATTATATCATTCAATTGCTAATCATGCTTATCCTGCTCAACTATGCATGTCAATTAGTAACTGCTACTAACTGTTGAAAGTTATTTTTATATGTGGATTTTTGTTTCTCATCCCTATTGTACCCATAGTGAGACTTGCACTGGGATATATGGACTTGAGGAGTCTAGATCCAGAGACAGTGATACACTTCAAGGCAAAATCATTAATTATACTTCCTAATCACCCTTTAGATATTGTTCCAGTTTTAGAGCTGTCTCATGAAAAGTCCCCATCTCTAAGTATTCTGATCATTTTATCTCCCACATAGGGCTTTTCTCAGAAATCTGTGACATTGCCTCCTTGTCATATTTGATAGATGACCTGAACATGTTGAACTAATTTAGCTGATAAATCTTAATGCAAATGTAGTGAAGGATAGTCACATACCTGAAGGAATAAAAATGTCACTGGGATGTGGTAAGTGTTTTAAATTTAAATGAGAAGTCATTACAACAATTAAAGAATCCCTTATCAATCTGGAAGATGCTGCTTTCTTGTAGAATGCTGTTGTTATGAAACTGGATACACAGTTTGAAACTGAATTGTATACCTGTGGACTTTTTTCACATTCTGGATTTTGAATAGAATTTTGTAAGATGCTTCTTTACTTATGGTAGGAAACAGAGTTTCCAAATCACTCCTTCATAGTTTGGGATTCCCAAAATCTTCATACTGAAGGAGAATTTTTGGGTGTTTCTTTTTTAAAGTTACTCTGTAACTCTGTTACATACGTACTTCTGCCTTCTCTGGATTCTTTGCTCTAGGAAAACAAACAAACAAACAAATGGAATGGTGTAACTTTCCTCTGAAATTAATTTTCTTTGCTTTCTATAGAGATAGAAATAATACGAAGGAATCATTTGGGCATAGTGAGAAACAAATACCTGTTTCCTCAGTTGTACATAACAATCAAGCTGGAGTTACCATTTGCTGTGACCTGTACATCTACATGCCCCTCTGTTGGAAAGGACTCTGCCCAAAAAGCTCCATACTGCTTACTCCTTTTTGATATTACAGAAGGGGTTTTTTTAAAAAACAAACAAACAAACAAACAAACAAAAAACACCCCACATTCACTACTTTTATGAGCTACAGACCATTATAGGTCAGAACTTCCCTCTGAAAGGCTCCCACACAGTGTTTGCCTTGGGGACTCAAAGGGCTCCCTCAGCTCCTGAAATGCTCCTGCAGCCACTGGGTAGTCAGTGGCTTCTCTGTTTTGAAATGCCCTTCCAAACCTGAACTCCAAAAGTGGATACTGTGTCTTTTCACTTAAATACTTGGTGTTCCTTCTACCAGATCAGAAAGAGGCCATTTATTTCTTATATGGTCATCCCAAATCTCCATTGCTGCCTTTTGTACCCACTAAGAAGTTTTCTTCCACATACAATTGACAGCTGGGTGTCATAAAACCTTCAACTTTGATCATTCAAATAAACTTCTTGTTTATGATTTTATTAATAGTTACCCCATATCTATACCTAGTTTTAAAAAAAACAAAAAATTGATAACATTGTGTTGTAAAACTAGAGATAATCTATGACTGTTAGTGGTTTCAGAAAGGGATGGTGTTGCAATTGTTTTTTCCATCTTGGTAAATGTATTTCTTCAGGTTTAATAGGCACTGCTGGGCTATGTATCAGATTAGGAACTTCAGTTTTCATTACACTCAGTAAAACCACTGCCTTCTACTCAATACTTATGCCATTAGCTACTAAATGCCATTAGTTTCTTCATGTACCTGCTGATATAGCAAGCAAGTCAGTCTTCCTCAAACAACTAGACATTTAAAATCCTTCAGAAGTTTTCTTCTCAACAAGTACTTCTCCAAACCCTGGTCGCTGATGGCTCCCGTTTCAGTAGACCTCTGAAGTTTGGGGATTTTTACTGAATTCCTGGATTACAATGCCAAAATATAAACTGGAATATCTTTTACTCCTTACGTGAGGCAGCCATCTAGACATAGTGGAGGTCAGACAGTTGTTTTTACTGTATGTCGTACGTAAGGTCTCCTTAGATGTGCACTTCATCAGGTAGCTATAGGAGGAAGAGTGGAGAGAGGGTGCGGTGGAGGATACCAGCTGCGGAGCGTGGCTGGATTCAGCTCTGTACCCCACCACTCTGCCTGGGTCCTGGTGACTTCTGAAATGCAGAAGATGTGAGAGTGACTAAAGGACTCTTTGTTTTGTTAATTATAGGAGAAAAAAAGAGCCCAGGCAGGTAATGTTGATAATTTATTGATGCACAGTATTCAATGCTTGGTCCTAAAACCACTCTATCATACTTTTAAACCTGTGGTTAACACATAAAAAAAGGTTATGTGGAAGTCTGGAAATTTATTGTTTAGGTTACACATATGAAAATTAGAAACAAAAGCAAACACTTTCTCATGAAAGTTGAATGATTTTTAAAGACAAATAATAATAAATCAGTGGTTTTGCTAGAAAGAGGTCATCAGGCTCTCTTATTTTGTCAGTTGATCCTTTTTTTAGGAAGAATTTTTCCTTCTGCTAAATTCTGAGTTGATTAATGTGATATTGTATGCGAGGTGTGCTTACCTTTCCTGCAGTTGAGAAAATAGTATGGGGAGAAATACAAAGTAGCAAAGAGGTGAAGAAACCTATTTTTCTGCTGTTGTTAGGAGATTGCATGTTTAAAGTGGAACATGCCTCCCATTCAGGGGTGCTTGGAGCTGGAAGTCAGGCATATACCTATTGCTCTAGACCTTGTCATGCTTCCTCATTTTAGAAAGATGTTTATTTGACCAAATCAGATATTCTTAGGAGGACCCACCTCCTTTCTTCAAGTCTGTGCAGAAGGCAGTATAATCAGGAAAGGCTGAGAGAGAGAGAGGATAGGAGAAATGTGATAGGGAAAAGAAAATAGGAGTAGACAGAATAGAAACCCCTGTGTTTCGGACTGTGATTTTGCTGATTCAGTGTTGACGGCCAGCTGCTCTCACCATTGTTGTGGGTATCTGGTGATTAAGGTTCAGTGATGGAGAAAAAAAAATCTGTTCAGTTAAGACAGCCTTTTTCTAAGGAATTACGAAGTAGAATTTAGTCCACTATTTAAGCCTCTATGTCCTTCTCTTTAAGAGCTCTAGAAAGAAGTGCTGGTGGGTGTATTGGAATATTCTTACTTATTTTCATCCACTACTTAGTCCCAAATCCAGCTCCAGTAGTCATTTCCATCCATACTTTGTTTAGAAGTGTGGAACATACCTCAGTCCCTGAGTTCCATTAAATGTCTTTCTTTGAACTGGATTAATCTTTCTGTCTTGCTTTTGCTTGGAGACTTGTTGTTACGAGTTATTATTACATTTTAATCTCATTCCCATACTGGAATTCAGTGTCAGCATAGGTTTGTAGGGCTCCAGTTAATACTAGAGAGTGCCTCCGAAACTGGGCAGCTGGATTTGGGCTGCTGGTACCCGAGTCATTCATACAGCTTATTTGCACAGTCCTTTCCTCCAAAACAGGCCAAGGGTGGGCTGCAGAGCAGGTTGCTTGCCTTTGAGGATCAGATGCAGTCTGCTGGCTTTCAGTTGTGCGCTTCCATGTCAAGATTATTCAAAACACATTTTTGGAAGGTGTGTGAGAATCTGGCTATATGGCCAGGAATTCGAATAAGAGCTATGTGAGACTGGCAGCACTCTTGTGGTGTATCCTCATTATTATCCTCCATCCTCATTATTATCCTCCATCCTTTCTTGTATCCTCATTACAATTTCGGAGGCATCCTGATAGAGTTACAGCAGAACCCACATTAAATTTACATAAACTCAATTCAGCTACTATCCATTTCTTCCCCTATCACACTTCTGTCTTTGAACACAATTTCAGGGGGAAAAAAAAAAAATCAGATGCTGCAAAATAGACATGTATGCTATATTGGCCTCACCCACATCACATATCTGTATCTCTTTCTGAAAATGTTGCAGTGCATTATAAAAAAAAATTGCTTTCTCGGCTTTTCCACTTCCCAATTAATTTCTCTTCTTAAGTAATCCTGGCAGTCTTGGTCTTCTCAAAACACAATACAATTTATTTTCTCCGAAGTAATTTTCATGGAAATTATGAGATTCCATTTTTAAATTAAAAAGCAGGAGTTTGCCAGTATCTGTTGGTTGAGTTTCTGTAATTGAAATATCTAAGAAAACATAAAAGATATTCTAATTATTATCCTGACATTTTGTATAATACAACAATGAATACTCTTCATGGAATAGAAATGTGTGAAGTAACCCAAACAGCTGTAAAAGAAAACAAGGTCTTCAAGGTTATCAAAACTGAAATCCTTTTATTTATTATTTTAAAACAGATGAATTTATAATGAAATTTAAAGATTCTTTCTTTATTTTATAATCAGAAAAAAGGCGCTGTTTAAATAATGTCAAGGTTGAGTGCCAAAACAATTGAAGCTAGCAAACGTGAAATAAAGCCAACGCTCTCTTCTTTTCTTACAGTGGTATTTAAAAAAGAGAAAGCTGAAGCACATCATGGAACAGGGAGAAGCAACAGTCAAAACATGGTAAACAAGGTGGAGTAATATTCAGGGGGGAAAAAGGAGCAATAAGTAAACAATTGCGAAATCAATTTGATCTTTTGAAAAATGTGTTCACTGAGTTTCTTGGGGAAAAATTCAGAGGAGTTGTAAGCTTTGGATTAGTAGCTTTAAATGGGAAAGCTGATGGTCCCATTAGCTCTGGGTGCTCTAAAAGAAGGAAGAAAAGAAAAGCCTATGCTGAATACTTCATTGTGCATGGGATCATTGCAAAGTAGAGATAAAAGGAAGAGTCAATGAAGGAGAAAAGAAGCCATGGGAGATGAGGCTAATTCAAATTTTATATATTAAAATAGTTTTCACTAAAGGTAGAAAGGAAAGGTCTGATGCTGCCCTATGGTACACAATACTCTCCAATATGCATTTTGTAAATGTAGGTACCTCACTGGAAATTTCCTTCCTGCATGATATGTGAAGATGTGCAATTATAGGAGATCAACCGTGAACATTCATACTGGAGCAAAACCTTCTGAAATGCATGTATATTCATGTATATCTCATACAAGACTTCACATCCTGGATTTCATACCTGACTCCTCTTATGGATAAAATACTATAAAATTAATTATTTAAATCTTCTGTTAGAAGCCTCAGTTTCTGACAGTGACTCCTCACTTGTGTGGTTGGTAGATGTCTATGTCCTGGTCCAGTCCTGGATGACATGCTATCATAAAGCCCTTGCAGAGGCCCAAATTAAATTTTCAATCATGATTACGTAGTGTGATTATTCCGTCAGTGAGAGTTCACTTCAGTCACTGGACAAAGAATCCATGTTCCTTTCAAAGTACACATGACTTATCTACAGTTCAACTTTCTGACATGGACAGGACGCGGTTGGATATGACAGGGTGTGGTCAACGGGTTTGATCATCATCCATGCAAACTTGCACATGCGTTGCTTGTTGCAGTCCTTTTGCCAGTATATCACGTTCCTACGGTTTAGATTTGCTCCAGCACACGCATCATACCACCAGCCTCCCCCGGGAACGCCATTGTGTTCCAATTTAGCACAATTCTGAAAGTAATTGTCATTGTCTCTGTCCTTGGTGGTGAACTTCTGGTTGTCATGGACATAAGCTTCTGTGTCCAGGGTCAGAGCATCAGTGGCGTTGCCTTTGTATAGACCAACCCTGATTCGGTATTGAGACTCTTCATCTTCAATAAGGAATGGTTCGTACTGTCCCCATTTGATTTCAGCGTTTAGGTTTACAAGTTTAACTCCAAGTATATATTGCACGGAGCTGCTAGTTAGCTGATGCATATATTCATTTCCTAACCAGTGGTTGTCATGAACGGAGCCAAATCCGTGTTTGTAATCCTGCCAGGTCCTATCAAAGTCGACAGTACTATTGGCTGTAATGTGCTGGATTACTGTCCAGCCACCATCCTGCATGTTACAAGAGACAACAATTGGGTCCTCCTTTGGTTGGATAATGTAAAGACCGTCTCTGGAATTTCCTTTGGAGCGCTGAAAAATCTCAAAACAATCCCTTGGATACTCTGAGTAGGAAAAAAAAAAGTTTTAAAGTAAATTTCTGTTCAAATAGTAAATTTTAGATATTGAACTCTGTCCTTTAGAGTGAGTGAATGATTGCCTTCTGACTGGAAGCTGACTCTGACTTCATCCCAGTTGGTGGGCACCTACTCAGCTAAAGGGAGAAGATTTCAGGGCAGAACATGCAGGAAATGGTCAGAAATTCAACAAAGGGTTTGTTACCCTGTCATACAACGGAAGTGTGATTTTGCATTTATGACAGAAATATGGTTGAAAAGCCAAAAGTTATGTACAGACCATTCCTTTTCCTCCTGTGTTCTTCCAGTTTGAGCGGTCAGCAAGTTTGCAATTCCCTGTGCTACGTGTTGGACCATTGTGTTTAATTGCTAGAGCTAGCCTTATCCTCAACAAATCTAATTTCTCTTTAACCAATTTATACTTCAGGCATCTGTAACATCCTTGCATTAAATTCCAATAAGTATGCCGTGTGTTCATTGATAAAAGGGAGATAATAAAGCACATTTCTTGCTAATACAAAACTTATAAACATCTGAGGATTTTCTTAGGAACAGTTCTTGTCACTCAAACTCCAGGCTAAATCTTACCTCTGATTTGCAGGTAGAACTACAGTGCTGTGCAGTGCTGAACACCAATATCAGGAAAATAGGTGAAAGGGCTTTTCCACTTTATTGCTTATCCAGTAGACTCAGAGGGTGATAAAAATGGCATATAAGGCTTGGGATGACCCCTCTCTATTGGGCTGAAATATATATACTGTGTTTTTTAAATGTAACTTGCTTATAAGGTAACTTCTTGCTTACAGTATAGTATCAAGCATCTCTGAGACCAAGACACAATGCTCTGCTTTGTAGAGAAGGATGTTATCCAATGTCTGTTCCGTTACTCAAACATGTTTATGAATTGAAATCACTCACTTCTCCATAGAGTTGAAAGGCATGTCATTATGTCATTATACTATAGAATATTTGTAATTTATATTTAATAAAAATTTGACAATTTTAATATCTCTATGACAAAAATTCCTACAGACAACCTGTGATGTAAAATGACAGTTCTTCAGACCTATGAAATCCTATGTTCTGTCCTGACAATGACTGATAGGCATTTAGATATTGTATTTAGAACTTTTTTTTTTCTTCTGGGAAACTGGGATAATTCAGGAAAAGTATGGTAAGATGTCCTACTTTTTTTCCCCCAAATTTGCTAAAAAACAATTAAGGAAAAATATTTCCAAAGATAAAAATTTAAAATAAAAGCTCAGAAAAAAACTATTCTCTGCCCAAATCACTGACCAGAGAGCCCCTGCTGATCCTTTTATTGAACACATTGTTTTTCTTTTCCTGAACAGAGCAGAGTCTGAAAAGAGTCACTCATTGTATGGTCTCATGACCAACAGATCAAAAGTACACTGAACAGTTTGGTTAGTGTAAAAAAAGAAAAAAAAAAAAGGCTCCAACTTTCTGGAAAGAGAAAGGGACCATGAGTGACTATTTTCTCTACTACTGGTCCTGTAGGGAATTATATCATGCAGTCTTCTTCACAGAATTATTAAATGTCTTCTCTTCCAACTGGAAAGCATTGTAGGCTTCAATAACTGTCACTACTCTGTTAGAAACACTCATCTGGTTCCCAATCTAATTTCATTAACATCCACTGTCCATCTTTTTCTTTCTTATGTCATGTTGTCCTTTAGTTAAATAGTGCTTCTTCCTGGGTAATAAGCCCCCATGTACCACGAGGACAACTATATTTTCAGTCAGCCTTTGTTTTGTTAGGGTAAATTCTGTTAGGATAAGTAAGTTCTTTCATTATTTAGTGTAAGATAAATCTTCTGTTCCTTAATTGTCTTAGTAGCTTTTCTGCACCTCTTCACTGCAAATTAATCAGCTAGAACGTGGGTAAAATTTGCACACGGTATTGCAGATGGCCTTATATAGTGCCACTGATTCTTCCCAAGTCTTATTAAAAACATCTCTGTTGATATACTCTAGGATTGCATTTGTATTGCTGTGTTTCCTTTAATCTAGAGTTTGGTCTTTGGATCTTTGTAATTGGTAAGGTCCTCATCTTGCAGTAAAACCTAGAATTTTGTACTTTATTTTTCATCCCAATGGTACTACTTAAGAACATCTGATTATTTTTTTTTTTCTGTGTAATATTCTGATTCTTTGTATTGGCATTTCTCTACTTCATGTTATCATTAAATTTTATCAGCATATTCCTATTTTTGCGTCAGTGTACTTAATAAAAATACTGAAAAGATCACTTACAAGCAATTATTTCCAGTCTCCCCTTGACTTTATGGTTTACTTTTCTACCCAAGTCATTGTCATTTTCTTTTCAATCTCTACTGAATTTATAATGTAATCCTACCTTCTCTGATTTAGCATTGTATGAAGTATTGTATCATAGGCTTTGTAGAAGTCCATATGGACTAAACCTGTTAAATAGTATCATTCATAGTATCAGTATTGTGTTAAATATAGTCTTTTATAGTTGATATTCAGAAGTTTATTGGTACTTCTAAGCCACTCAGGACAGATTTACAGGAGTATATAGGCTTTCCAAGGCCTTACTTTTATGCCTTTCATTGCCTAATAGAATCTACAGCCATGAATAGAATACTTTAAATCTCAATACTATCTGCATGACATTATTAAATATCCTGAAAGAGCAGAACTGTGTACGTGACTCTGTACCCCAGCTGTTAGAACATTCGCCTGGTAGACATAGCCTCACTCCAAACCTGATCCCATGATTTTATAGAATGATTATTTAAATGATTTATATAGTGATGTCAAAGCCAACGATATATATAGTGACACTTGTATTTGCCCTTCTCAGTGGATGTTATTAATGCAAAATAGAACAACTTCTATAGACGGATAATGAGAAAATCATTTAGGCTGATTGTTACAGGATTCACTTGGAAAGTGAATTTTATAAACCCTCAAGTGCCATCAGTCAGAGGAGGAAAATGAATCAATCCCACTACTCTCTGTGTGTACATTTTATGTGGGATCTACTCTGGTAGAAGTATTAGAAAACCTACCAAGCTGGACCTTCCAAGCTAGATAGGCAGAGGGATGCCTCAGTTATAGGTACCAACGGGATTTAGGTACTGAGGTGTCAGATGTAATCTAGATATGATTGTCCTAAGCGTAAGTCTTCAAATGCCACAAAGTATTTTTTTACAAAAAAAATGTTAATTTCTCTTGAATTAGATGGCAGCTGAGCAAGGGTGTTAAAGATTCTGGATTTCGGGGCAGGCCACGTTCATATTGCAAAGTATTTTTGCAGGGCTAACTTTCAAATACGTTGGCTGAAAAATGTTACAGCAAAGCAATAAAGTAAAACACGGCATGCATCCAAATCACTCACTCTCTTCATAAGTACCTTTTTCATTGATGTTACCCAGTCTGTCATAGCCTCTTTGGGGGAGAAGGTGGGCATTAGCCAAAACCACTGCCTCTTTGGTGCTCACTGACACAGTGCAATGAGAGAGCAGCAAAATAAATCCCGCTGAGCTCATCAACAGCATCTTCCTTCCGAGTCAGCCCTCCTGCAGCAATACAGAACCGTAACACAGACTGGAATTGAAAATGGAAAGATTTATGACTTTTAGTATGGAAGTCCTGAAGGAGAAAGGTATTGCAATACCTAGCTTCAATATAGTAAGCCTCCGCTAAAATTGGCTTCTCCCATCTTTCAAGGGCCTCTCCTTTTCCTGATGTCTCACACCCTATTTCTGACCGGTCATTCCTCTGACATGGAGCACTTAGACAAGCTGCGACACTTAGAACGTCTCTCACCTCTGTCACCTTGTGCCATGCTGGGCAATGAACCATAATGTAATTTTGTGTGTGACAAAAAGCCGTATGAAGTAATGTAATGACAAAAGAAAAAGCACATCTTATATTTATCAGAATTGAATTTTGCTTATTCCCCAAGTCCAAACTGTAGTGAAATAGAGGCACCAATGGTCGAACTGGCAGAAACAGTAACACTGGCTCTGCTGACTGTCTGTAGTTCAAACAGTACTTAAAGACATGGCATTCCAAGTGCTGGGTATATTTCCGTGCACTGGAGAACTCACTTCAGCACATCTGGACTACGCTTTTTATGAATTTCCATCTACAGCTCTAAATAATAGGTCACAGGTTTAAATTAGACCAAAAAAAAAAAAAAAGTTCAATAAACAAAGCAAAAAGAACTTTTCAGCCTCTTCAAAACTCACAAGGGTTCAATATATTGAATCAAAACAGTTTTGAGCCTCATTTTGTTCTCCTTTTGGGGTTACACATCTAGTATACACACAACATAGCAAGAAGGCTTAGGCTATTATTGGACTAAATGCTGGGGTCCTCACTTAGGCAAATCCCAGCTTGACTGAAGAGGAATTTCTGTATCAATGACAGCTTAGACTGAATCAGGGTACCAGATGTTTCCCATACTCTCAAAGGACACATTTACTTAGACTCTAGCCAAACTCTTTTCATTTATTTTTTTTTTTTTTTTTAAGGACTGAGCTCCCCACAGTGGCCTTGGCGAAGGCCGAAGATAGATCTGGCAAGCAGCTCTTCGGCCAGAGCTTATTTCCTGCCAGCGTCAGCACAGAGTCTGCAGAGGCCAGTACCCTTCTCCGTAGTGGTTTATGTTGCAACAGAGCCACATTCTTTATAAATCTGACGACTTAGCAGCAGATTCAGCAAACAGCTTTCCAGAGTGAAAAAATATTCAGTGATTTTTTAAAAACTGTCCAAGATAAATAATTTTAATAAAGTTCAGGTTTGAGAGTTAATTTTTATACCTACCATACAGAAAACCAGCAAAACAGAATTTTCTACTCTACCTAAGACTATTCAGTAATAATTCTGATTTACTATTAACATACAATTTGCTATTTTATGCAAAGCTGGTCATTTGACTTTGGGATGATAATAAACTGGAAAATTACCTTCCATGAAATTTGGCACGGGGTTTCCCTTAAAGCATTTAAGTTCTGCTGTGCCTGCATTTCCCACCATCATGTATCCTTTTCCCTGAAAGCTTCTATTATTGTTGCTATTATTAATTATTATATTATAAATTACTTAAAATCAAAACCTAACCCACAAGCATCACTAAATTCAGGAAATCTGTACTTGGATCTGGAGTTATTTTTTTAGCTGTTTTGTTTTTCTTTTAGATTTTTGAGTGAGTCAGTCTTTTTTCTTCCCTCATATTTACACATTGAAATGATTTACAGATCCATTTAATTCCAGAATAGAACCTGGTATTATAAATTATTAAGAAAGCAACTGAGAAAAACAGCGCTAGGCAGGCATCTTACCTCTTTCAAGTGCAGCTTGGCAAGGAAAAATGCACACAAATGCATGAGCTCATTCTCTACAGTTGTACTTTGCCTGCTACTTAAGTCCAGGTGAATAAATCAGCTCCAACACGCTATCTCAAATGCAGCAAAATTGCATCTTCATTATTTCACTCTGTGTGCTTACTCTGGTGGACTTTGCTCTGACATATTACACTTGCAAGTAAGTATGTATGAATTATAAAGTACAAAGTTCTTCCATGAGGATTAAAACAACATAGTAACTAAATTAAAATTTCCTTGATTAATAAATAGACACAGTGAGGGAGAACCATGAAAAGGTTTTAGTTCAGAAAATTACTTATGCTGCTTAAATACACACAGGCAGATGCTCAAATTTACTATGTCATTTTGCATAGGTGAATTAACTAGATGCTATACTGCTGGTCACATTTAAAATTGCATAAAGACAACTTGATTTTTAAGTATTAGGAACAAACCAACCATAAACCTTGCTGTTACTTCATGTTTTAATGTGAATGAATCAGAAGCAGTGTCTCAGAGCTATGAAAATGGAAAAAACAAAAGCACAACAGGCTGGTCAACAGGTTTCTATTTTAGTTTATTTGGATTAACGAGAGTTAATT
The DNA here is from genome assembly GCF_000699145.1 of Aptenodytes forsteri. Taxonomy (NCBI): domain Eukaryota; kingdom Metazoa; phylum Chordata; class Aves; order Sphenisciformes; family Spheniscidae; genus Aptenodytes; species Aptenodytes forsteri. The sequence continues at coordinate 972,434 of NW_008795853.1, read as the reverse complement.
AACATTAATTCAAGTCAAAACTGTAAAGAATTAGATGAATTAGTCTATCTGCTTGGCCTTTAGATGATGTGTAACCTAGCATTTACCCTTTTCAAGATGAGCCAACACTTAAGTTTTTGTGCTGCTTGATCCAGCCTGCAAACCACTTCGATCAGATTCCATCCCTGAAACAAGCCAAAATTAAAATCGATGGAGCATTTACGTCTTGTGCAAGCTCTACTTGAGGATTTGTAATACGCATAATTTCTGTTCTTCAATAATTCATCCTCAATGAAAGCACAACATGGGAGGATTTGTATTTCATGCACAATTAAATAAATACACATAACAAATGTTTTAGGGAAGATTTGCTTGTAACATTTGAAACTCAGTGATATTTCTCTTCATTTTTAAAGTACAAGCAATGCTTTATTACACATGAGGATGGCCACAGGTAGTCAGAACAGTATCTTTTCCCTGACGCTGGTCAGTAGTAGAGCTACAGGGAAAAGTTCAAGAACGCATTCTCTCCGCTTCTAGCATTATGCAGCTCAGGGAATTTCTGATATCTGTATGTTTGACATATTTAATTTCTGATTAGTACCAAACTTTATAAACCTTGGCTAAGGCATGAAAATACTGTATGGTAGCTTATGAAATAATAGAAGTGCTTTGAACAGATACAGATCTTGCTGAAATAGTATGCTAAGAAAGGGCAGGAGAAGGTACCTTTCCACTCTGTCCATATTGATACACCCTAGGAAACACCATTGGCTTTAGTGGTATTTATTGATAGGTCTCACGTCACCCTGATATAAATTGGGGTACATCTTTGTTTTGTGCCTTTGATTCCTACATTTTCCATCACTGTTTATCTCCTCCCCCGCCTTTCCATTTTTCTTTACTTTCTTGCTGTTTGCTTCTTTTTGTTGATTTCCAAACTTTCATCTGAGCTGGCAGAGCAGAAGTGAAGTGGGAAGCGTTTAATTAGAAAAAAGAAGAATGGGCAACAGCATTCATTCACTCGTGCTCAGAAAGGCAGCTGTTTCTGTAGATGAAAACTTTGAAAAACAGTGAAAATCATTACATACCTCCCTCTGCTCTTGATCAAGTATTTTGAGACGAATTTTTCAGCCCTGAAAACTATATAATATCTTAAGGTAGGACTACTTTACATTGGTATGGTTTGGTCATATACAGATTTCAAAATAATGCATTACTATAATGACTTATTGTTAGCCATGTTAGTTAAGATACTTAGTTTCTCAGCCCAATGACTGCATATTCCTTTACCACAATATGCTGAAGTTTTAATTATCCCTCTGGTTCTGTTCAGCTTTAACTGGCAAGCATTCATTTGAATTTTTCCAATGCAGCCTCTCCTATGTGGAAAGTCTCTTTACAAGTTCTCTGTATTTTAACAACTCATGGCACACCCTTGCAAAGGAAGAATTTGACTGAGATTGATCAACTTACTACTTCATCAAGCTCTGAAGTTGGTTGCAAAGACAACCTGGCTACTATATTGCAACTAATCAGACTCTCTGTGTAAAGGATATGAAAAATATCCATATCTAACCCATATAATGAAGCCGTCAGTTCTAGCAAGGGCAAAGTAGTGTTAATTTAACCTTAGTAGTCTGGATAATGATGTCAGTAAGTGCCAGTAAATATCATAGAATTATAGAATCATAGAATCATAGAATCGTTTAGGTTGGAAAAGACCTTTAAGAACATTGAGTCCAACCGTTAACCTAATAACTGCCAAGGCCACCACTAAACCATGGCCCTAAGCACCACATCTACATGTCTTTTAAATACCTCCAGGGATGGTGACTCCACCACTTCC
>NW_008795853.1:948126-969114 GCF_000699145.1 Aptenodytes forsteri | reverse complement strand
GACATCCTTGTAGTCCTCCTGAGTTGCCTGCTCCTTCTTCCAAAGGTCACAAACTCTCTTTTTTTTCCTGAGTTCCAGCCAAAGCTCTCTGTTCAACCAGGCTGGTCTTCTTCCCCGCCAGCTCATCCTCCAGCACGTGGGGATGACCTGTTCCTGTGCCTTTAAGATTTCCTTCTTGAGGAATGTCCAGCCTTCCTGGACTCCTTTGCCCTTCATGACTTCATGCCTCCCAAGGGACTCTGTCAACCAGGCTCCCAAACAGGCCAAAGTCTGCCCTCCGGAAGTCCAAGGTGGCAGTTCTGCTGACCCTCCTCCTTACTTCTCCAAGAATTGAAAACTCTATCATTTCATGATCTCTATGTCCAAGACGGCCTCTGTCATTATGGGAAAGGCTTTGACACAGGCTAGCAACTTGCGTACCCAGGGTCTTCAAAAGGCTTGAGATGGGTGATTTATGGCTTTTTATTGTTGCCAGAAACATGTAAAAATGCTAACTTTCATGCAGTAATCTTGTTCAGCATACCAAGGAACTCAAGAGAATGTTCTAACAAGACAAAACACACAAAACATAAAAATGGCTCAGTGAGTATCCTTCCTGAAAGAAGTTTTATGGGTGCACAGCACAAATGATTGCTTTGGGAAAAAAAAAAACCAACCACCAAAAAAACCCAAACAACAAAACAAGGCTATAGAAATACTTCTGCAACTTTCAGTGGCTTTGAATCGCTTTGCAATCTTGGCTAAATGCACTTTGGTATCTTTGTATAGGATCAGTAACAAAAAACACGTTCATAACAGTTTTGACTTGTTCTTGAACTTCTGAACTGGCAATGGCATATGAAATGTGTGTTTTGTCTGACAACGCAGAAAGTTATTAACTGCTGAAACACATTGCACATAGGACTATTTTCAATACAGCTTCTAAATCTCTTTTTACACTTTTATTATTTGTGAGATGAACCATTATTTGGGAAATGAACAAAGGTATATATTTTTGACTGAATGTAAAACAAAATAAATGCTTCCTTCTTAGAAACATTTGACTTTTCAAATGTTCAGCAACTTTTTTTTTTTTTCAGATTTCTTTATGAAAATATTCCAAGGTCTGAAGTGAACACTAAAAACATTCCTCATGTCTTCCTGTTGAATCATAGACTAAATTCTAAAGGCGTAGAAACTTAACTGAATTGAAAAGGGTTCACTTTCAACAAAAACACTGAAGTAGGACCTAACTTGAAAAATACATCCAAATCCATCATCATGGAAGACACTGAAAAATAATTGTTTGATTAGCTGACAGATAGGACTAGTGGTAATAAAAAACATAAGTTACTCAGGTAGCTTTGGAAAAGAGTATGATAGGACACATCTTGTAAATCACTTTTTTATTCTAAAGGTGGCAGAAATTGCCAGATACAATCATTGAAGCTGAAAACTGTTGGAAAGTATTTGTGTGGAATGCAATTTAGGTGACACCTATCTTACAGTGGTAGAATTTGTGACTCTGAGGAAAGGAAAATTATGTGCAGTCTTATAAGGACAATATATTAAAAAAAAGCAGACCAAGAAACTTAGGCAACCATTTTCTATCCTCTCTTACTAAGGAGTCAGAGAGAAAGGCTCTTTAAGGGGGCTGGCAATTAATAAAAGGTACTATAATAAAGGAGAAATGACAAACTATTTCTCATGAAGAAAAGACAGGAACCATACTAAGAGCTCAAAAGGTCTGGTTCAAGAGTTCTTTAAAAATTTGTAAGTCAGAATGAAGTTGTGCAAATGAGCAGAATAAAAGGACAAATTCCTAACAGTGACTATATAGGAATAACACAATAACAGACTAGGATAAAATTAGAGGTTAAGATTAAAAAGCTTACCGTTAGCAAGGGACATAAAAAAACCAGACAAATATTCTGTAAATGCATTCCAAATAAAAAGAAGTCAAAACCAAAAATCCATTATTTAATGAGGGAGGAGGGCAAATGGCACAGATTTGGTGCCTTTTTTTGCTGCAGACTTCATAAACAGTGATCAGATACTTAATGAAATAAATTTTAATGAAGGAGTAGGACTGGAGGCCAGATTAGGTGAAAAACATCTCAAAGATACTGAAGTTAGGTATTTTCAAAGTGGCAAGGACAGATTAAGTTCTACAGGCACCTTATGAACTAGCAAAAGTCCTCTCTGAAGCATTTACAATTACCTTTTAGAAGTCATGGAGGTCTCAGAGGACTTCAGCGGGCATAGTAGAGACCTATCTTTTAAAAAGGGGAAAAACTAAGAGAAATAAAGAACAGTGAGCTACATTTCAAAACACAGAAAATAAGAGAACTGAAAAAAAACAGGGGATGATAAGGTGACGAAAAGCAGCCAGCATAGACTGGTCAAGAAAGAAATCAAACCGGGCTTGTTCCTCCCTGCTACATGGATCCCTGCCTTTCCCAGCCTTCGGTCCTTCCTCTAAACATTCCATAGAAAGTTTCACACATTCCCACAGCCCCGTTAAAAGCATCCCGGAATAACCTTTAAACAATTCCAAAATGCCCTTCCCCCTGCATCCCATAGCGAGTCCCCTGCGGCAATCCTTCTTTCTGCAAGGCGTCCTGGGAGAGTTTCTTTGGGTTTCACACCAGGGACACTGACCTAATCATTCTCCTTTGGTAGTCTTATGAGCAGTCAAGTCTGTGTCTTCCAATCTTCACTCATTAGGTTAACTAAGGTTCCTCTGCCTGTCACTATTCATCTGAACCTCACCAGGCTTTTGTGTTTACCATAATTAATCACATAGTCTAACAATAGCATGGTGCAATGAGCACAACCTGTGACTTGCGAGGTTCAAATTGGACATTTGGGAAAGCTTGCTCCCCAGGAGTAGTGCAGCATGGGAACAGCTTTCCCAGACAGGTTATGAAACCTCCATGCCTGGAGGTTTTTAATACTGGCTAGACACAGCATGACTGAACTGAACTAGTGTTGGTGATAACGCTGTTCAAAGTGAGGTTGACTAGAGACCACCAAAACAACCAACACTTCCATCATCAACTGTCTGGACTTCAGAGATAATAAACCTTGAAAGTATCTAGCATTTCAGGTTTGATCCAGATTTGGCATATTGCAAAATATGATTCAAACTCAAAGTTGTATTTTACACTACTTATCTAGATATCAGTCAACTTTCAGGATAATTTATAGTACAAAAAAGACATTTAGTAAAATCAGTAAGATGAAAATATTTTCCATCTCAATGCACCAGTTTTACCTCAAGTATCTGATCAAAAACAAATAGCAAAAAATATTTGATAAGTACCTGCACAAATATTTGATTCAACAATTTTAGCTGATTATCAGCCCAAAGATTTTTAACAAGCAATGTGTTGATCTTTGATTGAATCAATTAGCTATACTGTTTAGTTTAAAACATGGTAGCCTAACCTTGTAATATAGGAGTCCAGGAATGATTTTCTCATCTGGGACAAGAAGCAGCTGGGAGCATTGTCATGGCAACCATCTCATTTCCAAAGAGAGATTCTGTGACTTCTGTTGCTCTCTAGCAATCTCACAGCTGAAGTAGCATCGAAAAAAAACCCAGGAAAAAAGAGGGGCTTTTCATACAGAGCAATATACCATCACAAGAAATGCTTGGAAGGATCATAAAAAGAATGCTTCAGAACATAAGGCAGGCTTTAAATAAACAAATTAAATTCTCAGTTTGATGATGAGCCCAGGGAAAAAAAACAGAAATCCAAATCCAGAAAACGTATATGCCGCCACACTAACGTGTGTCTGTGCAGCTGACTCTGGAATCACTCTCTCCTGGAAATGATGGTTATCACGGTCTCACACTAACTACATGGCTTAGTTTCTTGATCCTGTTGTTGTTTAAGGAAAATGGAGAGCAATGTGAATAATACACAGGGGGTGGATAGGGTGGGAGCAGAAAAATTTCTACCAAAACAAGACATTTCACTGCCCACAGTTCTCCCCAGGAGAGAGGTTGAGATCACATCGTAAGAATTAGTCAGATTGCTCAACGACTACTGAAAGGTTTTAAGGAACTGTGGTGTTAAGAACCTATAGTCTAAGAACCTATACAGACTAGAAAACCTGTAATACCTCTTTAACACACAGATTCCAAAACTTAACCTATAGAATTTAGAAATTAAGGGAAGTTCACGCACAGATCTCAGGGTTATGGTTTAAACTCTCATTTATTTACCCTCGCTTCAGTTTGGTTAGCTTAATGACCTTTTCTGACTACTGCATTTTAAGCATTCCTCGTTATGGCATACTTGGGCCACAGACGATGGTCACTCAGAGGAGACTATCTGGAAGCGCTACAGCAGTACAAGGCCATACACACGCGAAGAGCACATTCCTACAGTGCAGGCTAGGAGTTTTTCATCATCTACTATCTGCAGCCATCATGTGGAATAGCCATAATGCTGTGTTCAACAGCTGAGACCAATACCCCTTGCACTGGCTGGAGAAAGAATACTAAACTTCCCTTCAAAAGTAACATTGTAGAGCAGAGCAAGATCTTCAGATGCGTTTACATATTTTTCCACAGGTATTTATATAACCTGGCTGCACTGGTAATTTTGGTCCGTATTTTGTTCATAAAGGAGCTAACTGAAGCAATTAAGCACTGCTAAAAATAGCAAACACAGCAGAGCCCGTTTCATGGTTTGGACTTCTGTTCATAAACTGTATTAATATTCTCAGTAACACATGCTGTTATTGCAGAAATACCTGCTTATTCAAATTCCTAACTTGGAACGTCAAAGAATTATTAGGCAGTAAAAGTATGTAAACACAAACCATACATAAAGTATTAAAAATACATGAAGAGAGAGTAGGCAATGTGAGCACCATTTAAAGAAAAAACCCCAACAAACAGTGCTTAAATCAAGTTAGAAATTTAAGTCTTTATAGCCGTAGTCACTTCTTACAAAGAAGCACATTTGAGAAAGTCGAAGTTTATCTAGTTAAAAAAAGGCTATCAAATTTGAACAATGTACAAAAGATTGAAAAAGGCTAACAAGGTCCCGCAAAGCTATAAAGGCACTTAATGAGCTTCAGAGGGCAAGTCTAGTCCGTCATATATAAAAGGTGCATAAACAGCTACAATGTATGAAGGAGAGCACGCAGATTTTTTGTAATACAGATTTAAGACTGGAAGAGGCAGAATTCTTCAAGTGTGTTTCTTTCCTATGTGATACTAATGAAGTGGGCTGAAAGCAGCAGGTGACTTTCAGTGTTAGGTACTGGGATTTAAGTTGACATTTTTCACGAGGAGTTACCCAGGCCCTCTGGACATTTTCTTCATTCCCCCCCCCAAAAGGAGAAACTGTAAACAGTGCCTTTTGTTAAACTTTTGTATTTTCAGTGAACTGTGGCTGCCTCCGTCCAATCTTTCTGATACTCTCTTCAGGGTACACTTAAAGGGTTTGGAAAAAATCCTACAATAAAATAAGCCTCAAACATATTACAAAGAAAGCACAGCAATTTGATCAGATCTTTCCAGGACAAGTGACCTCTCCACCATTAGCTAGCTACCTGGTGATAGAAATAATTGGTTGCTGCCACTGAAACACTTGAAAGCACAAACGATGTATACAATTCTGCCAGCACCAGCTGAATAGATTTTGCTACAGCAATTTCAACAAGGCCCTTGTAGTCTTCATAAAAACAAAGGGCAAATAGAAGAGAAAAAACTCTGCGTAAATACTGTGTGAATAGAATTAGCAGGAAAACAAACCAAACCAAAAGAGGGAGTATCAACACTACAATTCAAACCCAAAAATGAGAGGATTACAAGGTAAGGTTTCTCAAGGAATCTCTACCAACTGTCTATAGATTCACACACCTAACATGGAGGAACCTTACAAAGCTACAGGTAGAAGTATTATTTTTATGAAAGGACCATATGGATCCTTTAATCACATACCCGGTAACACCACCATGCTTCAATTCGCACCACTTTTGGTAAATAATTACAATGGATGCTGCACTTATTCCACTGTAAGCCTGTCTTTTAGTAACTGCTCCACCTCTCGCCCGAGCTCCTCCTCTTTGTAAGAGATAACGTTTAGCACTGCAAAAACACAACCTCATTAGGAGGCTTAATCTTGATCTCCAATTTCTTTAGATACTCCTTCCCCTTGGGGTGTTCTACTACCACAGTCAAGAAATTAAATCTTTATTAATACAGCTTATACATTTCCCACCTGCCAAGCTGAAGCAATATGAACCACATCTATGGATGGTTAAGAAAACAAACTGGTAGGAAAAGAAACACTCCCCCCCCCTCCCCAAAACTAGTTCAAAGTCTTATTCTGTTCTGATCCCAGGAATGGGAAGTATTACTCCGAGTATTTAACTGGATTCTCCTTGCATCTGCATGGTAAACAGCAATCCTGTGCCCTGCACGCCAGACTATGAGCTTGGGTATCCTATTCTCCATTCTGACACACAAAGGGTACCAGAACAGCAAAAAGATCCTTACAGAATCCAGAGAGCTTCTGAGAACAACATTCTAATACTGCAAACAAAATCCTTTAAAAACCTTTTTACTTTTTTACTTGCTGTTTTCAAATGAGTTTCACCACCTTTTATATTACTTTTTGATGTTTGTATTCAGCTTTAAAGAATCAATTCAAAATCCAGTTTTGGTCGAAAAATGCCATGAAAGGTTTTCTTTCTGTTGTATATTCACTACGATTTGCCCTTCACTGAAAGACAGTCTTTAATTAATTTTTATTTCTATCAGCCATGCAGAACCAAATACATAATAAAAATGAGCTCAACTGTAATCTGTTTTTGTGCATCATCAATAAAAGAGCTAAGTTCCACTTGCACAGAAAATTATGTTGTCATTAAATCTTCATAACCTTATTTGAAACAAAGTATTACAAAAGGGTTGCTGCCAGCATAATTTGAAGGAATAACCTTGTAATTTCAAAAGTAGACAGGTTTTCCTGAAGAATCAATATTTATTATGACAGAGGATTCATAATTCTTTATGGATTTTCAAACAGAAATAAAAAAAACCAAACAAACCTATCTGTGACCTCAAGAAGCTTTCACTAGCTTAACCTGAAAATAAAACTCAGTACTATTCCTACAGACAACTTTGTGACCGAGAGCTCCCTGAATTTTGTATTATTTTATCATCTGAATCACCAGATTTTACACACAGTATCAAGTTCAAGATAGTCGAAGTTCAAAGGTCCTGTCTTTACAGACACTGAAATGATGAAAACAGATTTTTGAAATTCTATTTATTTCACAATTGATACTGCTTGCTTTTTGGCACTTAAAGTGTAATAATGTGTTTTGTATTTAGTCAGTCCATTGGCAGACTATCACACAAAATGAAGCCTACACTAATAGTGGGGGAAAGGTGGATCGCTTGGTGGCTAGATTATACCATTTAGGAAGAGCCTTAAATGGGTGCACAGTTTTTATGTAGTGACTGAGGAAAAGACCGACGAGCTCGATCTCTGGAATGTTATAGAAACTCTTACCCAGATAGGGATCTTACCCACTGGGATCACCAAACATGGGATCACTGCTTTCTCTTCACTCACATGGGTAATAGGCAAATACAGAAGTCTGTGCTCTCCTAAAAGCTGTGACTACAGTTATGACATACAGACATATGAGTCATGAAGCGGCCAGACATCTTCATTTGCTCTCTTACAATCTTTTGTCCATGTATGCTAGCACTACTGCCAATGTTACAATCACCTAGAAGAGAACGTCTATAGAACATCACAAAAACATTTTTTGTCTACAATTTTTTTTTGAAGTTATTTATTGCAAATCTTAATATTTGGGTCAGATCTGCCACGACAGCAATCCTTAAAATTTCTTCAGTCTTTTTTATGTCCTTACATTACCTTGGAGGTCTTTCTCCTAATTTTTCTCCTTTCAATCATCTATAGCTTCAAGTGTCTTATTAAATGAAACACTGCCAGAAAACTTCCCTGGACACGGGAATCTGCTGATTCACAGTATTAAGCTTGCGCAATAGTCATCAATACACTTTTGGATATGCCAAATAACAACACTCTCCCTCCACTCCCAATAGTTCCTGGATATGGTAGGGAAGTTAGCATGGGCAAGAAACAACTCCTGAGACGCAGCGTCTATGCGGTCTGTTTTGGAGAGTACAGCGTGCAGAGAGGTTGTTCCAGGCAAGCTGGCCTCAGTGCCAGTTACCTGTTCAAGTCACTAGCCTTTGGAGGTACACACCACAATTAAGCCTATTCAATAGGATCTTCCCAATGCCCTGTGCACCACAGGTGCATCTTGTGCTTTTCCTGCCCAAGAATGTGCAAAACGTGTGTATGTATTTTTTTAACCTTTCAACATACCTTCTTCAGTAAATCTGCTTTTCCACTGATTTGAAGTTCAAAATTTTACGTTCTTCCTGTATTCCTTAGCTCGCCAACAGGAAACACTTCTGTTCTCCTTCAGTTCATTAAATAAGCATAATACATAGCCATAAATCCATATTTCATTTTGACACATCAGAATGAAAAACATGCATTGCCACTAAGGATTTACTATTATTTATATTTCATATTGGTTATTTTCCTAAAAGAAGTAAGTTTCAAATGAAACAAAAACCATAGGAATACAAATTCACTATCAATAGCAGCAGGATTAAGGTCAGATGTGATGTCTTAAAAATGAAAGTTAAATCCTTTTAGTACCTTAAGGTACTGCTATCACTGAGTCTGTAAAAATAGGGTCCTTTTATCAAACTGTAAAACAAACTTTGACCTCTGAGCTACGGATCACACACAACTTTTATGCAATTAAAGGTCCGTTAACACCCAAGTGGAGAGGCTTAAATGGATCTTAGTGATTTAATACACTTTTCACCAAACTGGAAAAGAATATGTACTTAAATTGCCTATTTGCTTTGGAAGTCTTGACATGTGGTTACTTAAAAGGGTTGCTTTAATAAATATGTATAAAGAACTACACAGAAATGCTTTAATAAAGGTGCTTTTTAAGAAGATTACTTACTGGGTTTTCTTCAGTAAGCTCATAGCCGTACTGTTTGAATACCCGATATTCATTACTAAATTTATCCCTACAACTACTTTTGTGAGACAAGCTTCTCATACTTCATACACAAGAAATTGAAACAGAAATCATAAATGATTTGCACAAAGCCCGACAGTTGCATCAGAACCCAAGGCACTTGATTCTAGAGTTTTAAGTCCTCTTCACAAATACAAATCTTAACCACAAGCCAGCCCTTCTCTTTGAAGCAATGCACACGTCATTTACAGAGCCATTATCATCCCCACTTCATCAAAAGATAAAGAGCACCAACAAATATTTTCTTTGTTTAAAACAGTGAGGTGAGATATTTACATTAAATTTCTTCCTTACATGTGAAGAATGGAAACATCTTTGATGAAGCAATTGATAAAATTATTTCAAACTCTTCTAAACACCTTCCAGGCCATCTTAAATGACTAATAGTTGAAACAGACTTTAGCAAAATATATCTCCTCTCCTTTCTACGCAGCCTGTCATAAACGCGGTTGCCCACTCATTCAGAACATGGCTAAAGGAGCTCTTAGGCTACAAATCCTTAAGATGCAGTGAGCTGATTGTATTACTCACACTTGCTGCCGGAAACAGAGAAGAGTTCCTGCTTCTGACTGCATGCCTCTGGTGCTTACTTTCTGCTGGCTCTGGTATTTCTTTGATCCTTCTGTAAGCTGATTTAACTCTCTAAAACGCAACAGAAATCCAGCAGAAAGATGGACAAATTTCTCTTGTTAAGTCAATGAATGGCAAAGCCTGAGAAGTACCAGAACTCGTACGCAGAAGGCAGCAGGATTACCCAGTCCAAGCTGAGGGAGCAAGTCTTTCTCCTTTTGGCAATGAGGAAATCAGCTCGTCTATAGTCCTAGCAGATTCTGTACATCTTTAATTTCTGTTCTGAGGTATCAGCTGCTTCAACTTGCCGTCTGCTTATGTTCTCTCAAGTAGCCTCACTAAAAGGCAGCTATGTTTTTTGGGGAAAACGGAGGTATCAGACTTAACACAGAAGAAAGACTACTAAAAATCTGTAAATAAGGACAAGGAATTAAAATTGAACTATAGCAAACATTTACTTTCTGCAGAAAGACAACCTTGCATTATACTAGTAACTGCAACAGGAAAGCTATAAAATAAGCTTTGCCTAGTGGCGTTTATGATAGCCCAAGACCATGTTACAACTTTAAGTCACCAAGGCACTCTGACTAGAACCTATTTTCTCACTTGACACACAGAGATTCCAGCTCTAAATTAAAAAAAAAAAAAGTCGGTACCATTGTAACTAGCATTAGTTCAGCAGCAGACCAATACACTTCTACAAATCACTTTATCACAAAGGTGTCTGAAAAGAGGAGGAATAACGTACATGATTGAGGGAATAACATTAGGTAACAAGATTTTTGGGCTTGGATTGTTCAGATAACAGGTTTCTGGGGGTGGGGCAGAGTTTTCTGTTGAGGAAGGCAGGGGAGTGGTACACTGCATCTGACCCTGATGCATGAAGAAATTGCCTGGACCTTGACATATCAGTTCTGAGAAAAATAGAAGTGTTGAATATTCTATATGCTCCTTCCAAAGTTGTATTAGGATCCTTACAATTCCTGTCAATTTTTTTACTCTGAACTATTAACACAGGCTTTCATCTTTTCATGGTCTGAATTCTCCATTCTCCCTTAAAGTCAGATCAAGACCCTGAACAGACACAATGAAAGGAGGCAGAAATATTGCTGTTCTTACCTTTGTAACAAGAAAAAAAATGCATCAGCATGATTAATTACCGAACAAACTGTGATGAAAACAAGTTAATGCAATTTAATTGTCATTCCAATAACTATTACACAAAAGTAACTCATGGCTTGCGCTTTCCAGGACAGCACAGTAACAAAGCTAATTGCTCCATCTTCAAAGAACTGCTCCCTGTTCTTCCTACGAATTTTTCAGTAAGATGCTGCTGAAAGAAGAGTTGTTGGGGTTTTTTGGGTTTTGGGGTTTTTTTTGTTTTGTTTGGGGTTTTTTTTGGGTTTGGGTGGGTTGGTTTTTTGGGGGTTTTTTTGTTTGTTTTTTTGGGTTTTTTTGGGTTTTTTTGGTTTTTTTTGTTTTTTTACACAAAGGCAACATGACACTAATTTCAGTAAATCCTTCCAACAAGAATATCCATATATCCTCTCATCTCTATTGGATATATTTTACTTAATATACAAAACAAAAAGACCATTCAAGCAAAACAAAAACAAGACCAAAAATGTGCAGCTTACTTTATAAAGACTGAAGTCTTTCATTGTCCAAAAAACATTGGTTTATTTCTTCTCCAACATCTTAAAAGTTGACTTAATCCTATGAACAAGTACCTACTCTTTTGCAGCTTTTCTGTTTCACAGCATACTTCTAAGTATGTTTTCTAAGACAATTTATAGCCCTCCTAACTGTTTGGCAGAACAAATAAATGCATTAGAATTGATTTTGCTTCAGGTGTACTTTAGGTGAATGTTAAATACCATTTTTGGAATCAGATACACATTACCCATACTGCATGGATACTGTTACCTAAGAAGTCAGCAATTGTAAAAATGGAAAAGAACAGCATTTATGCTTAAAAAAAAAAAAATTCCAGACAGTTGCTAATAGGGTTTGGCAGATATTGCTGTCATTTTAATTTGCAAATGTTCATCTAGTGGAAAACAATCAATTTTTTCAAGTTTTCTCTGAAGTTACTGGGTAAGTTGGAAAGATATTGCAGTACAGACATACAGGCATGCTCAAAGAACAAAGTTTTGCCAGTGACTTAGCATACCTAGAGATAGCCTTATACTTTGGAACATAACTCAAAAGATGAGCGGGATTTACCTTCCTATGATAATTTTAGGTTTTTTTCTTTCATTTTAAAAATTTTGTTCTGTATTTGGCCTCCAATCATACCACTGATAAGATGAATGCATAGCACACAGAAAACAGTAAGAACCAAAAGTGTTGCAGAATCGATACATGAGATTTAGAAAGATAAATGTTCATCGTGTTATATAGATACCTTGGATTCATAATTAACTTGACAGAACTTAAAAGACTTTCTGATGCAGGATGCTTTGCTTCCCCCCCCAAGAGTTTTTAGCAGAAAGTAGGTCAGAATAAAACTGGGCAATAAAAAGTGGAAAGTCCTTGAACTAAAGTGTACAGGCAGCAATGTAAAATAAGATTATTTTATATGTAACACATATGACAAGCTGATACAGCAAATTACTTACTCGGTAAACCCACGACTCAGTTTTGAAAGGAGGATTTGTTCATTTCAGAACTCAACAGCAAGTATAAAACATTAAAGCCATCTTAAACTGAACTCCACTTCTATTATCTTTGAATTTTTTTTAAACATTGTCTTATGATTAAGACATTCATTACTGTTTAGCATATCATATATAGCATATCATATAATTTATAATATTTCTTTGCAGAACAATATAGTTAATTCAGTATCATCAATAACTTTATACAGATACAGTATTGAAGCCATGTCCTCTGTCCGCTTACTGTCAAGTACAAAACAGCTTATATAGACTAAAAAAAGCTACACACCACAGTTGTAGCATACTGTATTTTGTGCCTGATTAAAGTTTACAGTAGTGGCTTTTTGATCTTTCAAGACAAATAAACATGATACCACATAAACAGTTGTGCAAACTCAGGCTTAGGAGGAAGACTTAACTACCTCCTTTTTCCAGAACTACTTTTCCCTGCTTTACTGCTGCTGCTACCAGATTTGCTGGAAGATTTTGAAGAGAATAGTCTTGTCATGAATTCAGAGACATCTGGCAGCTCATGGTTGGAATTCAGCATGTTCATTGACTGCTCCATTTCCTGCATGCAAAGATTAGATAACCTTAATAGCTTGTAACAATTCTGGCTGTTTCTAAGGCATCAGCTGAAAATCGTATCAGGAAGATGTCAAATTTTCCCAAATACTGTTTTACTATTTGCAGTCCTCCAGAGTACATATTGCTACATATTTTTATGCAACCACAGCCAATTGCCCAGCTACACACAGAAACATAAAACCCCAAAACTAAAAGCACTGGTATATGGAAAAAGGCAACCATGTCTTAAGCAGTCTTACAGGGCAACCACCTGATGAAAAAAAAAAAATTTCTAGAAGAAAAAAATGCCATTACTTATTTTCAGCATTACTTTCCTCCATTTTAAAATTTAAGCTTTTGTTTAGATTTTCAGATCTGTGTTCTCATAGATTTCACGTACTTTTGTGTTTTCAAATTAGTATTATTTATGCTAAATCTAACAAATTTTTGAAGCTGTTTGAAGGGATTAGATATTTTTATTGCCCTACTTTGTAACATCAAGCTGTCAGTGTACAGCAGTTGAGTTTTCTTTGTTTCATGAAAGGATTTTAATATGAGACCATATATCCAGCTAAGCTTAATCTAACTTTAGAGTTTAGCATAGTGGCTCTATGAGACGAATTAGTACAGTTTAAAACAAACAAACCCTGAAGTACTTTTAATGCATACAACAGCTGAACTGCACATCCACAATAAGATAATGCTTACAGTAATTGCCAGTTTAATGTGGGATTGCCACCTTGCTCTTCTTGTTACCATTCAGAATGATACAGCTTTAACTGTTTTCAAGGTACAAACGAAGAAAAAGCTGTTATGGTAGCCTTTGTTACTATTGCATCTATACTACATCTGTACTTAATGCCTCTACAACAAGCACAGTTACTAAATCATTAACTTTCTATATAAACTAGTACTGTGCTGACTCCATAAAGAAAAAACAAGCTAACTTGAAAAATGTAATACAAGCTCCATACCCTCCACAAGCAAACTGAAGATGGATATACACTTAAGAATTTATTACATGGTCATCTAGAGAATGCCATTACAATTGAGTTCTTAAAAACTACCTTCTCCTATTCTTTAAAGATAATTTAAATTACAAGCAAGATTCCTTCAGCTTAAAATTTCTTCTTAACAAGTCGTATCATTCAGAAAAAAAAAAAAAAACCACCACCCCAGCCTGTCTGTAAGCAGTGTCAGATCAGTGAAAAAAGTAAGGAATAAGTGATTTTTTTAAAATTCAACTTCCAAAGTTCAGCTTGGTTTGAAGAACATGCCACGGATATCTAGCATATCTTTGTATCCTGTTTTTAACCAAAAATTAAAGCCAAAAGAGCATTACATAGCTCCGATATGCTTTTTATAGGTATTACTTTAAAAAAAAAAAAAAAAAGAGGCTCAGACACCTATAAAGTACTACTGAAGACAGTGGTCATTTAGAGGAAAAGGAGTTCGAATTAACCAAACCCTCAAAAAGCAGCCACCCAAGACAGATGAGGAATACTTCTAAAAATAAGAAAAGATTTAGCAAACACCTTGAATCTCCATTTTGTCCTAGCCTTCTGCTATTCGGCATTTTGCATGATGAAAGGACAATAAATCAGCTAATTTAATGACTACATTAGGACTCCATATCATATGCACTATTTTGTTTTCTGGATTTAACAGTCTTGTAAACTGTATGGTTTAGGTTGATGGGTAAGAGAAGCCCACATCATACTCTTCTCAACACACCTGACACTTACTAAATGATGTCTAAAAATGAAATGCTAGATTTAAACATAGTGCAGAAATACATTGGAAATTTATAGAAAAAATAGCCTTTGAAAAATTGTATTTATTGCTCTAAAGAAACTCTGGAAAACACCATTCATACTGTAACACTTTCAAAGCAGTGCCAAACAATTTAATTCTGTGTTGTGCTGTTTAACAGCAAATTCATGAGTCGGAAATGTTAGAATTCATTGTTAGAACAGCAACACTGTATTAACTGAATAAGTGATGCCCATTAAGACTTCTTTAAAAGTCCGGCTTTGTTTTTATTACTTTTCTGTACCTTAAAATCTCATTATCTTTGTTCTCTATGTCTGCATCAATTGAATGCACTTACCCGTCTCATATCAGGATCACTGGTGTTGACAACTTTAGGCAAAAGTACAAATATCAGTAATGGAAGAACCATCATCATCACCTACACAGAAAACAGCAAATATTTCTTCAGCTTATTTGTTGCTCCAGACATTTTTAGACACAGCCAAATTCTACAACTACTGCATTCTGAGTCAGTAACCCAGTTACAGTAATCCACTTGTCAGGAAAGAAACGTGGTAAGGAAGTATTATGTTTTAAGTAACAGATTTCAAAGTTGGACCATTAAAGTAAATGTTTGTTATCTCTTTCAAATGTTATAATTACAATCTTGCAACATGTTGCTCTCCCACACTACTAGAACAACATCATGTTGTCAAAGGAACCAGACTATGGGCTATTTTCAGAGGACATTAACAGACTGGGTATATAGGGGAGGAGAGGTCATAGAAAAACTTTCTATTTGTAAACAAGTAAAAAACAAAGCATTAAAACAAACCTCTCAGAAAAGCAAAGTGTGCATACCTTTTCTCAATTATTTTATTCTCGGTATTCTGAAGAATAGCTATATTTGGATCCTTAGCATACTTTTAACCTTTGTGTGTTGCTTATACGTACCATAGGGTTCATGAGGAAATCTGTCCATCCCCAAGATTCTCTCTTTATAAAGTATGAAGAAGGCCCAGAAGATTTCATCTGGAGTGGGTATGGCAGCCTGACAACTTCAGAGGTTTTGATGTAATTCACATATCTTGCTCTAATGAGCAAAATGTAAATAATTAAAAATACACATACAATCTTTAAGGAAAAATAAAGATTATTTAATAATATTCCAAATGAAGTTTTAATAATAGAATACAAACAAAACTATCTGCTAGGCAGTGTCAGCTAGACTTCATTTTTCAGAAGCTAATTTCTCTCAGCAGCACACTTTATGGAATCAAATGATACTTTACCTTTTTTTCCAGGCTAGCTATTAAGCAGGCTGAAAAACTTGATACGGAAAACAGACCTGCAGATCAGAAACATCAGAACTATTTGTTCAAATGTGACCTCTGCAAAACATTTTTTCTCACCTTGGTAACAAGCACGAAAAGCTACAATGCTTAAAGAGAAGGTACAGCCTTGAACAGTGCAGTGTAGCTTAAACAGTTTGCTTGGGGCAACAATTATTTATATATGAAGTTAATACTACCTTTTCCCTAAGTGCATTACTTCGCATTTATCAATACTGAATCTCAGTCTTTATTACTTTATAAGGTCTTTCCATAGTTCTTCACTAGTATTCTTCACTTGGGCCTAGTATTCAGATAGTTACTTGGTACTATCATCTAACTTTGTCACTCTTCACCCATTTTTCATGATTTATGAATATTTACACAGCTTGTGCAACTCCAGGGATGACTTCTGCCCATTACAAGAGAAATCATTTATTCCTTCTGAATTTTTCACCAACTATTCATCCATAGAATGTCTTTCCCTCCTACCTTACGACTACATATTTTCTTTAAAAGCTTTTGAGATTTTCAAGTAGATCTTATCAAACGTATCTGTTATCCACATGCTGTTTCCTCTTTCTAAGAATTTCGGTATTTTTTTTAAGGCAGAACATCCCTTAGAAAAGCCCAGTTGACATTTTCCCCACGTATCACATCTTTCCATGCATCTCCCAACTGCATTCCTTATTATAGTTTCTACCTGTTTGACTGGTAGAGATGTCAAGTCTACTGGTACTTCGTTCTGCAGACATATCCTAGCAATTTACTTAACGTCAAATTTGTCCTCTAGTCCTCAGATACCAAAAACAGTGCTGAGACGTTATACACACTATTGTGTCTATTTCACCGAGTTCCTTCCATATTTATTACATATTAATTGTTGCCAATGAGATACTGCCTAACAAAGTATAAAAATAAAAATCTCATGAAGTTTGTGAAAAAAATCTAAGCACAAACAAATTGTGCTATTATTATTACAAACATACTGTTTGCACTGTTTTCAGTTTGAGATTTCAATTTTTAACCTCCCCTAAAAACACTGCTACAGTGTTTATATTGATGTTTGTACTCCTAAAAATATAATGGCATCTTTTATAAGATACTGTAAAAGACAAACTTGAAGTTAAGATACTACATGTGTGCCTGTACAAAGAAAAATGAACTACAAACATGTTCATTTAAACAAAAAGCACCTTATTAGATACGATAGTTATTTTTCTGTATTACTTACCGAATAGTGTGCAGTTACAGATGTACAGTTATAGTTGTTAGGGACAACATATGTTAAGCCATAACATTAAAAAAAAAGCTAACGATGCTACAGAATTACTGCAGGCTAGCAACTACTAGCATTTGCCAGTAACTGTAAGGAGTATCTTATGGAGGTGTAACAGAAATATTTTAGAATTCAGAATTAGAATGAATTAGAATTTCATTGTGCCAAGTCTTGACAGAACATTTACCAAAAAAGAAAGGAAAAAGGGAAGAAGGAAAAAAAAAAGGTATAGGCAAAAGATAAAGCAGTTAACTAATTTATGTCTAGATTTTATTTCAGGATAGCTGCATAAGAAAATAACAAAAGTAAACAAATAGGATTTTTTTTATCCATTTACTCTTATTTAAGGCCATAAATATGAAAGGAAGAAAGAAATCAGACTTTGAATTCTAAGAAATGTGCTCCTAGAAGTTATGATAAAAGAAGCTGAAACATACGGTCTGAAATGGAACATCAGATCTACACTACTGTTTACTTCTTATACTGTGCTGTCAGGCATAACTGATAGATCAATAGAGAAGCAAAACAGGAAAGGCTCACCTCATTTTGCCTTTTGAAGTTATGTCAACTCTCACGGGCTCAAATTTATGAGCAGGGGATATAACTTCCACTACGTAAGATCCTGAAGGTACATCATGAACCACAAAACTTCCATCTGTCCTGAAAAAACAGTAAGTTCCGCTACATTTCAATATGCTCCAGTACACAAGACAGGGTGCTTTATTTTTTTTAAAAAGAAGAAACTGTAATAGTGCCTTTTTATATTATAAATCTTAATATAACAACAATGACCAAAAGGAAAATCTAAATTGCTCAGCACTCGTAACATCAAGGTCATCAATGTGTACCACAAGAGTAGCAGAAATTACCAGTTACGTTAAAGGTTTTCTCATGACCTCAAGCTATTGTCTTGCTGGAGGAATAAGTAAAATTTGAAATGGTTAGATTTCATGTATTCAAATGATGGCAGAATTGACTTACACCTTCCTTCCTCCTTCTGAGATACAATACAATGAAGTTTACTTTGCTTCAGTACTTCTGCTGGAAGCAAAAAAACCCAAAAATTGACATTCTACATAGTGTGGGTAGATATTGGAGATGACTTGCAAAGCACAAAAACTGGGGTTTGTGCCTTTATTGCAAAACAGAGGTTTTTACTTTTAATTGCTCCCTTTAGGACTAGGCCACACTGGAAAGCTCTATCACAACAATAAGGGAACTAAGAGCTCTGAACAAATACACAGAAGGGATTTTTAGGCAGACTGCTTTTATTTTAAAATATGAAACAATATTTGGTGAAAATATTAGTAAGAGGATACTTGAAAGCTTCAGCACCAGTTGCCATTAAAGTACAGAAGCTTGCATTTCTCCTCCTACATGCTTCCAGAAGTTTCCAGGAAAAAAAATTTAGTGATCTCTACCCTTTTAAAATTAATATAAAAGATCTCCCTCCTAAAAATAAGACTCAAAGTTAAGACAAAAAAAGTTGCTCAAAGGGGGGAAAAAAGTAATAAAACCTGATACATTAGAAACTTGCATCAGGAAAACAAATAAACGAACCCTCAAAAAGAATTTTGTCCTTACATCCTTCACACAAGTTCTCTCTCTCAAAGACGTACATCACTTAAGGACCTTCCCACCACGAAGACAGAAGCATATAACAGCACTGTGTAGGTGGGTTTCACTAATACTTTGTGGGATGATTTGAACCCCTAAGAATGCTTACGCTATCTTATATTGCAACTGCTGTAAGGATGTTTCCCTAAAAACTTCCTTTTATTTTTTCATTCTTTACAGTATTATTTTGATAAAATTCAATTATATTTTTTTTCCTAAAGATTTATTTATATGAAAAAGAAAATTCTGACTTCATATACTGGTATCCCATACTGCCTTTTTAGAAGAAAACAAGTTTCATTTTTATAACAGTGGGGAAACTAATCAGATTTATAAAAATGCTTGTACCAGAGAATGATTCTTGGAATACTCAAAAAGCAGCTTTGCTATGTCAAATAATTATTTTCCTCTTTTTGATAACTGGAATGACATCCATGTAATATTTAATCAAAACCTGCCTGAGAGATGGTGCGAAATACATCTTCTGATATACCAAATACATTTATATCCGTCACTGAAAGTGAAGGATCTCTCTACTGAGCCTGAAATACCACTGTTATTTAAGAAATTTGTTCTTTCTTCTAACACAGTTCTTACTAAAAGTATACTGCCATCCAGTACTGTGCTCATTACAAGTGACAAAAAAAGATCCCAACCGACATTAAAGCATCTTTGCTAAAATGTACCATGTTATGGTAGCGCAACATCTACAAATATATTTATTGAACTATGTAACTTATATAATATTAATTGCTTGGCTTTAAGTTATATCAGTGTAATTTGATACGTCTACAAATAGACATGACAAATTAATGTAATCAATAGAGCTTGATATCTAGGTTACACTGTCATAAATATGGTATGCTCTTAGCTAAGACTATTTCCTCGTATTTCAGACAACTCGAGTTCCAAGCAAGCATTTAGAAACTTACCAACTCCATGGTATTTATTAAATCAGCTCCTAAATATGATGTCAGGCTCCCACAACTTGGTTGTACTGGCTTATCAGGTGCTACACTGACAAGATTCTGCAAGTTTTGCAGAGTAAAATCTGTTGTGTTAACCTATTGACAGTTCCCAGAGTCAAAGTTCAGTTCAACTTTTACTGCAGAGGGAATAATTAAAAATGATTGGTATTTATGAGAGGATGTATTTTAATTCCATATAAACTTTCTCATTTTAATACATAATTTTAAAAGCAATGTATTATACTGTATTAAAAATAATAAAAAGGATTTTAGAATTAGCTTCTACTCTTGAAACCATGAGATCAGTTCAATTCTTAATTCTGAGGGCACTTTCTATGCCTTAGTATCTCTAAACCCTTTGCTGGTCTGAATATACCCACTACCACCCGAGACTGAATAAGCTAATGTGATTCTTTACAGCTTCCAAATGCATTTGCATGATCTTGTGTGAAGGAATAAAGCCATATCCCTTGAAATGGATTTCACTGGTACAGTGAAACTGTTTTTCATAGGTAGTGTAATAGATAACTACAACTGTAACTTTCTGCCACAAACAAACATTTCTCCAGAATGAGTAAATTCTTAGCTAAGGAGAGGGCCTTAAAAAAAGAAGTGACAGGATTTGCACCCGCAGAAGCTGAGAACAAACACTGTAGTCCAGAATTTAATGCAAACGTGTTTGGTTTTTTTTTAATTAAAACTCAGTTCCAATTTTTTGATCGCTCAAGAGCCAGCAGCTTTAGTCATCAATTTGGTTACGTCTGCAGGAGGCCGAGAACAACAATCCCTACAGCACTGCAGGTTCCCACGACAGGCCTGGCCATTTCTAATGCCTTACAAGGTAAGGCGCAAGTGTACCAGTAAAGCCAAAGTCGGACGCGAGACGTTCACCTCCACAGCTGTGCGCTGCTAACTGGGACAAGGCCGCTAACTTGCAGGGCGCTGCTCCGCTCTGCCACAGCCGCCCGCCATCTTACGGCCGCGACTGTAGAAGGGACGCTAAGCCCGTCGGAGGCGCCGAGGTGGAGGGTATCTCCGAGCGGCTCCCGCGGCACAGGGCGACACCGGCCCAAGCCCGGCGAGGGACGCTTGCTTCCCCGCCGGGACCAAGCCCCCCGCCCCGCCCGCCC
>NW_008795853.1:912073-943414 GCF_000699145.1 Aptenodytes forsteri | reverse complement strand
CCGAGCCGAGCCGGCCCGGCCGCCCCCCGCGTCCGCCCTAAAAGCAGCACAGTCGCTAAAAACGTTTTGCGGAACTCGCTGCGAGTCTGTGGCGCGGGTAACTTGCACCCTGGGTAACCCGTCCCCGTACAGAGTTTTTCAACAATTCGCTGGTTCCAAGATGAGAAATGGAGCGGGTGGTGGGAGGGCTCCTTCGTTTTTTGGTTTGTGAGTAAAAAACAAAGGGTACGATAATTTGCTACTTAAAACGTGGAAGGACACGCATGCAAACCTGAACAGCATAAATGTGTAAGAAGTAGATGTCTCTTCCTTGGTAACAGGTGGATCCATTTAGAATTAAGACAGTTTTAAGTTAAATCCTAATAGTTATCATGCAAAGAATAACAATCAAGCTTTTTCTAGGAAAAAGTTACAAAAAAGCTTACAAAAGAAAAAAATTAAAATTGGTCATTAAATCAAGGCCTAAAGTGTCTTCTTTTAACCAATGATTTACAGTGCTGCAGTTTGTTTCTGATGAATAACTAGAACTTGTTGACAGTACAACAGTATGAAAGGCTGTTACTTAGTGGGCAGGCACAGAATTAGAGGAGAAACTAAGAGGGCTGTAATAACTTCCCTACCCCTATTTTCCCTTTACGCAGCGTGTCCTATTATGTCGTACGTATTCATTGGCACGTGGCTACGCTTGCTTCCTTTTTACCTCTCTTACTTATGTCAGAGTTAATTACTGAACACATTGGAAACATTTAATTATTAAGCATGATTATGTTAGAGATGATGAACCTGGTCATCATCTGAAACTCAATAAAAACATTATATTACATTGGGCATGATTTTGAAAGCGTATGTGACCCCATGTGAGTGGGATAACGTGAATTATTTCTCTAGTAGTAATTTTGAGATGTCCCTACTTTGGAGACAAGCAGGAAGACATATGATTGATGAGGTTCTTCTGTCACATAAACTCACAAAAGCAAGAAACTCCAGCAGTTTCAGGGGTGGAAACCTAAGAATGCTAGAACTAAGGAGTGTTAGAAAGTAGCTTTTCTGAATTGAGTAACTTTGAGCATCGCTTTTTTCAGTTTTTGTTAGTGAAGCAGGTACTTACCAATAGAATCACAAAATAGGATTTATGTTAAAGCCAGAGATGCAACACTGTTTCGAGTATAACACCACAGAAAGACATCGTCTTCACAGTGACATCTCATGTTACTAGTTGTCATATGCAGTTAGTGTAAAAATGCTCCTATTTTTTAAATATCTTCAAGGAACCGTATTAGGATGCTGTCAGACCACATAGAATGGTCATGCCCTCCAGTTTTAAGGATTTCCTCAACCAAATAATTTATTTTTATAACCTAGGTAATACAGTTACTTCGTTTAAAGTCTTGTGAACCCCAAAGAAAAGAAAACCTCATTTGTTCTTTCATATTCTAGTCCGCGCTTCTCTCTCTGCATCATCCTGCTAACAAACTGACAAGTTACTTAAACAGCCTGTTGGCTAGAATCCCATCCTCATGTAGAAACCCTGGCTGTGGGTGCAGCTTTCATTGCAGAAGCATATCTTTATTTTTATATATGTGAGGTTTCCAATACCTGTATTGGCATGCAACCGTTTTAATGTTAGGGAAACGGTCCCTTCTCTTACTGTGTAACTTCTTTACATATTAATAGCTCTATTTCATACAAACATAAATTGGTTACCATATTTTTTGAGTGTACACAACTGAGAAAATAATTAATTTCGTTGATTACTGCCATTTTGATTAAGACTAGCTATCACAGCATCTCATTTGAGTGGATTGCACAATGCTATTTGTGAGTTTTGATATCATGCTGTGGGTGTTTGCCTTCTAGGTAAAAAGAACAAAACCCAAAACAAAAGTAGTACAAATGGAAACAAAGAAATAAAAATGTCCAGCTATAAATTTCTCAAAATATAACCAACTACTCATTTTCTTAGTACATCATCTGGGAGATGCTACCTGTTTTCTTCTGGAAGGATTTTCACTATTAGCAAAGTTACGTCTGCAGCTTGATGTCAAGTGAATCCCTGATCAGAAAAGACAGATAAAACTGCTAAGCGACAGTTTCAGTTCAATTGAAACAACCGAACAATTCCATCAACCTCCTGAAAGTGCAATCAAGGATGACCTCCATGTTTTATAGCTGTCTCTTCATTGATGGATTCACTCCCTGAGTAACAGCTATGTAGAAACTGGCAAGTTTCTGAAAAGTTCTACCCTGCTCACAAGCAAATTCTTCGTTTTGTCTGAGTTACTTCAACCAGCTGTTGCTAATGCTACAGAACTGTCAGCCAGACGGATGACAGCTGACAGTCCCTAATGGGTTGAACAAAGAGGAGGTCTAGACTAACATGATGCCATCACACTGATAACACTGAAATCTGTATCTCCAGATTTCGTCACTTTTGGTTTCATGTACAAACCGAAAAAGCAGAGGAGACCCATTAAATCCCTCTGAGCTCTCCAAATGCAACATCAAAATCCATGAGCATCATAGCTGTTTACAGAGAATCATGTAGTCTGGGATACTGGTGGATACTCTTAAGTAGCAAGAGAGGTTTTTTTTTCTCCCGAGGGTAAAAGGAGTTTGCAAAACTGTAGCAGAACTTATTTTTGTGCTGAATCTTTTTCACAGTCTGAACGCTAGCAAAACGTGCTATATGCATTTTTTGCTTATAGTTCAGCATTAGTAAAGCATTTTCATAAGCTTTAATTCACCTTTGAACATCTCAGTGCAATTGC
This sequence comes from Aptenodytes forsteri, assembly GCF_000699145.1. Lineage (NCBI taxonomy): Eukaryota > Metazoa > Chordata > Aves > Sphenisciformes > Spheniscidae > Aptenodytes > Aptenodytes forsteri. The sequence continues at coordinate 940,646 of NW_008795853.1, read as the reverse complement.
TCTAAAAACTTCTCTTTCTATAAAGCTGATAGCACTTTGAGTAGTATTTAAATATTTTGCTTTTGAAAATGTACATGATCCTCTCATTGATACTGGTTTACTTTAATACACTGGACATACACTGGACCACAAGCAACAGCAGCCTGTTTTGTGTGAGATTCAGGCAGTGATATGCAGAGCTGTTGGCTTTCAGCAGACAAGCAGGGAGCAGCTTCAGCCATCTGCCTCTAATCTTACTGTAGTCTCCGAGTCAGTCCCCCAATACAGGTATACAGGTAACACCCAATGCACCAGATGAGCAATGCTGGTTCACAAACATTCAGTGGAAACAAAGACATAGACATGGCTGATATAAAGAGTAAATAAGAATTAGATGTGTATCAGAATACTCATACCTACATTTTTTTTTTTGAGAAACTAATTAGAGGTGAAAAGAAATCAAAACGCCCACCCAAGCAAGCAGATCTATGAGAATACACAAACTGAAGGTAGATGGAAGAATTCAGCATAAAGGTACTGTGAAAAGCCACAGCCAGTTAGCTCATTTACTGAGCTCTCTCCTTCACGAGGAGCTTTACTATGATTACACATAGAATTAAAAATTGTGCAGCACCTTTGCTTCAGCACTGCTTTTTTTTTTTTAAATAAATTTATTGTAGCATGGAATCATTATGCCATCTACTGGCAATTTACAGAATAGAAACATTTACTTGGTTGCAATTGACTGAACTGATCTTTACTGAACTCAAATTTCATTCTTTGGTGGAGGAAATTTAATTATTCATTTAAATGCAGAGAAAAGGAGCACAATTTTCCTTCTGTAAAAATTTCTAGACCCCCTCTTGCAAGCAGAACAAATACGGGTGTAACATGATAGTAACCTGGAAGTTGGTTTTACAGTACTTTGACTGCAGTCCTCATCTGCTCCTGTTCACTGTAAGATTTGTCCCTACATCTCTGTTAAGCAGCAATTGTGCATAAACCATGCAAGCAGTGTGTTTAAGAACCACAGCATCCATTAAGCTGACTATATAAGAAGCAATGCCACACAGAATGGTGCTACACACGTCCTCAGATTCCTGTGTTGTTGCCTGTATAGACACCACCTGTAATCATTCATGTAAGGCTAGAATGACACACCACTGTGACATTTGGTTTCCAAAAATATAAGCAGTTTAAAATCCTTATTTCCTGTTATGCAGTCTAAATGCTGTGTTGTTTTTTACATCTGGATTCTACTTCCATAATGCCACAAGGTGGCCTCCACACAATACAGCACTATTGCATCCTTTACAGAATGACATATGAAAGTATATTTTTGCTTTACTGCAGTAATGGTAATAGACCACCAGAAAACGACATTCCTTTCTTTGCATTTCAAGCTCAAGAAAAAGTTCACATGCTGTGTAGAATTGGTTCACATCAGATGGGAGGTCAGAGCAACACAAAGCGGCTGCAAGCACTTTGGTAGGATGTTCTACCAGAGAGAATCCTGTTCAGGAACCAAGTGAGACGTTCACAGTCAGAGCAGGTCTGCAAGCTGTCTGCCCTGCAGAGTCTGGGAAATCCTGTGTCCCACACGCAAAGGGCTACTGTAATTCAGACAGCCTTAAGCAGTTGCTTAGATTATGCTACAGTTACTTCTGTGCTAGAAGAGACTGAAGAAAGGCCAAAAACAGCACAGAGCCTCCTTCTGGCTGGAAGTTTAGGCATTTCTGGCCTATCATGAAATTTTATGCTGTTTTTCAAGGGTATGATTGACCAAAGGCCACTAAAGATTAATTTGCACCATTTCTAAGCCCCTTTTTGAAGCTGTGTGAGCTTCAGACACAGCATCACCTCTGCTAAGAAGAGAGACCCTTTTGCTGAACCCTCAGTAAGATTCTTTCCTAGCAGAACTTCCCTAATTTTTTAATTTAGAAAAAATTAAAATTTCATTTAGAAAAAATTCTAAATTTTTTGGGGGTCTTTATTTTACACGATTTATAGTGAGACTTAAAAGTATAACAATGCAATTGTAATTGGAGCAGCATTTTCTAGATAATACACCAAAGAATGTTTATCAAGCATGTTGTTACAAAAACTATTACAGTGTGTACTGTTAGCAAATCTGGATTGAAACAAAATATGAAAGTAGTAAAACCTGTGCACTTGTATTATTTGACAAAGCAAAAGAAACAAAGCTGGGCCTTCAACTCATTCTCTTATTCATAGAAAATTACAGTGGCTCTGAATTCAGCTGGCTATTTCTTGAGCTCAGAAGTGAAGGAAAGTTTCTGCAGTGCTTTGTTTTTTTCTGAAGCTTTAGCTACTCCTACTGCTTGTCATCTTCAGCAGTAGCTGTAAGAACTTTTTTTTTTTTTTAAACAAACACATTCTGGCTGTTCTCGAGAAGCTGAGAACTGTAACTCTCCTTGGCTTTAAGTTCCTCTGCACGTACCTTTCTTGTACAAGACTGGCATTTGATATATGTAACTTCACACATGCACAGCTGATACCTGAGGGAGTTTACCAGCTGCTGCTTCTTTGAAATTCAACACTTAGAAGAGTAACTGCTGATAGCTTTTTCCTACTGTCTTGTTTCACTGTATTGGCCTGTGATTCTTCTGTAACTATTTTCAAGCTATTATTGAAATAAGCAACTTTTGTTCTTCTACCCTCAAGTCTTTGCCTTGTTTATCTGAATGAAATAATTTGGAGGTGCATAACACCTCTATTACACTGTAAGAAAGCTAAATATGAATCGTGTTTTTATGTTTAATGTGCATTCCTATTTGTGTGGGCTTTTATGCTGAATTAGACTATGCAAGTAAAGACTCGCCTTGATGAGCCTGAGTTAGTACGTCACAGAGAACTGCTCAAATGAACCACTGTGGTGAATTGCATACATTATCTATCATTAATCAATGGCAAACAAGCTAATTTTCTATGTGTTGTTACATTGCTATTCAATGTGTTGAACAGCTTCATTAAAGCAACATGATTAGCAGCTTTGCAATAAGTAGTAGTATTTCCTGTTTGACTCAAATATACCTATGTCAACCTTAGACTAGAGGTAAATAAGAGACCTATGGGAGTACAGTGATTCTTTCTATATTATATTCATATTTTTAAAAAAATTTAACAGTTCAGCCTGAAGCAGGATTTGTCATTTCTCAGATCAGCACTGTGGGGTTAATTAAGTAATTTTTAGATTCATAATACATGCTTTATCATATAAAATCTTTCCAATTGCAGCATGAAGTCTTGTACTTGCCATATAATTCATGGGTTTGGACACCTATGTTTTTTTCCTCCTTAATTTTTTGAGTTATTTTTATATTTCTCATATAAGTTTGTTAAGTTTTTGGAAAAAATAGTAGCATAAGTCACCTTCAAATGCCTTTTCTCCCCCTCTAGCTACTTGCTTTCGTTATTTGTAAATGTATTTGACAGCAGGCTCCTCTGGGAAGCTCCGTATAATGTCTGGTGAAATCCAGGGCCCACTGGAAGCAGTAGCTTTGCCACGGAAAGCAGGAGTCCTGAATTTAATTTTGTATTTCGCTTTTAGAACTTTTATTTTAGGCAAATAAAACAATGATCCACAGAAAAATTATTGCAGGATTTAATTTATAAGCTTTTACTGTCTCCTGCAAGCCTACAGAATTCAGCAAAGCATCTTAAAAGTAGTGTTCACTCCAGGTGATAGAGACTCTAGTGTCTAGTTTAGAATTACTTTTTGCAAGGGTGAAGATGTGCTTTTAGATATTGACATGTCAAAATAAGAAGTATTGGAAAGGGGAAGCAAAATCAAATAACTGCCAGGGCTACTTTGTATTCACGCAAGAGTTGGGGGGCGGGGGGTGGAGGGGAGAAGAAATAAAGTGCATAAACTCTTAAAAATACACATCAACAAACTGAGTGCCCAGGTAATACCTGTTTAGGAAAGAAGAAAAAAAAATACAAACCACACAACAAACTAAATAAAAAACACCAACCTGCTCATCTCTGAAACTGATAATCTTACTATACATGATATCCCTTTCTCCATAGAATAGCGTGACGCTCCATGAAAAAGCAACTGGACCTTTTAATGGCTGCAGTGTAGGTATCTGGAACAGAAGCATTCTTCAGCAAGGCCACAGAGAGCTTGAGCTCAGGTAGACCGCCAGCAAGTCCCACTGCAGGCTTTTACACAGCTGATTATTGGGCTGGACAGTCTCTGTGGCAGACAAGACATGGGGAGATTAAAGTCTGAGATTGTGCATTTAAAATGAGAAGATCCTCCTGGCATACAAAGCACACCGTGGCATCTTGACCTAGAAGAGGCAAATACAGGAAAGAAAACCAGGTACTTTTATAACTGAATCATGGACACAACTTTAGATACGAGTTTGGAACATATCTAAGGGAAGTTCTGCTAGGAAAGAATCCTACTGAGGGGTCAGCAAAAGGGTCTCTCTTCTTAGCAGAGGTGATGCTGTGTCTGAAGCTCACACAGAGCAGCAGACCAGGGAGCAGTGCTGCAGCCGCTCCACACGTGCCACAGCTCTGCATGACTGACTGCTGGTGGTGCCATGAAGAGAAAAAGTGATATATATGAGACAGTAGCTGTGGTTGAGGCTGGGCTCAAATACTCTCTAAAGCAGTAACTACGGCTTATATTCCTTTTATCTCACTGCTGGATGTGGGAGCAAAAGGTAGGGCTTGCTGGAGCCATCTGACTCAAATTAGTTCTTCCTCTCACTCAAGTCTCTTTTTTGAGATGGTAAAATTCAATTATACTGCTGCAAAGCCACCGCAAATAATACTTTCATCAAAAAGCACAATGCTCCTAAACACCTGTGAAGATACTATTTCAGACCATTAAAATCAGTTCAAGTTCTGAATGTGTTTCCTGGCCAAAAGACAACTTCAAATAAATGCCTGAAAAATCTGACCATTACGCTGAACACCAGGAAACACGGGGACAGCAGTGTCTTGGAGATACACCTCAGAGCTAATGGATAGAATCTGCTCTATAAGGTATGAAAAATAGCATAAGGTTAATGATCATCAAATACTACAAAGGAACCACAGACCAATCCAATTTGTCAGAAAAAAGTGTTAATGAGCATACCAAGAACCATGGATAACAGATTTCTCAATACACAAACCTATTACGATCAGGGTTTAGATTTGGTGAGTTTATGGAAGAAGGTCTTGCAGTTCCTTTCACATAAGCAGAATTCTTGGTATGAGAACTGTTTAATCCAAACCAGACTCGAGTGAGTCACCAGAGGCTAAATTCTCATTTTCCAGAGCTCAGAGAACTATTAAATGAGGAAGCACGTATCAGAAGTATGTACACCAAAGCCTGCATACAGAAATGCTGAAACACGCCTTGCTAGTCCCCAAGGTAAAGGCTTATGTTAGCAAGCTGCCAGTTGTGAAGACAGCTCCAAGGGCGTTCTCCTATTTACAGCCCTTCAGAGTAAGGTGGCTGAGGTCATATACCAAATATTCAGACAATCTAGGAAGTAGACTGCTAAAACACAATGCACTAATCCTAAAAATCCATAACAGAGACTCCTCATTCAGAGAGGCATTCTTATATACCCTTTTTAGTGAAAAATGGGTGGCAGCATTTGTTGTCATCTCACCACAGCACTACTTCATGCTGGAGACAAGCAAATTCTAGTTTAATTGTTCGTGGTTTTGGTTTGGGTGGTTTTTTTTTTCCTTTCCAGGGGGGGGCGTCCCCCCCCCCCCCCCCCCCCCTTTTCTTGTTTGTTTTTAATTTTAGTAGCAAGCTTCTCTGTTCAGCTGGGAAGCAACTAACGCTGCTTTTTGAATCAAGAGTTACAAGATGGAAAGAATCCCTTCACAGATGTTCTTCACCAATAGAAGCATAAATGCACTGTAGTGCAGAAGGAAGTGTAAAAATGGTACTTCTGCACAGCAATGAGTGCATACATGTGCTTGCACAGCATTGTGTGGATAAGGCTAGTAAACATGTCCTCATTCTGCCCAACTCCCTGATCATTTTCTCTGGGGTCAGAAAACCACCCTAAGAGGCTTAAGCTTGCAAAAATGAGAATTCAAGGAGACACCAACAAATTTAAAGACCTGTACTCAAAGGGGGAAGCCAGATGGGTGAAGAAAAAAAAAAAAAAAAATCCTAAAACCAACAAACCATCCACCTCTAAACAGCATGATTTCTCCCTAACTAGTCACCAGCCCACCATTTCTAAGTGTTCAGAACCGTGGGCACTTTTAATTAATACTTGGTAGAATATTTATGTATATACATACACACAAACGCATCTAATACAACAGCTTCATCTTAAACCTGGTAACTGAAATAGCCACTACATTAATGTGCATCATTCTGCTTCTCTATTGTTAATGTAGGGGGTAAACAAAGTGGTAGCATCCACAGTTGCCATGTGTTATTCATCAGAGGTATAAGCCTTTAAGTTTTCACAGTTTGATGACACTAAGCTAGTAATTTTGTTTGTAGTGAGAAGCTCGAAGACCTGAGATACAAGACATCACTTGGGAAACCAGGTGTGCCAAATATGAAGGCATTTTATTCTCACTTGGATAAGTGACAAGGTTGATGTGGAGCTGGGAACTCAGCCAAGCAGATGTGCTCCAACATGTCAGAGGGGTAGAAAAGGAGCAACCAGGAAGAAACTGCTCTGCAAGCACCAAGTCTCTAACCTTCCTTTGCAAAGTGCCTCACTGTTGTGGAATTAGGCACACAGGACTGGAAAGACTTCCTGCATCATCAAACCTGAATCTCCAATTACCACAGGCACCCCTCTTAGGTGGTGGGAATTTTTGTACCATATCTAAAACTAACACTCCCCCTTCCCTAGTTTTAATTTTACATGTCAACTCCCTGCACCAACAGACTAGGGAGGCACGCATCAGCCACAGTCCTGATGAGAGTTTGCCTGTGTTCAAACCCTCAACCCCCTTTAATGATTACTGATGCCACCACCCAGAGGGCAGTAAGTATTTTTAGAGGGACCCCTTGCAGCACTACCCCATCATCCAAATAGCAGATCTTGAAGTCTTAATCTTCAGAATTCCCTCTCTCTCTAGCAGAAAGCACCCTAACTGTAACATCTTTAAAAAAAAAAAAAAGCAAAATCCAGAGTTTTACTTAAAGTACCAAAAGGTTCTTCCTAAGAAAATTTATTTCAGAAGACAGTTGCTCTGGTGGGCAGGGTTCACTTCACAACCAGCTACCCAGCTTATTCTTATGCTAATGCTGGCTGTTGGCATAGAATTACTCCAGAATTAATGCCTCCATTGATCATCACTCATTTGGTTGATTAAAAAGTCAAGCTTTTAGACTTATCAGAACACAAGGCAGAGAACAGAACCTGCCAGTTATTCTTTAGTCCTGCTTTGCTTTACTACTTCACTAATAATAGCCAGAACCTTACAATGTTGAAAATAAAGTTTTACCATTACTTGTACAAGGATGGTTAATTATACTTTTGTAATTTTATTTACTTTTTTCTGCAGCTGGAACACGGGGTGGCAGAGTCATCCAGAAATGAACTAATGCAGCAAGGTTGTTTTTTTCCTTTTCAGTCAGAAACTTAATGTTATTTTAAACAAACACACATAAAGGTCTACGCCTTTTAGCTTCAAGACAAAGTACTATTAGCAGACGTAGAGAGAAGAGATTTCTGCTCTCCAAACCAAGCACACAACAAGTAGTTCATTTCTGCATTCATTGTAGCAGTTTCATCAGCACAGAAATAGCATTTTTGGTTTCTTACAGCCAAGAGTTAAGACTTCAACTCCCCAATAATCCATCATTCCACTTTTATCTAGACTAAGTAGATAATAGCACAGCTGATTCACATGCGATAAGACAACTCGACAGTAATGAAATACGCATTCTCCAAACAGCTGACTGTATTTGTGCAACTTCTCCTCCATTTAGAACCAAACATGCCACAGGCTTCTTGGATGTGGCAACCCTCCTCTGAAATAGTGTCTCTAAAAGTGATTTAACTCTTGCAGAAAACAAGTTTGTCTCATGCAGAAGAGAGGTGTAATGAAAGCCTGTTGTCACAAAAGACAAAGCAGGCTATTTTTCCGAAGCTGGAATACTTACTGTACTAAGTCTTTCAACCCATGGAATATCTGAAACGAGTGAAAGTGGCAACTGCAAGATCCAAATATAATTCAGTCTTTTTGAAAGTGAAGCTCAGTAGATTAAACACAACTTGAAAAAGAGCCATCAACCTAAATTACAAGAGCTATTTGAAACTGTCTGCTGGTCGCTTTAAAGTATGATGCTAGGGTGTGTATGTATTCCAACACTTACACCCACAAGAGCAGGCAGTCTTGGAACGTAACATTATCTTGATATTTAGATTTGTTTTAGTTGTTTCACAATACACATAGTGCTTACATTAAAAAAAAAAAATCAAGAAAATGGTTGCAATCTCAGTAAAATCCACTAGTTGTTTCTTTCAAGCCTATGCAGATAGAAAACAGCCTCCCTCCCAAATTCACAGAACACTTATTCACAGAAGCGTATTAAAGCAAATCACAAGCATATTTGTAAAAGCATTTTTATCACATGTGGTATTCCCACACGTATTCCCTTTTGGCAGCTATCACTTCCCAAAAGGGAATTCAAATGGCTTTTAGCACTGAAATTATGGAATAAGGAAAAAAAAAGGTGGAAAACATGAACATGGCATCCTTGTATTTTGTTACGGCAAAGTACAGATGTTCAAGACCCAGCAGTTAGTTGTTCATCTACACTACAGTGCTCCAAGTAATGACTGACGGAATTGAAGCAGTGATCTGTATGAATTGGAAACAACTACATACCACATTCAACCTGAAAGTAGCAGATCTCATTTTACAGCACTATGATCAGCAGCTACAATCTACATAAAGAGACATACTACAAAACTCTACTCAGTATGGAAACAAAAATATTCTAGGTCTGCAACAGTTGAAGCCTGTGTGATTATTTCTGTTCTATCCCATTAAGGGACAGTGCTACACCTCCTGCCTCCCATATGACAGGTTAGTATCAGAGTCCAGCTTAGTACTCAATGAAAAAAAAATACTGCAGCTATGGTTATTTAGAGTGAAAACACTTTATTTTTTTCAACCAAGTTCAAACTCAAACTTGCAGCCATGAATGCCCACTTCAATTAATAGGTATTAACAAAATTTGTGTGAAGAGTTTTAAAGAGGGAAACTTTTCACAATTGCTTCAAAGTGAATAGTGTTAAATAGCTAGCGCTGTGTTTTATCTAGAATTTTCATCCTCCCCTCCCTGCTTCGAATAATAGATACTCACAGTATATTTAAACTAGAACAGGAAGAAATAACATTATTAAGTGCTGAAGAATGAATGCGGGGGGCAGGGGGGGGGAAGGGGAAGAGAAAGAATCATAGAATCATTAAGGTTGGAAAAGACCTCTAAGATCATTGAGTCCAACCGTCGACCCAACACCACCATGCCCACTAAACCATGTCCCTAAGCGCCTCATCTACACGTCTTTTAAATCCGTCCAGGGATGGGGACTCAACCACTTCCCTGGGCAGCCTGTTCCAGTGTTTAACCACTCTTTCAGTAAAGACATTTTTCCTCGCATCCAATCTAAACCTCCCCTGGCACAACTTCAGGCCATTTCCTCTCGTATATAAATATATACGTGTGTATATATATCTCGTATATAAATATATATACATATGTATATATCACATATATATACTTATATATGTATATAAATATAAAATACGTATATAAATACTTGCATTCGGTCTCATTCTAAGACAGCAAACAAGCCATTTAACTAATATGGAATAAATTGTTTAACGAACTATAATGTAAGCACTAACACCACAAGCATGCTCAATCTATTCTCTCAGTGAATCTTTATCTGTACCCTACAACGATTACTGTGTGTAGGAAGGTAGACTGAAGACAAAAATTAAACTATGCTGTCTGGCTTTTACCAAGGCTATTAAAAACAGCTTCATTTTTTTTTTTTCCTCCTCTAATGCAGCATCAGTTCAATATAAAGTTCCTCACACAAGAGCCAACTGCTTTCATAAACTAAAGAATTTGCATTGTACAAAAGTTGGAATAACTTCACACCAGTAGCATGATTTGCATGGTTTTGTATTCTGAAATAGTTGACTATGAACCACCCGTTTCCCTTTGTACCAGAAAACCGGGCAGAAAATATAGCTGCAAATCTCCACACTAAGACAGACATTGAGTCTTCCGTAAAACTGGAAGATTTGGCAGGATGAACTAGCAAAAGCAACTACTTGCTAGTTTCAAAATGTAAGCTTTGCACAAGATGCTTTCGAGTTTCTACACACAAAAATGTCCACCCTTTCAAGAAAGAAACCAAAAGAACACACCACAAATCAGCACTGTAGCACCCATCTTCAAAACTTTCATCTCTTCGATGCAAAATGCAGAGACCTGTAACTCCAAACTCGCCTACTTCAGATACCAGAAAATGAAAATGCAGCCTGCTTTAAGATACATATGGGTATAATGCAGTGGGGCTGACATCATTCAGCATGGGGCACGAGTACTTTTTTGTCCTTTCCTACTCTCCTGTCCCTCCTGAACCCCAAGCGTTAAAACTGCAGCCTCTGATAACAATAAGGCAGCCTACAGAAAGGGAAAGATCATTTTAATTATATCTCACTACAGAAGATGAGCTCCTGGAAGGCTGATGCTATTTTTTTTTTTTTTTTTTTTTTAATACCAGTAACAATTTGTAAGCACTATTAATTAGCCTGGAACTACAGTACCTGTGTGATACAAGGGTGTTCCACTGCAGAGTACTCTTTACTAAGAAACGTGTAACTCCTTCAAAATGGAGCTATACATAATCATGAAGACATGCTAGCTTCTCTGTTCCCAACTAATTAATGGGGTAGCTTTTTCCGTCTCCACTCTTCAGCAAGCTATCAGCAATACCTAAACTTTGATTCTTACATTAACAGAACATTGGGTGTTTTTTAGCTCTGCAGAAAGAAGCAGTTTGCCAGAAGGCTTCTTTAATTTCAGTTGAGGGAATGGGTAAGTGCTAGTTCACGCTCCAAATAAAAGCCCTTTCAGCAAAACAGCCTCAAGTACTCTCAGGGAACATTGAGGCAAAAGATACACTGTTTTTCAAAGACATTAATTTCATATCAAGTGGTATAACATGAAGAACAGCTTTGCGGAGGCATCCTTCATCTTCAAGTACATACATGCTTCTGCATCACAAGAACATACAGGATAAAGGATTAATTCTGCCTGGATCTTTCGACACATCCTGGAAACAGCATTTTCAGAAAGTATCAGAGATTAGCATTTATGCACGTGATTTGTTCATGAACTTAATTCTTAGATTCACTGAGATGACTACATGGATTTCATGGAGTTACACAGCTATTAAGACATTTTACCCATGTCACCTTTGAGCAGATATCATACATATACATTCTATTACAGCAAAACTGATTCCTAGCCATTTGACAACTGAAGAGCACACAACAAGCTGAGCCTGAATGTCAGTGTGAATAGTTTAAATGAGTTCTTTAAGATCATGACAGAAAAATCATTTCATAATGGAGACCAGAATCCTGTTCTTACAGTCTAGTAGCTGCCTGAAAACAGTAAAAAAAATTCATTTAAAATAAGGCACAGATACTAATGACTTAATGTTTAATACTGTATTATTGATGCTGTCAAAATACAACTTTTGGCAGTTAAAAATAATGCATTATTTTATTAGATACTTCTCAATAACGATCCTCAAGTCAATCTTACCTTGCCACTAGAACAAAAGCACCATCCACAGTTACGATTTGGTAGATCCATGGCCACATGCAGAATTCATTATAAGCCCATGTATTTACATCTACAGTCAAGCTGGATTTTTGAATACTAGTGTATTTCACTTTAATCAATTACAATGATTAATTCTTGTATTATCAGAAATAAATGGCCATGCGTTACTTCATTTTGTCTATTAAAAAACAGGAGAAAAGATCTGAGTTTCCATCACCTTTACAATATTCTCCTTGAAGAATTATCTAAGTTTCAGCAATTGCTACCCAAATTATGAAGCTAGTCTTTATGCTCCTTTTACATTTAAGTGCTCAACAGAACAGTAAAGTAATAAAAGAACATCATCATACTGTAAGTTCCTTTACATTTTTAATTGACAACAAGAACATTTGAAAAGTAGTAACTTCCATCTCAAACTCTTCTGAGCGTGAAATATCTCTAATGGTACGTAACAAATCTAGCAAAAAGAATTTGGCTATGGGCATATCTTGAGATTGTCCCACAGAGTTCTCAGTTTTGGGATGTCCCAGAAACTCTTCCCTGTAGCTGACTGCCCTGGGAAGCGCAAAACCTTTGGTGGTTTAAAGAATATTCAAATAACCAAAAGCACCAAGTTCTGATGACAGATTCCTAGTTGGCCTTCAGAAGTCAGCAAAGTGATATGTAAATTAAATACAAAATGAAGCAACAAGAGGCCTAAAGCTGTTGACCACTACAAGAGTTTAAAATTCATTTATTTCATCTGTAAAGCAAAAACCACTTGGGGCTATCAAAAGACTTTTCTCCTGCACATCAGTAAAAGTGCATATGCTTAATGCTAGGTATGAAAACAACCCTTGTAAGTACTTAGTTTTTTTAAGGAAGTAGACTATTTGGTGATACATGCTGTGCATGTATATTTATGTTTTAAGTGAACAGCTGGCACTTCATAAGTTTTAACTGGAAAAACATGCTTCCTAATCACAAAATAAAAAGGCAATAGCAAGCCTAAAATCAAAACTCCCTCAGAGCTATTAAGCTATAGCTTCTAAATTAAAATAGTACAGGACACAGCAATAGGACAGTAAAAGACTTTATAGCTGTATTTTCAATGCTATTGTTGGTATGAATTTGCCATCACTGATCAGGCTAGAACTTGATTAATTTTGCAAAATCTCTTTGTCAGTTTCTTAAAGGAGGTAGTATAAAAAGGGTGCGATTTGAATAACATGGCCTCATCTGGCTGTAAACATTTCAAACAATAGACATAAATATCTATGATAAAAAGAACTGTGGAAAAGGTTATTCTAGAAATTGTTTTTATGAACTTGAAAAGAAAAAACAGTAGATACATTTAATATATTTACTTGTTTGCATGTAGTTTAAATGATACAGAACGAGATTACTGTGTTAGAAATCCACATACAATATAAAAACATTTGTTAGACATAAATTCACCATTCTGCTGACATTTGCAATAACTGTTTATCCAAGCTTACTTCAGGTATTTATAATATTTGTCATACATGAATTTTTGTATATGTGCAATGTTTCATTAACTACACAATGTGAAACCCTGATTTTTGTAGTTTTTCATCACAATCTGAACACAATAGCTATCTGCATCTTAACACATTGGCTTTTTGAAACACTAGTAATTAAGGCATCTTTGCTGTATAGTTTCTCAATAGTGCAAACAAAAATGTCTTTAATAACTTGATTAAATCATAAGTAATTGAATATTCTGAAGGTTTTTTTAATGTAATTGGAAGATAGTTGTGCATTTTGGAGTTCTCGTGAAAGAAACATTTAAAAGCTCTTAATGCTGATTGCTTTTGTTGGTTCCTTATAACTGGTTCTGCTGTCTTGTCTTCATAACAGTGTAATTCATCTTCTTTTATGCAATGTTGTAGTAAAATACAGTAGCATTTAAATGAATACCTAGTAACTGAGTGAATCCCAAATGCAGCAAAGGCATACAGTTTTCATAGTGCACTTTCACCTCACTGAAGTAAAAGTTGCTCCTACTAGACATTTTTCCACTTCAATGTGAAGTAGATTGTTAGGATTTTGTTAGTGGTTTCATTAAACAGCTTGACAGTTCAGTTCTCTTCTGCCAGTATTTCTCAAAAGGCTTTCAGAAACAGTACGTATTTCAGAGATACTTTAGGGGATTGTTTCACCACATAAGCACACATAGTTTCCCAATCATGTCAGTGTAGCTGTAATAAATAAGCATTTACATCCTAGAAGGAAAAAAAGGAGAAAGCGTTTGTCACATTACTGATAGCTGTAACATGGACTGTGTGTCTGAGGCAGGGTAACCAATCAGGACCATAATACAAGAATAATTATGTTTAGGCCAAATTTTAGAACAAGTTATCTTCAACTTCCAAGATTACTTTCAATTAATGCTTTCAATAGCATTTCTTTGTATACTAAAAAGCCTGCGAGAACAGTGGGATTGTTTCCAAAGCCATCAATTTAGTCTGTTTTTCCTCTGCTCCCTGCATGCACAGGAAAGAAAATCATCATCATGAGATCATGTATTTGAAACATGTTTATTAAGAGTGATATTCCTTCACCCCATCCCTCCAACATTCTTGTACTACTCCTTTCACTCCTGACTTGTTCAGGTGGCCTTGGTCACAATCTATCCTGATACGCATTAAGTAGGCAGCAAATGAACAGAAAGGTAACCTGAATCCTAAAGAAACAAACTGACGCTGGCTATAACTGCTACGTTGATCTACCAGCAGAACTAGGCAGTCTATATTACAAGCTCCCATTGCTCCAGTTGGGAGTTAGAACTCAATTCTGCATCCCTACTGATTGAAACTCTGCAATAAGTTTGTAATTATCCTTGTAGAAACATAAAAATTGAAGTCAGATATGCACAGCAGTCCCAGAAGAACAAGAAATAACTTATCTGTTTGATACATCAAAGTGACAAATTCTGTAGCCATAGAATTATAGATTCCACAAAGCTCCTTCAGATATAAGTAAAGCATGCAACCTCCAAGTTCTTTCCAAGTTCACTCAAATCCTGCAAGTGTCTGCTTTAAGTCCTTTCTCACTGTCTACCTTCCTCAGGTCCTGCCATGTGCAGAGGTTTCTTACTCAGTGTAACTTTGAGGTGCCCAACCTCAGAAAGCCATGTTTACAGAGGTAAGTATCATGAGCAGCAAATCATGCATTTACCAGACACCCTCATTACATGACCGATACCACAACGTACCGAGAAAGGCAAACAGGGATTCACTTCAGATAGAGACTCTTCTGCTCTCCACAAACTCATCATTTTCTAAGCATTAAGTCAGCGGTAAGTTTTAGAATTTAGTACATTGTCACTTGCCCCAGTCACCCGATGTGCAAATGCTAACAACATCGCTGGGCTAAGATTCTCCACGCTGCTTTACACTTACAACAATGGGTACAGTAGATTTCAGAGAAAACATCTGTCCTTTCACAGTCTACCTACTCATCTGGGCCCTTTTTTACATCAATTTTAAGGCTTATTACTATTAGCTATTTTATTATTAAGGAGATGCTTTCTCTGTAAAGAAAAAAAAGGATAAAAAAATTCATTGTTAGCATTCTAAACCACACTACTATTAGCACAGGGAATACACTCCAGGCTTCTGTAAAAATTGTGCAAAATACTTGAACACTAGTAGAAAATAAAGGTGTTTCTATCCATCAATAGTTCAGCGTAAATAACATCAAATGAGAGGAATACTGCAAGTGATACAGCTATGTTCTTTACTAAACACAACTGGAACTGGATTACCTTAGCTATATTACCAGTATATCCTGGAACCAGAGTAAGATGATTCTCCTGTTCCCATAATCCACTTAATTGTTGTTTTAAAATATGAATATTTCTGAAAAAGAATGAATACTTTATAACCTATATACTACATTCCAGTAGACTTTGACTGAAACATATGATTAATACTGCATATAGACTTTGTATGATAGATATTGCCACAATATCTGAAAAATTTTGATCCAACTTCTACAGCATTTGTATAACCCCCCGACATAGTTTATTCTACATGTATTAAAACTCCAGTAAAAAAACCAAAAAACATGACAATCCTTAAAGTTTCCAAACACCAGCTGTGTCTTAAGAACAGAAGAACTTAAGTACTTTTTAGGTTTTACTTTCAAATTATGAGTACATTTTTTTCTCTTGTAGGTAAGGTGTGCTCCTACTGATCAAAGTTAAAACAGATTGAGATGGAACAAGCTACGGAAACACATTTAAATATTTCCCAATACTATACTCACCCATCCTCTGCCTTTTCTGTATGTGCAGACAGTTCTGACCACCATCTTTTAATGACAGCCTGAAGCCAGTTTAAACCAACTATCACATATCTGTAACAACATATTTTACACATTATGCTTTTTCTCCCCCCCCTCCTCCAATATCTACAGGTCAGCTAAAGTGTCAAGACAAATTGGTAAGCAACTTAGAAAGCAGTGTTTTTTATTCCGGAAGACAAAATCTGGACAAATTGGCAAGTTGAAATACTTGCCCATGTTTTCAATTTCAAAGTGGTAAACTGAAGCTCTTGTTTTCAGGCAAAATACCTGAAGAATTTCTTTTTCAACTTTGCCTTGATTTCATGTTATAAAGCATATTAAAACCTCAGTGCTATTCTGTTTTACTGTTTAGGATAAACAAATCTGCATAAGGGCAAAGCCAGTCCCCCCCGGTCCTTAACCTTGCAGAAAAGAGTTTTTGCACCACTGGTTTGTTAAAGCAGAAAGGTTCACAGGAAAGCTCCCCTTCAGGTAGGTGTTCCCTGAGAAAGGCAGGGTTGTGAGAAGGGGCAGAGGGAACAAGAGTCAGAGGACTGAACACCATTAATTTCTAGGGCATTGCATAGCCAGGAAGCAATTGTGTTTCGAAAACATCCAAAACTGATACTTACTCTTCATATTTGCTTTTAAGCAGTGATTTCACTAAAGGCAAAAGATCTACACAGCAGCCAACTGAAATATATGGTTTTTCTTCCTGTAAACTTAAAAAACCAAGATGATTCAGAAGTGCTTGAACTTCAGCGTGGTTATAGCAGTCTCTTATCCCCCACTTCTTTTTGTCTGTACCTGTTTGTAAGCACAGGAAGGCAGTCTACTACTACTCCAAGATCCTGTATCCTAGAAACATTAAGAATAAAATCAGAAATGTTACTAGTAGAGCATAGGTTGAAGTATATGCTTCCACTATGATTTAAAGAATAACAAAGTTACAACATTTAAGGAACCCCTAAAAATACTGCAGCATATTTGGGACTGTTACCACTTCAAGAATATAAAAGACGACACTCAGTTTACCTGACTAAGTAGGCTACCAGTTCACTTATACTTCTCCTTTTCCAAAAGGTTAAAGCTACGTTCAGCCTCAGATTCCTGCTGAAAAGAACTTGAGCCATAGTTTCATGGTCCTGAGAAACCTGTATATTTTTTGAAAATATAAAAGAAGTTTACTACAAGTTAAGTAGCCAGCAACAACACAATAAGCTGCTCTAATATAGTAATTTAGTATATGAAAATATACTTTCCTACCTGTATGCTGATGAGTTTGTTTTAGAAATTTAACTAACAATGGCCTTAAAAACACAAATTCACCTTAAATAGGGCACAAATAGATTAAGACTACTTTACCCAAAAGCTACAAGAATAAGGTCTGTAGACACCTAAAGAGAGGTATCTAATAATTAAATAGAGCATTCATGAGCATCAACCTATAATACCAACTTCGAGAACTTTTTACTTAGATGCTTACTAATTTTGAGAACTTTAACAATTTAGACACAAGTAATTACATGTGTTATTCTGAACTTTGACAGAAAAGGTTGATTTCTGAAAAAAGCTTGTTCTCAGAATGAAGTTTAGGTATTTTAGTAAAATCCTGGATTGGGATGAACACTGCAGAGCCACCCACATCTCTCAAAGCAGTTAAACAGTCATCTGTGGCCAGTGATCTGGTCTTTAGTTTCTCAGAGGACGAATCTTCCCCAGTCTTCATTTCTTTACCCTTCTTCCTGCAACCTCTTTATTCTAGCTATTCTGCTGCTTTCTTCCTTGAAACCATCAAATTCAATGGAGTGCAAGAGTGCCACAGACTTGTACCTCCCGCCCACTGGACTCTCAGGGCTCTCTTCGTGGCAGCCCACACTTACAGTACCATGAAAAGACAGCATGGGGATAGTCTTCGATCTTATCTTCCCTGCCATGCCTCACTTTAAACACCTGCAAGCCTCAATGGGTAACAAACATCTATGGTGACAGAAATAGAAACTTCAACATTAAGGGACTTAAATGGCCTTCACTGTCACAAAATCTGTTTCATTTAAATATCTGACCTTTTAGCCAGTTTCAGAAGCCCTGAAAGCATTCACTGGGTTTCATCAAGCAATCTTAACAAGAAATGGTCTTATACAAACACTTAAGTTAGTTTCATACACACTAAGCTGATACTACTATTGAAAATGGTCCTATCCTACCTCACCAGCTTATTCCCATCCATACACTAACACTTTCATAAACATGCATGTGGCCATGAGTCATGCCAGATCATGAAACCTAACCAGGTCAAAACAACGTTTTCCTTCGGTGCTGGTACAATTTTAACCCAGACTAGCCTGGCAGATCTGAGTTTCTGTGCTGACACAAACATGGGGAAAACTGACAGGACTACTACTGTTGGCAACTGTATCAATGTAACTGACAGATAAAGACTGTAGATCACAAGACCTGAGCCAATCTGTATGTTAAGAAAATTAATCTCTTTGAAAACTTTCACAGCTAACCACACAAAAAACCTACCAGGAATACTTTTTAAAAAAATATTATTTTAAAGTAAAATTTCTTTAAACTCTACTTACCTCTGAAAAAAATCCACTATATTTGGATGAGGGGCCTTCTGTTTGAGATGAGCCAGAGTCACTAGAATTCAGCAAGTGTGTACGACTGTTGTGCAGTTTTGCTGGCAGATTCCCTGCACAAGCCAGTTCATTTTCTTTATTTGCCATGTCACAGCCCCTAGATTTAGGGAACTGTTTCTTTCCGTAACAAGGCTTTGGAGTATAACAATGGACTTTTCTTTTACAATATACTACTTTGAAAAGAGAGAGGGGACTGGTCACCGTTTTTCCAACTGTTATTCTGCAATAATAAAGTGGTATGTTAGTGAAGGTTGCTCTAAACCTAAGCAATACTTTGTGTTAAGTTAAAATATAACATTATGAATTCCGCAGTCAAGTTGCAGGTTACTTAAAACATTTTATCCCCAAGATAACCTAAATGTCATGAAGGTGTATCAGAAGTAAGAGCTACCACCAATATTTTTCTCCTGCTTTTATTAATGCGGAGACTCATTATTATAGAAGTGGACACAAGAACCAAGTACTGTCAGTAAAATTAAGACCTATCTTCCATTTGTGTCTGCTTGGGTGTTGTAATAGTTTTAAACCACTTCTTCCTCCCTGCCTCCCTCTCACTTGAAACTCAGACTCTACACAGCACAGCCTTCCTACCTGTTTGTGTACAAAGCCAGCTGTTTTGGAGATTTCTTACCCTGGGAGAAAGGGAAGAGAGAATAAAAAAGCTTTATTACTAAAAAGGCGCAAACATTCCCACAGTTTGTCAAAAAGAAGTCCTGCTTTACCTTGGCCTAAGTTTACCACAGATTCCCTTCCACCCACTCTTCCTATTCTGCAACTAAAGCACGGCTACATTAGTCTTCCTATAATCTTGAAGTATTTCAGTGACCTATAGATGGACTAGCTCTGCCACAGCTGTCCTTGGAGCACCACGCTCAGCTATAGGCTTAGGGTATCTTTGGCAAGAGAGGGGATTGTGACATCAGAGAGATTCTTTAGTTACTAGCAAACTAAAAACTGTGACTAATATAAAGAGACTACTGGAATCGGATGGCAAAACTGCATTACTTGTCTCACACATACATTTAAAGGCCCATAATACAGCAGATGCTAGTATTGGGAAGGATGACAGCAGAACATCTCCCAACCAAAGCACAACAGAAAAAAAAAAATCAAGACTGCTGTAGACAACACCAGCTTGATTATCCTGAATTCACACATATGAAACAGATTAGCACCCTGACACCAATTAGGTTGCACGGCACAGTGATATCCCAGAGGAATCACAAAATTCATTCAAGGTTGTGACACACAGATTAGAAAAACCTTTGCATGTAATGAAGATGAGTTGAATTGTGACATTCTGGCCTACCTTTTTTTCATTAGTAAACAAATTATTAAAAATAAAAAAGCACTAAGATGCTCAAGTTAGAAATATGTATTTTCATATAAACAGGTTATATACTGCAGGCATTTCCACTTGAAAAATTATACTACTGTTAACATTTATGTTGTGTACATCAACAAAACAATACTATGATTTTTTTTGGTAACACCGAGTCATAAAAAAAATCATGTGGGTTTTAATACATAATTTCAATAAACAGACATAGATGATATTGGCATATTCACCACTGTTTAAAGTGATCTTACAGTAAGTTTACCTCCCTAGTACTTCCTCTGTACTCCACCGCCTTACTTGCTATTCAGCCAGTAACACAGGTAACAGGTTATGAGAAAATGTTTCCGACTAGCAAGAATCCAGTGAAAGTACACGTTACTAGTCAATGTGGTAGATAGAGCTGTACGATAACAAGATGACAGGTCCATTTCAATGCAGGTATTTCACCTACCCCACCTCTCACTTGTGCCATGTAGCTCTCTTGGCAAGAGAGAACTTTTTGATGATAGAATTGCTCTATTGAAACAGTTCTTGGCTAGACTGCAGAAAAGTAGGCGTGAGTAAAATCGTATCAGTACCTACTGCTCACGTGGACGATACGATGCATGTATCTGTGTAGTCACTGCCTGTGCCTATTATAATGCACAGTTTTCATAATATAATCGCTGTTCAAGCTAAAGTTTTATTGCACATCTGAACATGAAATGCCCAATAGTGCTGTGCTTCTAGTTTTAGACTGCTCAGAACTATGAACTTGTTTGAATGTTTACTTCAGTTTCATCAGAGGACATTAAAAAAAACCCAAACAACTTACCTCCTTCATGATCTTTTTAGTGGAAGGAGAGATTCTTTTTCTGGGAAGATCAATGGGATGACCTTCAATATGCAATACTTTCTGTTTTCTAACATTGTGGGCTTCAGATGCCATAATCTCTCAAATCCCTGTTTTCAAGGGAAAGATAGTTATATTTTCCTAAAACATTCAGTCAACTTTTTTCAAATGCAGCTGGCAAAACCAGTTAAGACAGCTCAACTATTCACAAGATGTTTCATCATATAAACAATCAAGATATCATCCTTTAGCAAATGTTAGCTGGAGGCCTTATCATTAGTAACATGCTGATGAGCACTTCAAAATTCCCATTTAGTTTTCCAAAAGGGAACAAAACTAAGCCCGCCCCAAAGAAGCAGAAGCAGAGATCTTATTTTTCAGACCAGCTTAGTACACCTGCACTGAGGGGTACCATACAGACAAGAATAAGGCAATTTATGAGATTCTTTCCTCCACATCTCACACTACATATTTCATCTGCCACCTAGAGAAAAATAATTGGTCCCACAACTGTTTCCAAGTGAGGAAAGGCAGCTAAATAAAAATAATCACCGTTTTTCAGGAAGAAGGCAAACTTCATCAAAATAGCAAAGGTAAAAAAAATGGAAGTGAAAGATCTCCCCTTAATTTATTGGCAAATCCAACTCCCCGCCCATTTTTCTCAGCATGTAACTTCGACTATTTTTCATATTAAAAAAAAAGTCTTTATTTCACAGTTAACCAGTACGAAAATGTCTAAAGTTCTTTGTCTTGAAGTATGCAAATACTTCTACAAGAATCAAAACCAAGATTGAGACAGTTGTACATATGGTTTTTCATTCTGTGTAAGTGATTCAGCAAATCCATTGCTTGAGACTGGATTCACAAACTACATCATGGAGCACTATTCTTAAAATGTTAAAAAAACATCCTACCTTACTTTTAGAACCCAACCATTTGCTCTAATTTTATTGTTTTTCCCCTAAATCACAAGACTCTGGTCCCAACGTGAATGCCCCAATCTCTCCCCTCCACCTTTAGTACCAACAGTCCTATCCATTTTCCTCTATGTAGCAGATTTATCCCACATCAAGAACTTCAGTATTTAAAACAGTAAGACACTGAGCACTGAAAAAGCCAGATGGGAAACAGCTTATTAGCCACAGAAGATCTTTCGATGCAAGTTACTAAAGGCCATCAAACAAACAGGTGGCAGGCTCAAAACAAAGTAGAAGGTATATTCTCCACATAATGCATATTAAATTCCATATTGTAGGATACAGTGGAAGCAAAAAAAAAAATCTTCAAATGCTTCAGTTTTCTTTAGAACAGGATCAGTACTGAAGAATCTCATTTGAGGTCTCTCACAAAAAGGAAGATTTACTGACAGAAACCCTTACCCTGTTAGATGGGAACACGGAGCCCTCAGACCAATGACTTCAGCAAGCATTGCAAATGGCAGCATTATTTAGGACAAGACCTTTAACAGTTGGTGGTCCATACTTTTCCAGATACAAGACTGGCTTAAGACTGGTTCATTAACTTGACTCTTTCCCTGCATACTATTGGATGGTGACAGGATAGTTGTCACCCTGTGAGCTCTCCACACTTCCAGCCACCAGGCTTATAAATAAATAGTAAAAAAGTATTTCCCCCCCCCCCCAAAGTTTAGAAGAAACCACAGGAACAACAAACAACTTCTCCTCTGCTTATCAGAGTGGTTGAAACCACTTTTTGGACTCAAAATGGGCTGTATATTAAAATTTGAACTTGGAGCACAACACAACAGCAAACAACTGAACCTTTGAAGAAAAGCCCAACCCAACAACCCTAAAATCCAAACAAATCCAGCCTCATATTCAGGCTAATGATGAAAAGCCCAACCCAACAACCCTAAAATCCAAACAAATCCAGCCTTATATTCAGGCTAATGATGAAGGCAGAAAGCTAGGAGGACTTGGAAAAACCTTCATCCCCTGATTAAGAACATTGCTGAGAGGAAAGCAATAAATTCTAGAAGAATAGGGAAGCCAACCTGCAACCACCAGAGCTAAACCCCACAGAATCATCCTGTCAGATGCTAAAAAATCCATAATCTCTGTTCCTGAAGAATCATTTTTGCAACTACTCCTGTGACACACTGACAGCTTACAACTCTTCTTGCAGAAGAGTGACCTCTCCTTACTTGCTTGTTTAATAAATGATCTCAAACTACCCTCCTCTTTCATGTTAAGCAGTTAGCGAGAATCTGATCTCCAACATACAAGACAGCACTGTTAAACTAGAATGCTTTTTACTTAATAGAAGTGTAAAATATCAGAAGGGCAGAAAGAAATGTCTTACCAAGGAAACTCAATTAGCATATCAATGTTTAATATTGGGCTCTAAAGAGCCTAAGATAACATCTCAAAATACCTGAACTGGAGATATCTGAACTGGAAAGAGATTATCCTGGAGGGAAAGAAGTTCCCTACAAAAAGTTGAACATGTTCAAGAGAAAAATGAAGAGAATTACATACTTTGACAAATTTGGTATAGGAACATAATGCCCCCTTAACCTCCCAGTTGAAACAGGAAAAGACAACAAAACTATCAATGCTTTCTTTAAGAAAGACTGGGAACAGAGACCCAAAAGGCCAACAGATGATCAGATATGAAGGAACATCTGATGAAGTGAAGTAAAATTCTTACACCTGTGTTCACTATCCTACAGTTTAGAGAGGTTTCCATAGTTTAACCTGTTTTGTGAGGGTCTCTGACGATGCAGAAGCAGCAGGGAACATACAAGCAGTAATGAAATAGCTGTGTTGTTAACCAAGGTGCAGAACCTCTCCCCTTGGAGCTGACAAAGCACCTAAAGAAATCACGTGTGGAAAATACAGTCAGTATTTAAAGATGGCCTCAAGGAAGATCCAGACTGACATCTGTGTTGTGCAAATTAGTAAACAATGTAATCAAGAATAGAACTAGTGGACGCAAACAAATAATATATTGGGAAAGATTCAACCTGGCTGTTGTGAAGGCAAGTCCTGCCCTGCAAAATTAATGGAATCCTTTGAGAGTATGAGGTAGTACAACATGGATAAAGGACAGCTAAATGATAGTCTACGTGAGATTCAAAAGAGCTTTCGGAAGTCCCTCACTTAAATCTCTTGAGGAAACTAAGCAACCGAGTGATAAGAGGGAAAGTTTTTGCATGGAGAAATAGCTAAGAAACAGTGATAAACTGTCTAAGCAGTGCCGACACTGAACAAGGCCACCACAGGAATCCCACAGAAGATCTGCATTCGTTCATGCTGTTTGATATATTCATAAATTACCTCAAAGAAGATGAGTAGTTAAATGACCAAGACTGTTGACAATACAAAGTTATACCAGACACTGAAGATGAGGACTAACTGAAGAATTAGAGAAGGACTGTGCTGTATAATAAGCAGAAGCAATGATTATATATTAACGCGAAGCAAAGTCTCCAGGCATAAGGAAATTTTGGGTTCCCATATAGAATCACAGGCTCAGAGCTAAAAACTGCCACCCACAACAAGATCTGGATATATGACAGTTTACTTTAGATTGTTTGGATTGCTCAATGCTCCATATGGATCAATAAATAGAAAAATAAACAGAACACTGTTGTGACAGTGTCTAGAACTAATTTGTGCCTGTATTTCAAATACTGAGTGCAGGTTTAGTCCTCTTCCCTTCAAAAAACAAACCCAAAATCAAACAAAAAACTCAAACCAAAAAACTCAAAAGACTTCTGAGTAAAGTAAAAAAGAGGTCAGACAAAGGCAAGTTAAAAAAGTATTGAATACCTTCCAAACAATCAACAACTGAATAGATCAGGCCTTTTCAGTCTGGAAAAGAGGCTACGTATAGTAGAGAGGGGAAATAAGACAAAGACCTACAAAATGAATGGCTTGAAGAAGTTGCATAGATTGTTTGCTATCTTGCCCAATATAGGAATGAAAGGGCAAAAGACACTAGCTGAAGGCAAGCTCGAAACTACCAAAAGGGGGTGGCTCTTTGTGCAAATTATAATCAAGCTGAACTTGCCACAGGATGTTGTTGACCCAAATGTTGACATGGGTTCCAGGGTAGACTGCAAATTCGTAAAAAAGAAATAACACTGAAAGTGATTAAATATAGAAACGCAATCCAGGTAGCACAGACACAGAGCAGAACACGAGCAGAAGAATCTGGTACATCCAAACCTAATGATGCTACAATAAACTTAGTCCACATCTCAAGAAACCTGCTTCCAAAGGCTTAGTAACACATGATAAAATGCTAGCTGGCCAGCAATTAAAGAGACGAATGCTAGAAGATGAAAGGCACTTTACAGGGCTCATTACATCTTTCATTTCCTATCTGCTATCAGATATCATCTAGGGATAGCTAATTAGACACTACCACCCACTGTTACTTTGAGACATGTACAGAGGACTTTTAAACTGGCATTAGATACTAATTTATACGAGATCAAACAACTTATACCTTAACGTCTTGAATTTTTGACAATTCCCTTGTGATGAGTACAGCTAGTTGTATTTGTTCAGAACAATCTGTTATACCATTTCATTAAGGCCAATGCAACTCCTTTGCTTTAGAAAATTTTAAAAATAAACTAAGGATAGAATGCAAGTCCCTTCAGCTCTGCCTTAGCCCTTAATCATACAAGCCTAAACTGTTTTATAACTGTAACAAAGTAGACTGCAAATCTGAACAGAGATGCACAATTTCATTAAGAGGATAGGCTCACATTCCACCAATTTACCCCGTCCCATGGGTGACTTCTTGTAGCAGATGCCAGCCCTCCTTCCTCCACCTTTTACTCTCCTCAATTTTCAGGAAACAGAGTAACAACAGCTGTATATACTGATAAGTCAGTTCATTTGTCCCCACAGTCAACAGACAGTACCTGTGCAAAGTTTTCTTGATGGCTCTACTGCTATTTTCTAACTCTGATCTCTCCCAGATGCAATACAACTCTTCAAGTCATTCCAGAATCAAGCAAAGAAAGTCAGCACTAAAAGGTTTTCAAGTGCATATCTATCAAAACCAAGTATTAACAAACTCTGCCACTCCCTCCCATAGTCCTATGTTCTGGGCATGGCCCCCAGAGAGGAACAAACTTTTCTTCGCATGTTATGTAATCTACACATGTATTAACATAACATTAATTTCTTACAGAACACAGACTGGAGTACTTTGCATGACAGCAAAGCAAATGTAGAATAGCTAGATTTCTTAAGTCATCAGTAAATACCCTTTAAAACATTCTTCCTGTCCTACTCTTTGCCTTAACAGCTATTTTTTCCTGTAGCATACCGCATACACTAGCCATCACAGGTGTTCTTGTGATTCTCCCCCACTCCATATTAAATCAAGTGCAAGTTCAAGGATGACAATATTAGACTCAGATGAAAGAGTTAATTAATTGTTACTCCCCGAGGAGGGGAGTGCATGCTTTGAAAGCATTCAAAATAGGTATACATCAGGGAACCAGTAATGCTCAACTAATTTCACTAATTATTAACAGATTTAAAATGCTCATGAGAAACTTCCAAGAATGGTTATTCCAAATTTACTTCCAAAAGGGTAATTCATCTACAAAAATAAATTAGCACTATCTTATAATGTACAAGTGATTCTGTAAGCTTGGCATAGTTTCCTTTCATTTTAACTCTGACAAATGTTACAGAATCCATCTGTCTCTCAGTTTTAGATGGCTTCCACATCTTTTGAATATGAAACAGTTGGTTTTTTTTTTAAACTCCTTTTTTAGTATTTTATGCCCTGACAGTTCACCAGGTGTTAAATACCAAATTCTCTTAAAAAAAAAGTGGGGTTCAAGATTTTAAGGAGTATGTTAATGCAAAATTTTTCTGCAACACTATAAAAAGTATGTCTTATATCTTATATGCCAGCAAGACAATTTTTTAACGTGCTATACCTGTCAGGCCATTTGTTCCAGTTTAAAGTTCCTTGTGTGGACAAAAATTATAGGAATTACATTAAATTTGCAGTAAAGACAAATACTATTTGAGTAACTAGTTAAATTAAGTTAGCTTATTCCTACAATTTAAGCTCATTTTCCTATTACTCTTACATATGGAATTTGTATGTGGCCCACTGGCACAAGCAGTCAGAACGAACCTCCGAAAATGACCACAAGTCAGAGTGTGGTTGTTTACTGAGGATGAATCCAGGTGTGAATTAGCTCTCCTTGTGGAGCTAATCCAAGAGTCTAATGCTGAACCTTATTCACATTCTGGAAAAAAATTATTTTCTAGAAAAAAGTCAAATAAACAAGTACCCAGTTTTCTGCATCTGGAGGTACCACTTAGATATGTTAAGCTGCCATAAAATAATGTTACTTGTCAGTGTTTTAGTTCTTTCTAAAGTCTTCCTTCACTAATGAAAAGATGCTTTTACCTGTTTATTTTCACTTATGAACACTCCAGGAATAACGAGGTTAGAAAAGTTCTACCATTAAAATTATCTGGGAGTTGTTATATAGGAAATAAAGTTCCAATACACTGAAGCTCCCACATTAATATTTTAAACAAGCTTTAAGGAACTACTCAGTAAATTTTTCTCTACTCATTGCTCAACCCAAAGAGCTTCAAAAACCTGCAACAAGAATTTTAAATTCAAACCCTGAGAAAGACATATTGGAAAACCCCTTCAAGCTCCAAATTTAGTGGAGGCATGGGTACCCAACTCATCCCCACTTGGCTGAACATAGCCTGTGACTACATCTCACATAGCTTGGGATCACACGACTTCTTTCATGTTGCCCTTAAATACACTTCTATTATTGAATGTGGTCTGTTTATAGTATTTTAAAAGCCTTCTCAATTCATACTCAAGCTCCTTACCCTGGGACCAACACACAAAACTGTTAAAATAAAAAAAAAAGCTTGCTTAAATAATTCCAATGGAAATATATTGAAAAGAGAAGTTTCAGAAGTGGGTGAGAGAGTATATATACACTACTATAATAATACATATGTACCAGTATACTCACATATCTTTTTTTAAATATGTATACATAAAATACATTAGTAATATTATTTCTAAGATACTATGATGGAGTTCTGAGTTATAAAGTTTAGGAATTCAAACCAATGGTAACTTGAGTTCAATGAAATAATATTACAGACATTTTAACCAAAACTATATGCACTGATAATAAGAAATTAAAGTGACAGCTTTTGACTAGAACAATTTGTTCTTTCCAATCAACAAGGCCAGAGAGGCACTAACCTGCCTTCTGTTATGCTTTAATTCTACTGAAGATGGGTAGCTATTCTTTTTTTCCTTCCCTGATTACAGCCAGAGAATAGAAGGAACAAAAAAACCAAGGGAGTGCGAAAAGCAAAATTCATGTTCCAAGAAAAGATAGAAGAAAGCTGTTTTTAAGCAAACTGACTTAACGTTGCTCCAAAGCACAGCATGTTACAAAAACAGCAACAAAAGGTTTTAAAACTACCTCCCAGTCTCTCTCCTTAACAGATCTCACTATCCAGATTTTTTTTAATTTTAGATCTACATTCAACAACATGCCAAACTACTCCAGGGCAACAGTTGAAAAAAAAATCTGAAGGCCTTTTAACAAAGTAATTAATATAGGATCTGATCTCCAAGCATCTGAATTCCCCCCC
>NW_008795853.1:846277-910546 GCF_000699145.1 Aptenodytes forsteri | reverse complement strand
GCCCCCTCCGGCCGTCCGGCCTGGCGGCACGCGCCGGCCGTCTGCCGGGCCGAGTGCGCCCCGGGGCCGCCAGCCGCTTGGCCTGACCGTGCCTCACCTGTGCCGGCCGGGTCCAGCTTCTTGTTGGGAAAAGCTCCTCGTCCTCCACCACCTCCCCGCCCGGAGCGGAGCCTCCTCGGGCCCAGGCTGTGTTCAGCCGGCCTCCTCCCTTCCCTTCTCACAGGTCTCGGGCCCTCACGCTGCGGGAGCTCCTGCAGAGAAGGCGGAAAGGCAGGCCACCTCTTAAGCTGGCTCAGCAGGCGTCGTTGCATCAGAACTGCAGCTGTCACTACCGCCGGCGCTGTTGAGTGCGGCGTTGCATTCCAGCTTGGTGCTGCTCAGCGTAAAGAAAGCTTGCTGGTGTCTAATTATCCTTGAATATTTATATTGTATCAGGAACCTTGCAGCCCTCACTCCCCACCATGTCTGCAGGCTACTAGTGATGAAGCGTGGTTATGAGTGTGCGATGCTCCAACTGGCTGAGAAATCCATGCTAGCTCCAGATCATAGCTGAATCTGAATAGCTTTAGTATTCCTGAGGCTTGGGTGTTACTAAGATTCTCTCTTTGATCTGGTATAACATCTCAGAACATACCTAAAGCCGGTGAGAAAAATGGTTTGTTTTAGTGATAAACAGAGGGAAAGGTGAGATTTATTCCACATCTCCCCTCGCTTTGCTCCTCCTTCCCATCATAAATTCTGACCTGAAGCGTGTTATTTTCTCATGCAACCTCACAGCATCCCTGTAAAATAGAGACTTCATCTGTCCCTGTTATAGGCATGTAAGTTTTGGCTTGGCTGAAATTTTTTTACCTAGTGTACCTTAGTCTCAATTTTGGGGGACGAGAGGGCAGGCTTTGACAAATTACATCCTTCCTTAATAAGTTAACTGGGCATGACAATTTAAATTGTACTTTGGTTATTAGAGCATTTCCTCAGTGTCTGAATAACTCCAAGACTATCTGGATTTAATCAGAGGCTATGTTACCACTTTTTGTGACCTGTTTTTCATCTTACGGTATCATCAGACTTTAAAACAAGGTGATCCGTAAGATACCAGCCTATGACACAAAACTGCTATACAAAGAAGGCATTTGATAGCATTAAAAATGACCTGCAAATGTGTAATCAGGTCCTTAGGTCAGGCAATGTTTCATTTCAAAAGTTTCATAACCGTCTTGATCTTAAAAGTCGTTAGAGTCTTTCACCATCATCATTCTCCTTTTGACCCAAAATGCCCTGGTGCTTAGGAATCCATTCTAATTTCCAGTCTAACTTTATTAATGTCCTGTTTATTCTTCTAGTTACCCTATAGTTTAAACAACTCTCACCTTCTATAGTGTCTGTTTGCCGTAAGAGAATAATTTTATCCTCTCAACAATTTCATTTTGCTAGCCTAACAGTGTCCTATTGCAGGATAGCCTTTCTGTTTGCTTAATCATCCTAATGTCACTTTTACCTTCATTTTGCAGATGTTGCAGTTTCAGTTCAAGCTGTCCTGTGCGCATAGTTTTTAATATATACATGGTTCTCTTACCCATCTGAGCACTTCAGCTGTGGATATCCGGGTACATATGGTCAAGAAGGGGTTTTAAATATTATTGTCTTTGAGCTGTGCGTGCTGACAAAAAAATTTATCGAAGGAAACAGATAGTATGTTGTTTTAGAGAACGTGACAATTACCAGATGACGCACACTTAAAAACGCTTGGGCTTTCCAAAACAGACCTTTCTTGTGAAGTTTGCCAGGAGCACATAGTTAGATACCAGATGGATTTTAGAAGATTGCCAGCTAAATGTGGCTAAGTTGGATGCTGATGCTAGACGGTGGCAGAAATGGCAGAAGAGCTTCCTATGTGATATGATCTTATGTTTAGCTTTTAAAGGGCAGAGCAAGGGGTTTGTTCAGTCAAGGTTGCCAAACAGAGTAATGTTTTTGATACTGGGCCAGGTTATTAAACACCTCTTCTGAAAAGAAGCTGTTCTGCAAGTCCACACAGGGGTCAAATTTTGTAACAGTAATGTAATTTCTGTCAAGGGCCCAGTTCTGTTTTCAGTAGCGCACAAGTCGTACCCTGGCTACTTAGCAATGACCATGGACCACCTAGCTGCTAGTATTAACAGGTTAACCATCCTAGGGCTCAGCTGCAGTCATTGCCATTAAGAATTCCCACTTTTACGTATCTTCCTTTGATTCTGTTTTTGATATGCATACTCTCACCTGTTTTACATTGCTATCTGGGGCCTGGAAAAACAGTCCTCTTAGCTAAGCATCTTTATACCTTTTCTAAATACCTTCCTTAGCCTATTTTCTTTTAACTTACTTTTTGCTGCAGTCTTCTCTAAATTAAAGAAAAAATCAGTTTCTTGTATTAACTGCAAGGTACTGAAAATTTATATTCTTTTTTGAAACTTTCTTTTCCAGTTCCACGTCCCTTTTCATGTTTTTTAATTTGTGTAAATTTGACCGGTAGAGGAAAGATCTAATGTTGCTGCTTCTGCACAGTGCTAATAGCGGAGTGCCAGTATACCACACTTGTAGGATACTTTTAATGTGTTTGAAGTTTGCATTAAGAAAATGGTACTTCTCTAACATTGCTTATTTTAATCCTCTTGAGCCAAATTTGCTACACTGGTATAAAGAGGGGATTTTGGCAGAAGAGCTACATCAATCTTACTATTGAAGCTAAAGAAAGAAAATTTCATGCTTTTTAAATAATTATTTGCAATAAATTCAATCCTCAAACAATTTTGGCTGCAGTTCTAATATAGAAAAGTGTATACTTGAGGAATTTTTAATGTTTTAAAATTTTTGGTGAGGCCTAATTATGTATTTTCCGGGAAAATAATTACCCGTGAGAGGCTCCAGTTTATGTAATCTACCTTAGAACACTGTTTTTACTACTATTACTATGACACATAGTGTGATGTGATAGGATGGCTTTATGGACAAAAGATGCGGTATTTTCAGTCCTTAGAAACATCATAGTTTTAAATGAATTAAGCAGGTTATCATAAATAAAACTGACCAAGCACTTATATATACTGAACGACTTTCTGTACGTGCCATAAGTGAAGCTGTATGAAACATGAAGTGAGGAATGAACACTGAGACATCTCAGATAGCGCCAAGGAGCTATGCTTACCCTGTGCCCTCTCTTAAGGGCAGATTTTGTGCAGTTACTTTCATGGTTCCCTTGTCAATGAGTTCTTTGTGCACTGCTTGACAGGTTTGAATAGTCAAATCTTCCAGAAGGGCAAAAGAGTCTAACTAGATAAGGTAATTATGGTGTAATAGGATTTTATAAGATCATGATATGTAATCTGAATCATGTTTTTCTGCAGGAGTGAAAGAATATAGATCCAAATATATGCAGATCTAATTTACAGAAATGTAAACATATCTACATATAAGAAATAACCTACTAGCTCCTTCCTCTTGTGTTCTCATATTTTCAAAATTTATATTGGTATTAAACACATTTGCATTTTTAAAGAATTTCAATGATTGAGTCTGGATATAGACAAGCTCAGGAATTCTTTGAATTGTTTCCTTTGCAATTATCTTGAACTCCAAGTTATATGTTTGGTGTCATCTTCACAAGCATAACAGTAGTTTCTCTGGCAATTTATGGTGGAAAATAGAAATTTTGGTAGTGATTTTGGATGCAACACGGAAGTCTAATGTATAAAAATTAAAAGCTTGAATGTGCAAAGGCAAAGAAAACTGTAAGGATAGGATGGATAAGTTCACTGAAAAAACTGAGGAATTTTTAATGTTTTAAAATTTTTGGTGAGGCCTAATTATGTATTTTCCGGGAAAATAATTACCCGTGAGAGGCTCCAGTTTATGTAATCTACCTTAGAACACTGTTTTTACTACTATTACTATGACACATAGTGTGATGTGATAGGATGGCTTTATGGACAAAAGATGCGGTATTTTCAGTCCTTAGAAACATCATAGTTTTAAATGAATTAAGCAGGTTATCATAAATAAAACTGACCAAGCACTTATATATACTGAACGACTTTCTGTACGTGCCATAAGTGAAGCTGTATGAAACATGAAGTGAGGAATGAACACTGAGACATCTCAGATAGCGCCAAGGAGCTATGCTTACCCTGTGCCCTCTCTTAAGGGCAGATTTTGTGCAGTTACTTTCATGGTTCCCTTGTCAATGAGTTCTTTGTGCACTGCTTGACAGGTTTGAATAGTCAAATCTTCCAGAAGGGCAAAAGAGTCTAACTAGATAAGGTAATTATGGTGTAATAGGATTTTATAAGATCATGATATGTAATCTGAATCATGTTTTTCTGCAGGAGTGAAAGAATATAGATCCAAATATATGCAGATCTAATTTACAGAAATGTAAACATATCTACATATAAGAAATAACCTACTAGCTCCTTCCTCTTGTGTTCTCATATTTTCAAAATTTATATTGGTATTAAACACATTTGCATTTTTAAAGAATTTCAATGATTGAGTCTGGATATAGACAAGCTCAGGAATTCTTTGAATTGTTTCCTTTGCAATTATCTTGAACTCCAAGTTATATGTTTGGTGTCATCTTCACAAGCATAACAGTAGTTTCTCTGGCAATTTATGGTGGAAAATAGAAATTTTGGTAGTGATTTTGGATGCAACACGGAAGTCTAATGTATAAAAATTAAAAGCTTGAATGTGCAAAGGCAAAGAAAACTGTAAGGATAGGATGGATAAGTTCAC
Source organism: Aptenodytes forsteri (assembly GCF_000699145.1). Lineage (NCBI taxonomy): Eukaryota > Metazoa > Chordata > Aves > Sphenisciformes > Spheniscidae > Aptenodytes > Aptenodytes forsteri. The sequence goes on along the minus strand of NW_008795853.1, from coordinate 905,776 downwards.
TGAAAAAATCTAGTTCTACTGTTCAGAACTGATTAAGGTGTTAAGACTGTGTAGTGTTACACTGATACTGTGATTTTTTTCTGCAACCTGCAAAAGGGAGTTGCATCTTAATATTTTCTACCTTTATCTGTGTTTGCATTTCCTTGCTATGATGCCCTCCCTCTTTTTTCCAGATTGCATTTCTCACAAACAGCCTACTTGTATTTTCTATTTTTCCTGATATTTTATCTGCAGTAACCTTTTCCTTCCAGCTGTTGCATAAGTAGTACTATCCCAATTGATGCTGTTATTTTACCAGCCTGGCTTCTTTTTTATTCCTCCTTAGGCAGAATTTAAATTCAATAAAGCGTACTGACATTTATGGATCTCCTTTTAGATCTACCCAGTAGATGTCTGGGATGTGTAGTAGGTGGGATATTTGAGGGGGTGGTAGTTACTTCAAGACTATTAACTGTTTAATCTTTAGCCTGCAGGTTGGAGACAGGATGGCTCAGGCAGTTGGTAATGGGATAAAGCTTTTCACCTCTGAATTGCCAACTCGGGGCCAGATTAGTAGGAACAGAATATTTCCACCATCTGGTGTCTGGTCAGTGACCCACATGAGAGAAATCAGTAGTCACCCCTGCTACTGGTGAACAAGTTTTTAATTAAAAAAACCCAACAAACCCACTGTGAGAATGATTGCACCACAAAGAGCTCCAAATGAACATGAAGACTAAAAATCCCACTAGAAACCTAATGGTTGTGCCTCAGCACACTGAAGGGAGCATAGGAAAAATTGTCAGTGTGGGCTGTCAGGAGATGCTGTTTCACTGGGAATGTTCAGTTTACAGAAAGCTAGTTTTTTAAAAAATAAATTTCATAAATAAATGATAATTCTGGGCTGAAAACGACACCAACTTGTGAGAAAAGCGACTTGATATTTCCACGATGCAGAAAAGCAGATATCCACATCCTCCAGAATCATAGCGGTCTTCAAAACGCAAATATCCATCAATGATATTTCTGGTTGGCATATGATGGCAATACTCGAACAGGACATAGTTCAGCTGAAAGAGATGCTCTATTCAAATGTACAGAGTTTTTGCCTTATTGCAATCTGAGACGGGTTAGCTCAGGCTGACTTAATGAATAGTAAGTTACGAATCAGTACGCCACGTTGGAATTCTTTGTAACACAGCACTTCTGAACACTGCACCCGTTTCCTATTTTAGGAATAAAGTCAGATGCAATTACAGAATCTGTGAATTGGGCTAGTGTCTGAATTTCTGTAATCTTCTGAAGCAGCTTGCTATTTGAACAAAAAAAACCCCCAAAACAAGTTAAGTAGCCACGTAAGAGAGGAAGAGAAAAACCCTACTGTAATATTCAAAAAAGGTTATATTGAAAACTATTGTTTGTAACTGCAATCTTTTATTTTAATATGGAAATCATAAACCAATCACTAACCACTTTAGGGCATAATTTAATTTTCCTGAAGCAAAACTATGCTTTTAGGGTGATAATTTTGAGAGAAACTAAACACCTAGGCCTTAATAAAGAGCTTTAAGAAAGCGTATGAAGAATTTAGGAACTGATTTTCTGGGTTGCTAACACTGTTTTCGTCTGAAGTCAGACTTCTGAATGACAATTATCATCGTTTCAGGCCCATAATTAATAATACGATGAGATAGTAATACAGTATACATTCATCTTCGCATAAAAATTATCTGTTACAGGGAGGTGTCCGGTGAAAACGAATTAAAAATGAGGTTTAAACGCTAGTTTTTCCTGCTTTCCTGCCGCTGACCAGGAGGTGGTGCCAACACGCCGGCCGCCCCCGCCCTGCCGCGCGGCAGGTCAGAAACCTGGCCGCCGTATCCATAAGTTTCAGCGGGCTTTCGTCAGGCCGAGCAGTACAGTTCAGTCAAACGCAGTAATACTCTTTTAGTTGAGGCTGTGCATGTGAAGGCGTACAGATCTTTCCTAAAGAGGAAAGATGGAACAGCAAAAAGCATACATTTAGAAAATACGTATTTTGTTCATCTGTTCTCTCTTGTCTTAGCTTTGTGTTTTGAATCCTTTGTCCGGTTTCTTTATGCATCTACGTGCTTAATACTTTCCTCTTGCTTCATTTTATTCTGTTTCTCAGTAACCGATTGTTTCTTCTGCCTGCTCCCCCTTATCGTTTCATCCTTTTTCTTAGCCTCTTGAACTTCTCTCAGACATCCTTACTGAGATGCCCAGATGCTGTTGATTTTTAAAGACTATGAAAAAAAGAAAAGAGAGGTGTCATTAAGATATGCTGAAGTAACTCCAAATAAAAGCTGGTACCTATTTTTCAAAAATATTCTCTTTGCGTAGCTTTGCTGACATCGATACTCTTGCAATTGTGAGTGACTGTTTCATTAAAAAAACCCAAACCTTTATTCATTTATGTTTAGTGTTGTATAGCTATGGTTATCTTGTGGTTGTTTTATCTTCTGGCAACTTCCTACCTCATGAGCTATGGATCACCCAGGCATCATAACCCTTGAATAATTTTTCTCATCCACAATATTCGAGAAACAGAGCCTGTAGATTTTCTTTGGAACAGATGTAATGAGTTAATTCTCACTATTAACAGCTTACAAGGGCAGTAGGCTTTTAAAATAAACAAGCTTTGCGAGCTTTGTAAAATGTTGTAACTCAGGGTGGCACAAGGTAAAGACTGGAATTCATTTTCCGTGTGTATGGCAAGAATCTTCAGATTTCAAACAGGCTGTGGTGGGTGTGATCTCACCTATGGTTTGTATACTGGGATTTCACTTTCATAGCAGCTACAGAGTACATAATGACTTTACATTCCGGGATACAAAGAAGTTGGCTAAGATGTTTCACCTCAAATATGTTTGTTTTGTTAGGTCTTTAATCTCAGAAACATACAGATCTTTTTTTTAAAAAAAATATTTGTCTCTGCAGATTCAGTTACTGAATAACAAACAAATACAGCAAAATCATGTTGCCTTCTATAGTTGCAGCTATTTTATTTAACAATTCTTGTTTCAAAGACTTTACTGAATGTAATATATTTTTTGTGCTGCCTTCTATACCTTCATTCTCTTCAATTTAATTTATTTATTTCTACCTTTAATCCTTCCATGCCCTTAAATCTTTTGGTTCAGCCTAATCCTTCAAATCCTATAATTACTCAAACAAAGCATTTTAACCTTGTGGCCTTCCTGGACTCTTGCCTATTGCTTATGACGTGTAGGTCTCGCTTGACTAATGATGTTTACTGCTGCGTTTTCTTTCCTAGGATACTCATGGAAAATTTCATGCCACACAGCTCCCGTTTATAGCAGGGCTCAGTGTCACAGTATTACTATGGACATTGTAAAAATTGTAGTGGCTGCTTTGTACTATTAGAACAATTTCTCCTTTTATTCAGAACTTATATTTGACCTTGATGTAATCCCAAATAATAGAAGTCCAAAGCCTGGATTTTGATTTCAAGTAACTATTCCCAAGTTCTTTGCATCTCTTCAACAAGTATTTTTTTATGTACTGTGTTACAGTACATAACAATACTACATGTATTAAACATGTGAGTAATACAAACAAATTGGCCTCAGGGAATAAAGGAAGTACATATGTGTGTCTATAAATTTTGTATGTAGCTGAAAATGGTCTATTAAATTTCATGATTCTAACTGACCCCGCCCCCTCCCCCCCCATTTTCAACATTAAGCATCTATGTTAGGGAAAAATTCTAAACTGTTCTGGATATCTTGTGTAGTGAGAAAGATATATTTCTTTGGGGGTAATGATAAACAGAAAAGTAATGAAATCTGCATCTGTATTCTGTGTTCAGCTGTTCAGAAGCTATCATGGAGGGCACATACACATGGTTATAGAGAGAAGTACATAGACATCTTGAATCCTATAAGCTCAAATAGCAGGAGACTGTGCTTGTTACTGTTTTTATGACCTGTGAGCAAAATTCTCTAACAAATGTTTAAGCCATAGCTTCTGGTCCTCAACTCTGTGCCTCTTATGTACAGTTTATACATCACATATTTACCAGATGTGCACTGAGTGATTTTCTTCTAATGTACATGCATTACTTTAAACTGCCTAAACAAACCATGGAAGCATTTATAAAAATAAGCTGGGACGACTTTTAGGCACCAGAGTCTTGCACATCTGGACCTGACACAGATTTATGGCCTTACCTTTTCCAACATGTCTTTGAGAGAGGTTCTGCCTAAGAAAATATGAGTTCTCCTTATAAGGCACACTAAGCCCAGCTGGAAACAACAGAATGCCTGGAACTATTTTCTCAATACTGTTTCTTGGGAGAATATTTTTTCTGTGCTTGAGTAACCGAGCCTACGCTACTGAAAATGAAAGGTTTGTAAACCAGCTGTTCCTTTTTCCTCTTTCCTTTTTTTCTATTTAGAATAACCAGACTCCTAAGTTCACTTTCCCATCCCATCCCAAAAAGGACATAATTGTAGGTACCAGAAGGGGGAATAAACGCGATAAGAGATAGGATGTGGGAGAAAAGGCATTTCCAGAGAAGAGACATTAAAAAGACCTGCACCGTACAATCTGTGGAGGAGACATAGAAGCTCAGATTTCCTCCCAGTGAAGTCGATGAGAGCAGAGCTGTCTCATGAAAAAGCTTACTAATTAATGAAGAGCATTGAGAAAGACACAGTACCCAGCCTACATTTCTTGTATTTCTAAATACAATGAGAAGATTAAAAAAACTATGAAGCAGCAAGTAAAATGCATATACTGTGGCAAAATATGTAGGTAGAGATAATACAGTTTTTTAGACCAAGCTAATACTGTTGGAAAAATGGAGGCTGGAGATCTTTTGGGACACACACAACTTTTGTGCATGTGAACCAAGCAAACAAATGTCTGTATCAGCACAGATTAACTAAGCAGTTGAGTTCACCTCTGCAGGATGTTACTTAGACAAACAGCACAATATGATGTGATATAATATAAATGAGAACAGGATTCCAGTTAGACTAAAGTTAAAATGTTACAAATCCTGATAATTTAAGGGATAAGATTGTAATTGGTAGGAACATGAAAAAAATGGCACCATTTTAATACTGCTGTCAGACCCATTATTTTCCTCTTTCCTTTAGCATTTGTCACTGCTCATAAAAATACCCTGGATTTACTGAAAATATTCTAGACTACTACACCGCTTGACTGTTTAAGAGAACTCACGGTGACCGCAATATCTTTGAGCTTGCCATTGCTTGCATGAAATTATTACAGCTGTGAAGAGAAGCTATAAGTGAATCAAATCAATTTAAGGACCAGCCATGCTTGTTCACAGTGAGCAGCATTGAATCCCTGCAGCCTTTTTAGTAATAATCATAATAGGCATTTTGCACAAAGAACATCAGAAGTCTACCCATTATTAGGCAACAAAGCACCATCCTGGTTTCTTCATTTAGACCTGCTTCTCACTGTTAATCAGGAGTAACTCATTAAGTTAGCAGCAAGTTCTGGGATACTTTCCTCTTTTCACTAAAAGTTAGCCACAGTACCTTAAGATGCAAACCCCTCAGTGTCTATTCTACAGCTTAATCTCGTACAGATCCTAGCTCTGTCTTCACAGCTCTTTCTTGTTGGTTAGTTACCACATTCTTATTATCTTTGTTGAAGCCTGTCAAGACAAAAAAATGGTAATTCTTCAGGGAGTTTTGATTTGACTAGTTTTTAAATTTTTACTTGGTTTCTGCAAGTGACATGATGAACGTTTTGCCACTTTTCTAAATGGTAAGGAGATACTAGGTTCTATTTTTATCTTTTTAAATCTGGCTCCATTTTTGTCCTTTCTGTGGCTGTTTACTCTTCTGTATCTGTATTTTGCAATATTTCCTTTTTTGGCTACAGTTTTTCCAATTTGGGTTTAAAAAAAGTATATAGATAACTTGTAGGCTGAGCTTTTTTATTTAAGTAAGGGAAATAAGTCTTTAAGCAATCTGATTTAGTATTTTCACATTGTAGGCTACGTATTCTGTTCTTTACATGGTTCACTTCCATGAGATAGATTTGGAAGATCCATAAATATAATTATTCTTCTTCCTGTTTCTTTTATTATCTTTTTTCTGCTGTGTACCTGCTCCTATGTATCTGCCATCCAGATTGTCCCTGCAAGAAGGGAAGGGAGAGCTGCGAAGGGGCTGTGTGGGAACCTCCAGACGTCGTCTGCATCTCATAGAATCCGTCTATTTTGGTCTGTTTCTATGGAATTCTTTGCACCTCTCTGCACTTAATATGGAGAGTTGCCTCCTCCTTTTTCACATTTTAATAGTGTGTCTTATGGTGTATTTAATGGCAATGGCATTCTTACACTGTCACGTTACTGGATCTCAGACAATACCTCCATTTTTATTTTTAATTTTTTTTTGCAATGCTGTCATTCTTAGAGAGTTTTTTTAAACATAAATTCTGTGGCTATTGATTGAAAAGAAGCTTTGTGGAGACTTCTAGAACTATTTCTGTTATTTGCTGGTTTATTTAAATACATAAGAATTCAAAGCAGACAGTTTCTGCCAATCTTTGTTAAAGATACAGGGCTTGTTTCCATTCAGGGTTATCTACTTGATGCCCTGGACTCCTTAGGAAACAATTTGTCATAACTTAAGTAAAACAGCTATTCTCAAAACCAGATTCAAATAGACTACCTAAGCTGTTTTTAAGCTGCAGTGGAATGAAAATGTGAAATACAACCTAAAATGCTGTGGTTGAGACAGTCCCCATCCAACAGTGAGCAACAATAGTATACAGCTGTTAGGCTACAAACGTGTATCCAGGCCTGCAAAGAAAGAACAAGGTGAGGAAACATCATTTTATCTGCAGTACTGCAGTACCATATCCTAACAATCTCATCTTATAACTCTCTGTTCTCCTGTGCCTGTACTGTCTGTTTGTTTCTCTCTTCCTTCAAAGTATAGAAAGTTTAATTCTGGGCCCAAATGATGTCAGACATGTCAAAAAGAAGCTGGTTATAACTCTAGTTTTGATCGTACTTTACTAAGCCTGTTATTCTGCATGACTCCACATGGTGTCTTCATGGACTGTAAATCCTTAAAAATAGTTCAGAAGCCAGTTCCCTTCAAATGCAGCCTTTCATTCTTCTTTCCTTCTCTCCCATACACATTAACAGACAGCTCGTGTCTGACCCACCTGTGCACTTTACAAGATTTAAAGCTGTTTATTTTGAAGGCTGGATTTTTTTCTGAAGGAAGGTGACCTAGTAAATGAATAATTTTAAATTGCTTTAGGGAGTTAAGACTGTTAGGAGAAGCTGATTTTATTTTTGAAAGCTTTGAAGGGATTCTTCTTTACTTTCCAAATACATACATTCAGAAGCAATGTTGTTCAATATGCTACTGTAGGTGACTTTCCCGAGTAAGTTAGTGGAAGGCAGCGGGTGAAGAATTCCCTAGAAGAAAGGTCAGGGGAATGGAGTTTGTTCAGCCTGGAGAGGAGAAGGCTTGGGGGGATCCAGTTGCAGTCTTCCAGTACCTGAAAGGGTAGCTATGGTAGAGAAGGACGTGCTCTCTTCTCAGGCATGCACAGTGACAGCACAAGAGCCAACAGGCACAAGGTGCTTCAGGGGAAATTCCCTCTGGATATAGGAAAGATTTTCTTCGCCATGAGAACAACTAAACCCTGGAATAGGTTGCTCAGAGAAGTAGTGGAATGTCCCTCACAGGAATTACTCAAGACTTGATTTGGCAGAGCCCTGGATAACCTAATCTAAATCCCTGCTTTCAGGAGAGGTTTAGACCAGATCGTCTCGAGAGCCAGCTTTCAACCCGGACCCTTCTATGATTGCATGGTTCTTCTTGTTACCTAACTTGTAAATTCAAAGGTCTGAAATAATCTGCCTTTAGGGAGAAAAATCAAATATTACTTTTAGTGTGCTGGTGAATTACTGTGATGATGACCCAAAGCATAGTGGTATACGACATATGGAAAGACAAAGAGACATATAGAAAGACGTGCAGATAGACATAAGACATACAAAAGAATATGATATATAAAAAAACATCCAGTCAGGCAAAGTCCTTCACAGGCTCCTTCTCCTATTTTGTGACAGCATCAGCTGCAGTGAATGTCTTAGTTACTGAGACGGTGGTAGGATGGAAATAAGCTTCTCAGACACTTCCCAGACTTTAGAAAGCCAAAGTAGCTTTTCATCAGTATTGGAGAAAGTGTCAGAGTGCATGGGTCATCTCTTCTACCAAGAAAGCTGTGTCCTCCCAGCTAAGCTTATAATTCAAATATTTGCTGTGTATAAAGCAGTGAGATCTTTTGGTTTTGCTTTACCAAGAACAAAATGATGATTTTCATAGATAAGAACTGCCTGGAGACCTGGGTCAGCTATTATACAAGCTAAAAATTATTTTGGCAGTTTTGTGGGTTTTGGGTTTTTTTTAAGAAGAATTTTAGGATGGAAACAAAAAAAGAGAAGAGAGGACTTTTTAAAAATAGGTAGCTAAAAGCATGACAGCTAGTATATTAAATTCTTTATGTACATTGAAATTAGAAAACCAGTATAAGAAAGCCTGGAAGTCCTCCTGTCGTGGTTTAAAAATTAAAATCACAGTACAAAGGCAGTATTTAAAAAGATCAAGGTGAATGTAAATGAGAGGTTTCACTGAATTAGTATTCATTAATAGTAAATAAAGAGAAATGCCTACACTGCCTTTATTTGGTGTAGAGAAGGCTCTATGGAGCATGAAGCATGAAGCATAAAGCATAAAACTTAACTAAAAAAGTTAAAGGGAAATATAAGAAATTACATCACAGCAAATTGCCAAGGACAACAAAAGACTTGGAAGCCATGAAAAGCAGGTGTCACTATGCCTTTTATGTAGCCAGTTGCTGGCGTTCCAGATCCAGAACTGTGTGTTCTACACCTCGGCTCCCTCTCCGATGTATGGGAACATCAGAACCTTTAAAAGATTATTTGAACATTTTTCACTCTGAATAGGGAGCCAACTCAGAAACAGTAAGCAGATGAATGTGCCTAAAATCCCATGCCTTAGTGGAGCGAGAATACTTCATATACCTGGCAGGCAAGTTCTCCATATATTTACCTCCACTTTGTGTCTGCTGTCGTGAGTGAGTACTGTGACTGTAATGGTGATAGTGGTAGTGGGTTGATACAGCCTTCCCTGCTGTGACAGGGCTCTATGTCCCAATAGGTAGGCTGGGTAGTGGCTAAAGCTCTGTTAGCTGTCTCCACATTCCCCCAGTGTTTGCCCTGCCTGCATCTAGATATTAAAATAATAGAGCGTCCTGCACTATTTTATTTCAAAACCCTACTGCAAGAAGTGCCTATAATAGCTGCTGGTTCAGAGCATTTTTTCACCCAGAAAGTGGTAGACGTAGATTTGGTGCACTTCTTAACTGAATGGAGTTGAAACCCACTTTACTGCTTTCCCAGAAGATGTCTTAGTCACCAAATTACTGGCTATGCTGGTTGGAGGGCACTTTCGTGCTCCTCTGAAACTGTCCGACTGTAAAGAAAAAAGAGAAATTGCAGGCTCTACTATGGAACGAGAAAGCCCAGAAGGAAATATGATTATTTAGGCAGTGTTCTGGCACTTGCAAGGTGTCGGACCATGTTTACATCAATGTTTCTGCTTTTTCTATTAAGCATGCATTGACATTTAAAATGAAAATAAAAAGATTAGGGAGCAAAGCATAGAATCTGCCCCCCAACTGAACTCCCACTTTCCTCATAGTTTTCTGACCCTGCGAGTCTTACTCCTTCCCGCATGGAATCGCGCCACAGCTCCAGCAGGAAGGGAGGACATGGTAGTGTCTAACAGAGGAGGCAGAGCTCTGAGTCAAAGCTTGTAAATATTCTTATTAAGCTTGTAAATAGTTTTATTATAATAAACCATAAATTAACTTACAGGCGAGACAGCAGCTTTTAAGGAGGGAGAGAGTTCTCTCTCCAAGTCTTTGTTGGGATGCAAAACTAGCTCCTACTGCTTGTAATGAAAATGTTCCAGTTTCTTTAGGGAAAGAAACCTACAGTCATGCAAGATTCTTCCCCATGCTTCCTCCGTTCCAGGTACTTGTGGGATAAACTCACAGCAAATGAAATAGTAATTTTGTCCATCAAGATCTTAAATCCTGCTGGGAGCTTGAATAGAACACTGTCCACAGTGAAATAAATGACATCGTTCACCGTTATTGTTCAATAGTAGGTTAGGATTTCATGCTTGGTGTCTTTCATGTTATGTTTTTTAAGTTTGGTCATCAGCTGGTGCAAAAGTCTATGTACAGACATCTCTCGTTCCTCTTGTTTCATAAATTTAGATATTCTATGTCGGTGTAAAGCCCTCTTAAAATCTTACTTGGTAATTATCATTTTTTCTTCTCTTATCACTTCTTTATCACATGAGCAGACTTTTGTTCCAACTGCTTCAAGTGAAGTTCGTGAGGATCTATAACATGATTTAAATGAAAGAAGATTTGGGGCTGAGACTCCCTTTTCCTCTGTGGTTTTGAGAATTCCCAGGTCAATCTTGGTAATATAGCAATAAGATATAAAGGGAATGAGCCATTAATAGGTGCCACTGGTTCATAGTCATTATGTTTAAGTTAAAACAAGTTTGCAGATGCTCACAGAACCACCATTTCATGACCTCAGTCTCCGAAACAAGTTTATTCTTAAAAAGCTCCACTTTCGCAATATCAGAAAGAAAGAGAAGCTAAATCCCAAATTCTGTTAAATGAGTAAGTAAGTAAAGTAAGTAAATGAGTGATGAGTAAGGGTTTAATTACTATAGTAGTCAATTTACATTTTAGTAAATTGCAAATGTGGTCAGTTTTTAAAAGAATTTTCACAGAAGACAGCTTCTTGTGAAGCATAGTGTAAAATAGTGCCCATTTCGTTACAGTCCTTAATAAAAACCAATAATTCCCATTCAGTAAGAGTAAAACAGTCCAGCATCACATATATTTCACATTATTCAAATTCTGCTTTTCAGAAAAAGTGCTTAATTCCCCCATCCACCTTTTCATTGCATCCATCAATAATATCTCAGAAGTGTACAGATATTACTCATTTTCACCACAGCTCTGCAAAAGGAGACATTATTAACCTTATTTAATGAAGGGGAAACAAAGATTTAAAGGACTGTGTTCACACTATCTACTGTGATCTCAATTCAAGATAACAATTAGTGGTTTAAGCCAGTCACTCTTCAGGGCTGCTAGACCCTGGCTGCCAGTTTTGCCAGCAAAAGGAAGCTAAGACTGTCTATTTAGTATTATGAATTGCACAGCAGCCTGGTGAACTTACACTGTATTAAGAAGTCTGAATACTATTCAGAAAAATCAGGTAAAACTAAACATAAAATTTGAGTATCTAGCTTAGGACATTCATGGTGTGATTTCTTCACTGAACTTGGCATTAAACATTTCATATGTTCAGACATGACTTCCAATATATTTTAGGTACTTTTGTGACCGATTGGTATTTTTGCACACCAGGCTGAAGGCACTAAGCTTGTCATCTAGAAGCATGCTCTACTGGCAGTCTGTGAAATGTTCAGTTTAAATGATTTGTCAGCATTGCACAGGAATTCATAAGTGTGATATTGGACGAGGAGGAACTGTGGAAAAAAGGCTATGTAATTAAAAGTTGTATCACAGTGCAGTCAGAAACAATGATAATTTAAGCAGTTCCTAACTTTTAAGTGATTGAATCTACACTCAAATAATATTTCCTTAATGTATTTTTGTGTGGATAATTTTTTAGTTTAAAAAAGAGAACTCAAAGGCCCCAGAAACTCCCTGGTGCAGCATCACAGTGAAGCACAGATTCAAAGAACAGAATCCCTGCAAACTGCTACGCAAATGTATTGAGCTAACAGAATAATCAATACAAAGTTGCAGTTTTCTCTGTGGAGTAACACTGGAGAAGAATGAGATATGTAGCCAGTGGGTTTCACAGATACTTATTGGTAGCAAATGCGCAGACAAATTCGGGCACTGCTATTTAATTCCAAGTTCTGGAGAGCATTCTTTTTGTGGACACAGACAATTTTGTTTGATTTTCTCAAACTGGTTTATTTTTAACAGAGTGGCCAAATTTAGGTGAATTTTCCCAGATGGTGAAGTTATCTTCCTGACGGAAACACCAGTGTTTTGCTTCTTTCCTTTTTATAAAGCACAGGAGCATAAAGGTGACCAGCATTTAAAACTGAAAATCATGCATTTCTGCTTACCTTTTTCTGAGAATTGATGAACTGCAACGGTTGAAATATAAAGAGAAACAACATGGAAAATTTGAGCTTAAGTGTCCAAAATTTGGCAAAACTTTAAGTAAATATAAACATGTTTCTAAAAATCAGAGGTATTAGTTAATCTCAATAGTAGCACAATCAGCCCTACATAAATTAAAATGCAGAAAGGTAGATTTTTTAAAAGAATTTACACCTCTAATTCTTCTGAATTAGCAGAATTTATTTTATAGAAAATACTGGCTGTCTATGTTCAGTTTGCGGGACTAGGAAAAGTATCTTTTTTGTCTGTAAGTCCCTTTTCCTTTATTTCTCCAAGTAACATTTAAAATAATTGGTAAATTTCAAGAAGGTTTCCCACAGGTGTAGAAGTCTTACGGATACCAAATGTTTTTCAAGTATTGTGAAAATTTGTAGCAGAACAGAGAAAAACGACGCACATCAGTGCTACTACGGAGAGATACGGTAAAGCAGAAACTCTTCTTGGCTTGCTGTGTGTCCTACATGCGTATCAGAATGAAGTATATCTGCCAGATAATAAAAATAAATCCAAACAGTTGCTGGATATAAGAAGTTGTTATTTTTAACAATTCATTTATCTATGCAATCACATTTGCTAATCCAATTTTTATCTTTACTGATCGAATCTTATATATACTAATCCCATCTTTATCTTTACTAACCCAATCTTATCCAGTTTCTTTACTTAGACTAGCATTTCTGCATTTGTGACTTTTACAAAACTTATATATTGCTATTTATATTTTCTCTATAATGATGTATCTGGTTGACTATGAATACCATTTTCTTAGAACGCCGGCATAAATCCATGACTAAAAGGAAAATGGAATTTCTTATGCTCAGTGGCATGTCCAATAGTAATAGAAATATGAGACTGATCATTGCATTTACACTACCTCGGTCCCCCGTTAGTTTAGCTTTCTGCTAGCTTTAAGTAAGCAAAACATCCCGGGGAAGATCTCTCTTTTGAGCGACAGGAGGAATAAGCATTCCTAGTGATTATTAGAGATGAAAGATTGTTCAAACAATATAAAACACCACAAGGCAGCAGTCTCTTAGGTCTGCTGCTTTTTTCCTTTTCTTTTTGATTCATTGGTTGGAAAATTCCCAGGACTCCTGAAATGCTTGCCGTCAGTTTGTTATTTCCTTATAATCTGTGTTTTAGACTACCTGTCCAACCCATATGACAGGTACCTCTTTGACTGACAATAAACATCTGTGTAACACTGGACTGTGGGAAGTCAATTGGGACTTAAAAAATATAAAGCATATTATATTGATTTATAATGTTGTGCAAGTAAACCCATCTTTTCTTCCCAATAGTTTTTTATGCAGCTTAACACAAAACTGTTTGAAGGGGACCTAACCTCATATGCTCTGGAAAAATTTAAGAATCAGCATGGAGCTTTTCCTATAGTGGTCAGAGAAGTAATATTTATACAGTCTTCCTGTGTACTCAAGTTCGTGCCTTTTCTTCCTCATTTCCCAATACCTATACACGTGTTCTCAAGAAACAGTATGGTTTACAGAATAGAGAGATGAAGTTTTGTTATGTAATTTTTTATATTTTTGATGTTGTAAAATGGTTTGAGTTTACAAAGAAGATACTGTGGTTTCAGCCTGTACAGCCTCTCAGCATAACCTGATGTCTTACATGGTTGGCTCTTTGGAATAAAGCTTTAATTACTGTTTTCCTTTTATAAATACATCGTGAGATTAAAGTACCACCAGTCAATTGATTTATTGAATGCTTAGTTAGGAATGAATCCATTTGAGGAGGAGTTTATGTATTATATGCATCCAATCAACTTTATGAGAGAAGAATTTAACATTTAATTAAAAAATGTCTAGCTCTTCCCTTTCTCTCTTCCATCTGCCTTGCTTCTCTATTGTTTCTTTTGTGCTGACTTGTTCTAACTTGTCTTTTAAATTAACAGCTGTTCCAAGGTGGGTTATTGGGATGTTTGGCCAAGCGATTTCACTTTGAGCCCTCCCCTTATAACTTGTACGATGTTTCTGCAGTCGAATGCATATCTATGATACAATGAAGTGCACACAACATTTTAAAATTTGTTTAAATCCTGTAGCTTTTCTCATCTTTAAGTCTGCGAAATCCTTAAGGAATTTTTCTGTGCAAAACAGACATCAAAGCAATGATAAAGTCTTTTTTGATGACATTTACTTTGGAAATGAAGTCATAAACACTGTTGTTAAACTTGGCTGTTTTAACACATTAATTCACATGGGGTTTCATTTGGGTTCCATGTGGCCAAAATAGTTTTGTTTTAATAACAATGCAAGTTGATTATAGGTTTGTTTTGTCTATCTAGTAGCTGGCTATTTTCAGTGATGTTTTGTAGTTCAGATAAACTCTAGTGACTTGCCTCAGAAATTCTGAACACCTCTTTTAAGGCTAAAATTGTAGCAAACCCCCTGAAATAGTCTTTGATGTAAGTGATTTTTTCAAGCAGTGACAGGTCAAAGTGACAAAAGGGGACTTTCTTCTGAGAAGTTAACGAGTCTTTTCCTATTCTGCTCTCATTTACACTCTGCCTGAAATTCTAGGAATCTTACCTGTGCAGCTACTGCTTTTTCTGTAAGAAAGCCCCCATGGCTATAATCAGCATGGGTTTTATAAATCGCTTTCATAATGAGGTCTGTTGTGAAGTAGCAAAAGTTTCTATTATGAATTTAATGAACTTCTCTGCCAAACCCATAGAGAAAAGACAGCAAACACAGGGAAAGAGCCAACACTTCTGACCCCATTCAATTTCTTAAAATTGATATTCCACACAAGTATTATGGGGATATTTGTATTTCTACTCATTAAATAAATCTTAGTGAAAATAGGAGGCTGTGATAACTGTCCATTCAGACTTTCCACTATAATTTTAATTTCCCTAATTTGTACCTGCATGTAGGTCCATATACAGTGAGGAATAAAGGTACTATTTCACAGCTCCTGGGCACGTTGAATTTGGATTTTTACAAAGGTAAGGACTGTTTTCCTTCCCTGTGTGTTTTCTGCTTGTTGTGTGAAACATAGCAAAACAAGAGCACCTTTAACATCATCAGAGGGCTTGCACACAGATCTAGGTTAGATTTTTCATTCATACTAAATGGCTTTCATGATGGGCCTGATATGGTCATTTAGTTAGGTCTTCATTTATGTGGAAATTTGGGGTCAATAAGAAAGCCACTGGTAAAGTTGCTGTGAACGCTTTTGTCTGTATATTTTGTGGTGTGTTTTGAGACTTGATTTTGATATGAAAGGGTATTGTTTAAAAACCCTTGTTGCTCTACCCCTTTCATGACCTTCAAAGAAAGTCAAAAGCCCACTTCTTCTATGCTGGTATTCTCCTCTACCACAAAACACAAATATTCTTTCCTGGAACGTTTCCTTCTAAGTAGCTGAGAGGGTTAGACTTCTTTCCTTTTTAATACCTTGTTTTATGGAGAATACTTACAAGAAGGAACATGTCTTCTTTCCATTTGATTCTCATTCCTGAAGCAAAGATTTTAGCTTCTTTATCTACTTCACTGTGTTTTCAGACAAGTAGAATAGTTCATTCTTTGTCTAAGACCCCTTAACCTCATTTTTTTCAAGTGAAGTCAGCTTGTGTTTCGGCACTGAGGCCGAAGAGTAGATTAAATCCTTCATGGTGTATGTACATCTTTTGTAATACATATTGCAATTTGTGTTTATGTATTGTATGCATTATTCTCCAACTGATTTGATAACTTACTGAAATATATGGTAGTTTTTAAGGGGAAAAGAAGAGCAAAAGTTTTTTATTAAACTGAGAAAAGATGTATTCTTTATATAGATGTTATAATAGCTGCCAAAACATAATTTGAGCAGAATTACACTTCCCAATTAAATTTTGGAGTAATTCTCAAGCACAAAGTCCTTGTCTTATTCTACTGCCTTTGAAATTATCACTAAAACTGTCACACGCATGGTTAGTACAGGAAACTTATGAGAGCAGAATTACACTTCCCAATTAAATTTTGGAGTAATTCTCAAGCACAAAGTCCTTGTCTTATTCTACTGCCTTTGAAATTATCACTAAAACTGTCACACGCATGGTTAGTACAGGAAACTTATGAAAATTATATTTGTACAGTTTATGTTTTAATATAGGAGCCTTTCATAAAAACTCTCTATATTTATTATGTGTATAAGGAGAAACTCGTGATGAAATGAATTCTTAACATTTTCCGAAATGCTACGTATAATTTTTATAACTCTGGAAAATGTTCTATTTTAGAAATTCCTGAGGGACAAGTATTGCAATGGTCTTAATTTAGTTTTATAACACCTGCCCTTTGAACAGTTATGAAGTAAAACAGATGTTGTGCCCTAGCTTATCAGCATGAAACAGAATTCTAACAAATTGTATATCTTTTAACATTCTTGTAGGCACCGTGATTTTCAAATTTATATTCAAAGAAATTGCATATATCATTTTGACATTCTAATTTACTGAAACTTTTCAGATAGTACCAAAACATCTTTTGTGAGCACACAGTTCTCATTTTGTACAGAACGATGAGTCATTTTAGCCTACTGCAATTGTAAACAAGAAGAAATTGTTCTAAGAGCACACATGCCTTCCTGCTACTGTTCATTTTAACATTTATGTAGGACAGGGTGGAGCAGCCACAGAATTTTCACTGTCGAATCTTTTCAATTGCTGGACTTCTATCTTATTTTACATGTTTTTAATCCAAAATTTACACCTGTAAGGTAAACTAAGATTTACAATAATATTATCCAAATATTTTTTGTTCCAAATATTTTGTTCATCTTGTGTCTTTCTTTTATTTAAAGAAGTCAAGACTGACCTTAGGAAGGAAAGTATATCTGAGTCTGCACTAGCTGATTTAAGTAATAATTAAGACAGCTTTATTTCTATGCTGGCAAAATCTCGATAATTTGCCTTTGATGTTTTTATTTGGTAATGAGAAAAAAGAGAAATTAAAGGCCAGATTCAGTAAAGTTTGACACCATAACACGTAGGTTTTTAGGCACTTTACCCCTAGATTAGACTTCAGAACCCAGTTTTTATTACTACACTCCCTCAACAGTGGGGTTGAAGTGAAAGATTTGTAAAGGTCAACTGCTAAGAAGGAATCTAGGCCGATAGCTAAACTGAGGTGAGGGGCAATCTCAAATCCCATTCCTCAGATTATTTCCAAGGACGCCTCCACTTACACAGGTTCTGCAGCACTAAATTACCTCATGGAGGTAGTCACTGATGTCCTTTTTTTCCTCAAATTGCAAGTTAGGCTTATTCTTTCTTTTTAGTGGTAGCTGGAGCATATTCTGAATTTAATTCTCAACTTTTCTGGAAGGTATTCACACCCGCATCCAACAGAATTTCCTGATCAGTAGGCTACAGATTTCTGCCTGGGCACTTGCTACCTTTCCTGAAGAAGCTGTGCAAAAAAATTATCTGAGGTTAGTCAGGGCCACCCAGCTGAGAGATGGGTGATTGCTGAATTCCTGATTCAAAGCATGCTTTCTGTTGTAGCTTGAAAGAGAATACAGAAACAGACAAGACTGAGAGTATCACAAATGTGCTTATTGCAATTTATTGCTATCTGGATACCCAGCATTGGTCACACAACACATTGCCACTTTGAAGGAACACAAACGTCACCATTTTTTCTACGAAAATTCAGAATAAAATTATGAGGCAGAGTTCCTCCAGAAATTTAGGGCAACAGCAATCTTTGCTTATGCTTGACTGGATTCAGTGCATTAGGTTGTAAGATTTTCTGTGGTGCAGATACCATTCCGGCAGAAGAGGCAGAGCCATAACAGGCCAAAGGCATATGGATTGTGAAGGCATATTTTTCTTACTCCCCTCTAAAGAATCTCCCAAAAATACATCATGATTCAAATTGACATTGTCTTTCTCAGAAAACCTCGTTCTGAGAATTATTAGAGAAGCGTTGCCCAAGAAAAAGTCCTGCTGCAAAGTCAGTGCTTGCTGTCAGGAGCCAGAGCTATTGTGATGATTCAGTCTCTGCTCAGATGCAGTGTGAGGGAGGGGACAGTCTCCTTTAGGTGATCTATGGATGTTTCTTGCTAAAGCCTCCTCTTGGAAATTTCACAGGTGCAGATCTACTCCTGTTCCCTGGCTTCAGGGAAGGCTGGATTTGTACTGCTGTTATTAAGAACAAATTTTGGGCTTGTGACTGTAGCTATAATTACTTAGCGAGTAAGGTCAAGAGCTGTAGTGAGAATAACAATACCATGTTAGCCAAGCCTTAGATTTGTGATAAACCTGAGGTTGTTTTCATACTTCAGGTAAATCAAGTTCAGAACTTAGCCATTCTCCACTTGAAGTCAAGAGCAAGCTACCCATTGCCTTCATATGTGCAGAATCAAGTCTTGGGGGAAGTAATAGATGCCCCAAGGAATTCTAGCATAATATATAAGGAACTGAGGACAGTGCCTGGAAAATGGTAAATAATTTAATATACATATTTCTTACTGTAAGCCTAGTTTTCACTGCAGCTGATTTAGTCAGGACCTATTACACTAACATGTATTCCACTATCTGCCCACCTAAAAGTCCAGACAAGTGATCAGTTATTTCAGGAGCAGCTGGTTTTTTGGTATACTTGTTTTTCATGAGGTGTTCTTAATCTTGGGATATTTGTTTCCTTCTCATTCATTTAAGAACAGAAGACGGTTTATGTAACTGCCTGATTTTCCATAGCTTCCTATCTGCTTCTGGAATAAATGTTAGATTAATTTACAACTGAAAGCACCCAACTTCATATGTAAATGACCCTGTTAAGAGGTGTGAGGAGGCTGTTTCAGTTCTTTCTTCAAAATGCTTTTGTTTTGACATTTCCCACTGCAATAATGAAATGCACAAATGTAGATCTTTTCAAGTATTTTGCTTTACAATGTCTGTGAGTTGTGTACAACTCAGAGAAAACATTTGTGTGTTTGAGAAGCACTACCTATATATTAGATATTTGATAGTGGGTTTTTTTTTCTCAAGGAATATAGACTAAATCTCACACTTGGAAAAGTCATAAATTTGTAAAACATTACTCATTTTAATAAGGAAGAAAACTGTTAATAAGCCAAATCTTACCAAATGTGGAGATCTAAGTAGTTGTATTGGATTTCTTAATTATTGTTATGATTAATTCTGGACTGTAAGCAGCAATACTAAACAAGTACCACTCTGTTGGAACATGACATTTTTTATATTATCATGTGAGTTGGAAAAGACTTCCAGAGGTCATCTAGTCCAGTCTCCTGCTCAAAGCCTCTCTAGGGTCCTCGGCTTTACCTCTCTTATTGCTTGTGGTATGAGAAGTGGTGGAGGTTCTTGTGTGCAAAGTGTCACTTGTGAGCCACAGTTAGGAAACCACTGGCTTGGTAATAAGAAGAGCATGTTTGTTCTTTAATTAATCTTTGCTTCTCTAGTTTCCATGGTCCTTTGAAGCTCTGGTGCATAACCTGATGCATACCTGTGATCTTGACCAAAGTCATGCAGAAAATAACCAGTTGAGTTGCATATAAAATTCAGAAAGCTGACTCTAAATCCTTTGCTCAAACCCTACTCTCTCTGGACTGCTTTGAAATTCTTATCTGAGGAGATCCTTATGGAATTGTGTCTGAGACTTATGCTGAGGCATCAAACAGGAAAAACTGTGTATCATGGAAATAATTGCTGCATGATGGTGCTGCACCATACGCAGCAACACATTCAGCTCTGTACTTATCCATAGCATTCATAAAACATGAAGAAGAGATATTTTCCATTGTTGTCCTACTGTTGTTGGTGATCTGGAAAAAATGCAAAGAAAAAATAGATGATCACATTTAGATATTGTTTTTTGATTTTGTTCCCAACACAGGCCCCACAGTATTAATAAATGTTAATCTGAGCAAAGTTTTACATTGGCTGATGGTCAAAATGGAAGATTAACACTGCTCACTCAACAGGTCTTAGTTAGAATTAGCTTTATCAGGTAGTAATTGAATAAAATATAAATTTTTGATAGACTGAGGAAAGTTCTCTTTTAGCGCTTTCGTTATATAAAAAAATAATTTCCTAACTGCTGCACTTAATAGTTTGTTAGCTAATGGTTAGTTCAGCAATTTTATTGCTGGTTGCAATGTTTGGTCACAAAACATCTCCTAAAGAAAGGACATTCAGATGTTCTTTTTTTCTGTTGACTCTGCAGAATGTGAGAGATGAGGTGTGGGTACAGACTAAGGGAGCAGGAGCTTTCTGCGAAGACTTTTGATGGGGTTGTGGGACCTGCAGCTTACAGGGTTCTGTTGCAGCTCCTGCATGGTACTGGAAGAGCTGGCATCCAGTGTGGGTTATTTACTCCTTAGGAATAATGCATACCATCACACTGCAGGGTACTGTATTTCAAGTGCTGCCCTTATTGACTGTTTTGTGAGAGGATATTTGATAGCAAAAGCAAAGCTAAGATTCTAATGTACAAATTACTATTTTTATATAATCTTTCTGCAGCACAAAATTGTACAGTGTTAATAAACAGGGATGACAATACAAGCTCCATGCAAGCACAGGCTGGATTAAATGTGATCCTCACCTGACAGTTGGGTAAGCAGTAGCAGGATTCAGGATAAAAGAAGATGGCATTGCAACTTTTGATTGCTACCTCCTTTTGATGTAAATGGCATCCCAGTAATGGTTGAAAAGCGGTATGATGCTATTCCAGTTAGGAGGAGAAACTAATGGTGCAGTCAATACCGTTAAAAGAAGGTTGAAATACAGTAAGAACTTTTGTTTCCCTCACTCAGAGAGTAATAGAGAAGAGGAAGACATAATGAGTAAGAGTTGCCCAAAGCTTTATAACCTCTTCAACCATCCTGAGCCACAATAAACTCTTCCTATCTTTTTTCTTGCACCTTTTATTAAAGGTGCTTGTTCCTGGGCTACCTTGCTGTTTCTGCTTTCAAGACCATCTGCTTTGCTTTCCTAGATGCTTAAGCCTTCACAATATAGCTACCATCTGTTTAAAGATAGTTGTGTTTGACTTGGAGGCTTTACTTCTTTTGGCTGCCTGGTTCCTTCCATAAAGGGATTTTGCTTTCTCTATGCTTATTTCAAAGGATATGTGCCGAACATAATCCCATCCTCAGTTTCAGTTAAGCTTCCCTGTTCACAATGGTATGAAAGAGAGGAGCTGGCGAAGAGCTGAGTTTTGAATAGCTTCAAAAAAGTGAGTGGAATTAATTTGTTTGTTTGCATTATGGTGATAATGCAGGTAGTCTTTGATGGAGTAGGAAGAGGAAGTCAGTCTGCTCGTATAAGTAAATGCGTACTGAGTTCGGTGGAACACATAGGATGTTCAGCTGCAGACTGTTAAAAGCCATCCCAAAACAGACTTCCTTCGCCATGTGAACCAGTGGAGATTGAGAAAAATGCAAGCAGTCCCTTGCCTTTATGAATATACGCATCCTACTAATCTTTACCAGGAAGGGTCTGTTTTTCTATTAAAACGTTTTCCCAAAATATCTTTTCAAGATATTTCCCCCTTAGAATAACATGTTCTTGCCTTTTTTTTTTTTAACCCCAATTGAGGAAGTGGGCAAAAACATTCACTATCAGGATTCTTTGCAAAATAGATCTAGGCACCTGATACTAAATGTGCATTTTTTAACTAATCTGTTTCCTTTCAGGAGATTCTCATGTGAGGTATTGCACTGAAGAAAATTGTGAGGGCTCTACTTGATTCAGAGAGCACGGTAAGCCCTTCACGTTTCCACACTTCATATTTTTAGTCTTTCATCTTTAGCCAAAGTCTGAAAGTTGTACTCACATCTTTCTTAAAAATCCTGGGAGGAGAGGTGGGCACAATTCCAGCATCCCTTCTAATCATGCCTCAATGTAATCTCTAGTAACATCAAAGTGGTTGGAGGATGATGACAGAAAAAAAAGAGTCAGCTAAAGTTCAGTCTCTGAATAGGCTGTGTTTGCCTTTAGATTTGTGTGTGAGGAGTGAGGGGGTGGTGGTGTCAAACTACTCACGTCGAAAAGTTAGGTTTTCCCGAAATTAAGTCCGTATATGTCTGGATAATGAACTTTTCAATAACTATTTGCCTCCATTAATGTGAGGGGAAACAGTTCATGTAGGAATTCAAGCTAGTGATTTTTATCCTTTAAATATCAGACACCTGAGTTTCACTTCTAGAAGCAATGTCTGAGTTGCTCTGTGGCAGTTTTACACAAATTTGCAGTTGATAAATCACTTGAATTGCATCTCTAGTTATAGAACTTCCCTGCTTCTGTATGGAGCCAAGTATAGGCTGTATATATTTAATTGATTTGCAGAACTAGAAGGAAACTGATGCTGGATGTCACTTGCACTAACATTTTGAAAAACAGTCACAAACCATTTACTATGTCCAGTTAGGGCAGGTAGGAGAGTACATTACCCTTGCATAAAAGCAGTAAGCCTTACTAGAAGTCCCTTTCAAGAAACGGCCAATGAATGCTGAGACCATAAGAATATAGACTTCTCCCCACATCTCTTCTATTCATTTTAACTCCTGGTGAATTATTTACACAATTCTGCTTGTTTTTGCAGAAGACTTGTTAACAAAGTTATCACTTCTAACTCTTCAACTCCTGCAAAATATTTTCTGCTGATCATTTCTTGGGTTTTTGCTGCTTTTGTGGAAGGAACATACCTATTAAAACATCATCAATGATTGCCTTGTAGATCATAGCCCAACAAAGAGCTTTCTAACTTGGACTTTTCTCTTGTCAACTATCTCTTTCCTATTACATCAGATGGTCTTCCTCCACTGAGGTATCCTGACCAATATCACAGCTAGTGTTCCCGGACATCTGGTTACTTAAAGAAATGTTATTTATCACAGGAAAGGGCTCAGGTTCAAAAGAAAGATATGTGAGGTGCCGTACTGTTGTGTTTTCTTCCCACTGTGATACTTGCCAAATTCTGATCCTCCTGATGATAAACTTATGAAAACTTTTTGCCCTTTTCTGTGTACAGATCTCAGACAGTGGAAAATATCAGGAACATTTGAGTAAGAATTAGTTTGGATGCACTAAGAATGACATATTTTGCTCTGTATAAGCCTATTACTCTAGCAATTTACAGAAAGATACAGTTTTCCACCACAGCAATTTAATTGAAATTTATTGAAAAAATTGTCTCTGAACACCTTCACCAACTTTTTGTTTCTCTCTTGAATGCAGTATCTGTGACTGAGAAAAAGCTAATAATTTCCTATTTATCATCTGCAGATTCATTTGCATGTACCCAAGTACCAGCTATATACGAATAAACTAGTCTTAATCACAGACATGAGCTGAACACAGTATGTTTTCTTTCCTCCCTAATTGCTTCTTATGGCAATTCTTTTCTTCTAATTGTTGACTTTGTAACTTGGTTTCCCTAAAAGTGCTGTAATGATCTGTTTATGTCAACTAACATAGCTGCGATGGATTAAGACTAAAGAGAATTTAACTTCAGGCCAAATGAAGGGTCTTGGAACTTTGAGCAAATCAAATAGACTTGTACTTTGTCTAATACATTCGTTATTTTACAGATGTCATTGTAGCTCAGTGATGGCTCCCTTTGTCCTTCCTCATCACACCCCTGTACAAATCAGATGTCTCATTCAACTTGTTAACGCACAAGTGCATACAAATGTGAGGTGGCTCCAAGTACAGTGTAAGCTTTTCACAGGGTACAAGCAGAGATCTGCGAGGAAGAAGGTAGTGAAAAGTGACCATTCTCAGAGCACAGATTTTTACTTATACAGAAAAAGAAAAGGCCAAAAAGGCAGCACATGACCCATGACATGCAAAGACTTTTACATAGAGAGAAATGTAAAAGATTAATGTTTAAAAACAGATGAATAAGGACTGTTGTAAAAATCTGAAATGAGAAATATGGAATAAACCCATTGAGCTCTCCCAATTATAATTTTTTAATAGCAGAACAAACCCACATTCAGTTAAACTAAAAGTTAGCTGATTAGAAAATGAAAAAGTAAATGCAAATGTAGCATCTGAAACTTACTGCCAGGGTTTGTCATGGACAATGAGAGATTAATAGCATGGCTACAAAACTAACAAGAATATGGAGTTTAACAGAAAATAAGGGAAAATACACGGAAAAAAGTGCTGATGGTTATAAAGCTATTTAATGCTGAGATCTAGAAGGAAGTCCCTTTTTGGCCATATGAAATATATGCTATTTATTTTATTATAATATTTAATGAATTTGACTAGAAGTTGTAGGGGTTTGTCCCTTCCTAGTGATTGTTAGAGAGAAGCCACTGCTCTATGTACATTATTTGTCTGACACCATGTGGCATTTCATATATCGACACATACGTGCATTGTACTAAATTGTCTACATATCTTAAGAAATTGTGTTACAGGATGGCTTCAAATTGTCTTTACAATTTATTTATGCTTTCAATTTTAAGCTTGCGAAGGTGGTGTAACCTTAAGTAGAAAAGATTTGTGAGAGAAAGCAAACTTTCTCTTCCATTTATTGCAATTTGAAAACATTTCAGCAAGCTTGGATTACTCTTAAGTGGTATGGATCGAATGTGGAGCAAACCTGTGATAACTGGTAGCTTACAGTGGATACCATAAGGGCTGTAAGAATATCCATCAACTCCAAACAAGCAATCAGATTTAACTCCTACTTGAACTATTGCTCAAACTATTTGATTTAGGTCCATAACAGTGAATTGCGATGGCATTCTTTTAAGCAAACATTAGTCCAATCAATAGTCATGGCTATAATGTACATTTAATGTTCTAAGTGTTCAGGGCTTGGCAGCTTCACTTGAAATAGATATTTTGAAATAACAGGGCAATTCAGTACTTTCCTTTTGCAAATAGCTTTTCCATGTAATTGACCACAAAGGAAAGCAAGGTCTTCTGGAGCATTCCCTTATGGAAACATTCCTTTACATTTCAAGGGTACAAAGTAGACAAAGGACAGACTCTGAACCTACAGCTTCCATTGCTTGAAGTCCATGCACTGTTTAGAAAAGCGTATTGGGAGACTGTATCCCAGTTTTACATGTTGTTGTTTAATAAGGCTTAGCATGCATTCATAAATGTTTACACTTGGTCACATACATGTAGACAATGTTAACAAAGTTGGACGTGGCCACTTTTATCTTATTTTGTATACTCTGAGTAGCTTGAACTAAAATCCTTAGGTCTTGTCAGTGAACATTAACCGGTACTGGAATTGCTGGTATTCATCCTGGCATGTGCAAGGAAAGCCTATTTCAGACTGACAAATATCTTTCTGAACTGAAAAATTAAAAATAATAGCTATTTTCTGGCAAATTTTGAAGTTTGTGTTAGGAAAGTGCAAACTTCCAGGGCCAGCTGTTACAACATTTCTTAAGTGTTAGGAAAGTTGTAAACTTCTTGTATATACATCTGTATTTCTGGTTTGGTTAAATCTCTATGCTTGATTTGTCCTGAAAATTGCAGGTTTATTCTTAGGATAGTGGAATATTGCATGATATGTATCCCATTACTCAACTATCTAAAACATTTATAAATTATAAGGAAGCATAATATTGGCATTTTTTGTTTTGTTTTATAAAAATTGTGTAGTTTACTGATGATGTTTCCTATTTGAAAGGTAATAAGATCACTTGATCGTAGCACTCATCTTTGTGCAACTTCAGAACCCATTGATCAAACTTGATCAAAACAGATGAAGAACAGAGGTATCTGGTCTTAAAGGCACTTCAAAAACAGTGAAGTTCCTACAATTTTGTAAAAATATTGTAATATTAAGGTGTACCTCCTGCCTGTCTGGGAAAACCAGGAAGGAGAGCAGTAACTCCAGTACCTTGAAGTAACAAATGGTGGTAGGAGATCACCGTGTTGTTGCATGAAAATGTTCGAAAGTGCTATTATTCAGTATTATTCTCTGATCTTTCATGTTGCAACAAACTACCAGAGGATCTTGTGATACTGTAGCATTAAGGGTTTATAACATCCAAACGAATTAAAGTTAGAGAAAAAGCTCCATCTTTTACCCATTTTCCTCTTCTTTCCTGGAGTTTTTATATCTTTTAATGTTTCCATTCTCCAAATATTTGCAGTAAAAATGTGAAAATAAGATGAAATCAGCATTCATAGGTCACAGACAAATGTTTTACTATAACATAACATAATGTAGCATAACATCTGTGCCACTGTACATATTGGATTTTAGTACCTTTTCTTGCTGCTATTTTAAGAAAATGTTAAAAATAACCAAGTCACAGAAAATAAAGTAATATACACAGCAAGGACATTTGGTTCCAAATACAGAATTTGTAGAATTCTGTTTCTATATTATTTAAGAAAGATAAGGATTTGCAGAGAGTCTTAAAATAGTAGGAACCCTATCATAGCATGTGATATACATTGAACATGGCAACAATTAGAATGGCCTTATGTCCCTCAATATCATTTGCTTGCCTTTTGGATTTGTGGTATGCCCTTTATATTACAGTCATTTGTGTTCTGAATCTAATGGTCATCAAATCATTCAATGTATGATTGAGAAAACATAATTGTTTCCAAGGTCAGTACTCTTCAATGATTCATACTTTGTTATTCTTTTTTTTGTGAGGCAAGTGCAGAAATATATGATTTCCTATGAAAGTTCTTCACATGGAGCAAAAATAAAGTACAAAATGTCATTCCTGAGTGAAGTGTTGAAGAGAAAATTCTTTTTTGTATTCAATTTGTATGGCTATAAGCTATAAAAGCCTTCTTAGATAACATGAAACTGAGAGTACTGACAATTTACACTGCAGCAAAAGGAATGGATAAAATTTTGGAATACTAACTTAGCCAGATATCCACAGAATCAAGGGTCTGGTTTAATTAAAAAATAATTGTAATTTAATCCTATCAAAAGTGGTTAGTCTTGGGGCTTATTCCATAAGAAATTGAATGAACATCAACCTTTTGAGCCAGAAGACAAACACAACCTTTTCTTCTTAATAATAGATTATAGGGGGCCATATAATTCTTAAGGAAATCAACAGTACTTCATCCACAATTTCCTACCATCTGCTAACAACATAGAGTAATAAAAACTTTGGAATTAAATGACCAAAGAGAGATTCATATGAGATTATGGGGATTTTTCACACTGTAGAGAGAGAGAATTCAACATCCAACCTCTTCACTGCAGCCTCACAAAAATAATTTCCAGTATCCTCAGGCTTGTAACAAGGAGAGTTGAAAATACAGGCTAGACAGATAGTTGTTACCTTGGCTGTGGATACTATCTGTAGTCACTTAGAAAATATACCAAGTAGACAACCTTGTAAAAGAGGCATTAATGTCAACCCCACTATTCATTCAAAATTTAAATGATGGGTAAGACTCACATTACATTTTGTAATTTTCTTTATATAACAACATTTGATTTCTTTTAGCAAGGTAAATATATTATTATTTTAATATCAACTCATATGAACTGTAGTTTGAGGTAAACCTTGAAATTAAAGAAACCCAGCAAGAGGACTGAAACTAAGAATGTACGTAATAAAGTATTTATGAATGCGTAGCAGATTTTCATAGCCCTCACTCAGTTGAGAGAAGAAGAAATAGGAAAAGATTTCTGAGGAAAAGGTCAATAAATCTGTTCACTCTGACTACCTGTAAAAATTCAAGATCCTTCTGAAGGTTTGACACTGTTTTTGAATGTGAACTCACTTGCATGTCCCAAAATTGCCTTTTGTAGATGGAAATTGTTACTAAGTAATCCTGTAGTTTTCACAGCTTGAATATACTTTTGAGGTTCACTTGAGCTCAAAAGACCTCATAGTTTGGCGAGCTGTATGCCATTGCTGTCCATTCCACTTCAGCAAAGGAAAGTGAAATATTAGGTTAAGATGATGCTTTGGGAAATAATGGTTATAAGTATAAAAGCACTCTTTGATATCAGATTTTAAGAAGTATCAGAGTTGCAAACTTGCAATCCAAGTTTCTGGACTTCAAGGTTTTAAAATGAATCGAAGATTGGGGAATAGAAAAACAATATTTGTTTACTACTCTATATTTGTCATTGTGGGAATATGATTAACTTCTAATACTATGAGTTTATTTCCTATAATAATTAAATGCTGTAAAATAAGCCTGATATTCCAGAGCTGTTAGGCTTGAAAACTAAATTGTGTCCTTCCTTGCTGTTAAAATTTTAAATGGACCTTTGCCAAACAAAGCAGCATTTGCTAACTTCTATTTCAATACTTTTTGCAAAGATACACACTGAATCCAAAAATCCTGTCCCGACACAAGGTGATGGTGTGAAAGTTTGGAAATTCCTTAATAGAATTCACAGGCCTAATTTAAAAGTATATACTCTTTTTTTCCTACTAGTCCTATTTAAATCAATGAGGAAAAAAGTTTAACTCCTGGAAAGCTGAACTTATGCCTCACCAGATGTAATTCGTACACTACGGATTCTTAGTTTCTTTCCTCCTTCATATACAACCAGATGATCATACCAACTTGTTCCAATGTTCATACGAACTTGTTGATCTGGACTTTCTAGGACATAGCACAGTCTTATTCATCCTCATGGGTAAACACGTAATGCTTGATAAGGCAGCATGCTTGAAGATATGGATTTATGAGGGAAGAATTTTTTTCATGTTAGACAGTTGAAGTAAAACAAACTCTGAGCCAATCTGGACAGTTTTCAAGCCCAACCAACATAGTTGCACATTACCCTCAAAATCAGTATCAAGAAAAGTGGCTCTGTGGCTTGGACAACAACATGTTTTAATGCTGTGAGAGTGCTGTGAGTGTGAAAGCGAGTCTATGGCTTTCACTCTATATGCATAGCTGCTGGGCATCTGTCCAGCCATTTAATTCATGAAGTGGCCTTCCCTCTGCTTCAGGTGAGGAGCTCTAATGCCTTGGTTGGAACAGGATGCATGCAATCCCAACAAAAAAATTCCAGTTGTCTGACACTTGATTTTTTGCCTTTGAATAGCAGTTGAAACACATCTCCTATTAAACAACCTTCTGTTCATTCCTCTTACCGCAGCGATGTGTTATTGAATAAACTAAACCGATGACATCACTTGAGGAGCTAAAGGTACTCAGCACGAAACCATTCAGGAAATACTCAGACTGTTGCAGAATCAGGCCCCTAATTACAAACTTATGTGCAGTGTTCTGTTTCTTTTCTGCTACTGATCTCCCATTTCAGTGGCAAATATGTTTTTTGTCAGTAACCTGCCTCTGTGACTCTAAATATGCTCTAAGGATGAATAAGGCTCCTGCAAAATGTGGGCCGAGGTGCCACAGTTGAATCTGAAGCACAACTTATATTATGAGGGTGTGGCACTTATATTATGAGGGTGTGGCAGAAACAATGTCTGTCTTGTAAAATGCTGCTGTTGTCTCTATCGATTAGGATCAATAGATTAAAAACTCATTTTTATCTTAGCCTGCAGAGTAATGGGCCTGGCAGTCTAGAGATCTGCAAGCAGCCTCTTGGGAATTATTACACAGAAAACAAATTTTTTGATAGTAAACCACAATATTCTTTTCTTGATTAAATTTCTGGATAAAATAATTCCCAAATTGTTGGTACTTTTACAAGACAGTTTCTAAGAAGCATATAAGACTGACACAAATTGATTTGCAACTGTACCTCTAGAATATCTACCCCAGAAGTTAGAAATGCCGTGTAACTAAATAATATGAATTTTAAAATAGGTGACTAATGGCTTATGATTTTGATGTAGGAAAATAGAGGGTTGGTCAGCTATTACTATATTATTTTCAACTTCACAAACACATTTTCTCTAGGAGCAGCAGCAACAGGACTGTGACTTTTCTTTTGGCTTCCTTCAGAACTGTACTGGCCCTACTTTTTACAGACTATGATTTCTGGCATAACTCTGGTAGTCTGTGCACTGAGGAGAGGAACGAGCAAAGGCTCTGTTCATTCTCCATACAATTCTACTCCCATTTACTGAGCACACGGAGTTCTGTCTAAAAGTGGGTGATATGACTGGAGATAGAGAAGAGAACTGTGGCCTGGTGTAACGTCTGCAGACGTTTATTTTTCAAGGCCTTGCATAGCGTGGGCTTGATCGTATTGAGGTTGCATTGGATTCTGTTAATGTGAATAATAGAAACTGAAGGTTCTGCCAGTTAAGAGTAGTATTTGGAAACTACATATGCTCCTCTCTTTTCCACTGTTCTCTCTCTTCTGTAAACAGATATTTGGAAGTAAAACTCCTAATAATATAAATATATATTCCTGATACCCATTATCTACTTACAGTCAGAAGCCAGGAAGTACTTCAGCTAAAGACTTCAACTAAGATGGTGCAAATATGAATACTTCAGTTCCTGTTACGTGCTGTTGACGTACTGATGGCTCTACATATGTATTGAAGTACAGATGGCTCTGCTACACATCTTACAGCAGCTGAGGAACAGCATGGCTTCAGGAGTGCTTTTAGCTGTATTGCCCCTAGTATGTTCTCTGACATGATTCCTGAGGGGTGCACACAGAGAGTTTTTCAAAGAGTACGAGATACAAAATACTGCATGAAAATTTTGTCCTGAATCCTTTCCTTGACACTGATTCTTCAAGCTCCTGTTAGAAGCTGTTAGAAGGTCCTAAGTTTTATATTCTGTCTTCTGTGATGAGATGTTATGTTGATAAAGAAATTTCTGTACACAAAGAGCAGAACACAGCTCTTCCTCTGGTTCAGTCTATCCCATGCTGCCTGTTTTGGGGAATGGAACACCTGCAGTTGACAGTTTTGTATATTTTTATCATGTTATTGCTTTATTAAGTATTTTTTAGGGATATCTTAAGCCTATTCATGTTCCTAAATCCAAGGAGTTATTGTGCAAATGGGAAAATAAGTGGCAGAAACAAAAACCTGTTTTATGAAGCAATCACCCTATTTTCATTCCAAAATTCAAAGGACTGAGACTGTCAAGGAATAAAAATATGGAGAATATGTGCTATATAAAAACCGTTTCAGAGCAGAATGTTTTTTAGGAGAGTTCATCTGTTTTTTTAAATGATTGAGCAAGGGGCAGCTGTAGACACTTAAGGGAAATACAAAAAAATATCTCTGAAAGTAATTAAAAACATTATGTTTTGACAACCTTTTCTTTAGAAAAATAGAAAATGTTTCAAAGGAACCTTCTAATTCATGAAGCAGATCCATCCTTTTTTGCTTTGTAGCCATGAGTCTTGTCAGTTCCTACTACTGAAAGTAAACAGAGTAACTCATAACAGCCTTGTCATCTTCTGTTAGTTTTCTCAGAAAAAAGGTCTGTCTGGCTTCTGCCTCTTTATTCTCTGAATTGTTTATCTGTCAGAGTGAAATGACTTCATTTAGCCATACGACATTTCAAATCAAATATTATGTCCGGTCGCCTGGTGAGTATTAGGTCAATTATTTTCCAGTGTGTGCTGTCTACTTGATATGCATCTGTCCATTATCCTAGAAAAAGCTTTAATTTTAATTTGGAAACTCTGTATCTAAAAATGTTACCCTGACCACTCACTTTCATTAAAATTACTTATCACTGGGGGCATAGAATGGCCTGTTTTCTTCCATGACAGTTGCATTTCACTGGTGAATGATCAGTAGGTATCACTTTGTATTTCTCACCTAAGCTTGAGAGTTTTTAAAAATGAGTCATTTTAAAAACATAATGGGAATATGGGACAAGATCACATTTACACATACGTGAAGCTAAGCTTCCAGAGTTGCCTTTCTGTCCTAACAAATATTCCACCTATCTTCTACATGGGGCTCTTGCCGTCACTCAGCTGCTTACAGGCTATGGTCCAAAATTACCTCTTTTTTATTGCCATAGAAGCCTTGCGTTTCAGTGCCAGTAAAATGCCAATCTGTCTGATAGAGGTTTCAGGTTCATTCACCTCGATTATAAGCCCATAGTTTATTCTAAATAAACTTTCAGTTAAAAACATTGAACATGTATTTTTGTCTGATAGGCCATTATTAGATAATTATAACTATATTACTATATAGTATGACTGTAATTTAATACCATTAGATCTTGTTCCAGTTCCATGTCTCTGCTTTCTCCTATGAGCACATAAAAAGTCTTAATTTAAATTTTAGATTTTCTGGTATTTCTCTGTTTTAAAGGGCTAGAGAAAAACTAACCCAGAAATTTTTATTTAACCTATTTGGGTCCTTTTACACATAGATTGGCAAATTAAAGATAATTTCTTAAGTTCTGCAGTCACATGTTAGTTCAAAACAAAACAAGACGAAACGGTATCATTGTCAAATTTAAACCTTGTATAAGTCCCACTAGCCTTTCTGGCTTGGTATTAAATAAATAGTGATAGGGTTTTGTGTTTCTGCAGTGCCTTTCATCCCAGAGACCTTAACAAAACCGGATAAATACACACAGCAAGCTCCTCAATTTAGCAGATGCTACTGAGAGCTTTGACAGCAGAGTGTGAGTTCTGTTACACTAGGACTAGGATTAGCTCTTGCACCAAATAGAGCATCCCTTTACAGACTGAATATGCAAAGATCCTAACACATAAACTAGAATTAAAAATGCTGAAAGCCATAAAGTTAAAGGACTGAATTTACTGAGTATCCTTCAATGTGACTGCCCAGGTTTTATATATTTCATCCTGTATTGTATCCAGTGTCAAAGTACGCTTACTTGGAACAGTGTGTCTTAAACTGAGCTAAAACTCTTGATGTCCAAAATACAAATCAACAATATACAATTTTGGAAAAAGCATAGTCAGTCTAAGAGGGAAAAGGAATGAACTGGAACACAGGCATAAACGGATTCAGCAGAACCAGTGAGAAAGTTCAGCGTTTTCCTGAAGTGATCATGCTGAAGGTCCCATGACCTCCCAAGCAGCTACTTAAACTTTGTGTGTGCGTATGCATGGTCCAGGTTCACCTAAATGCAGATCCAGGCTGAAATTTTCCATTATGAATCTTGCCTGGTGTCCCCACTTATGAAAATGGGCAGATCCTAACTATGTACAACTCTTGTCTAGGAGGCTCCTAGGACACTTTAGAGAATAAATAATATTTTTATCTGAAAATGATTCAAGTTCAGACAGCTGTGTGTAGAGGTTCCCAGCCTATTCCTGAGAGAGCAATAAAAGTGAGAGGAGTTCCTTGTAAATTATTATTACATACTGTTAATAAATTCCAGGCCACAGCAATAAGAGATAGTATATATTTCAGCAGTTATGGGCTGGGGCACATGAATAAGAAAACCGTGTCCAGAGTGAAACAGTAAACAGCTTTATTACAGCTCTGAATCTCACTCAATGATAGTTGATGTATGGCCACAGAAGTTGTTTTTAAGAGAGAGAGTGCTGGACAGGAGCTAGGAACGATCCTCGGCTATTTTCAAGAAATTCCATGGCTGTTTGATTTCCATGTAAACAACTATTAAAGATGAATTGCAAGACTGTAGCTTCTATGATACCCTCAAGACTGACAAAATTCAGAGCCTTCGATGTCTACAGTGCAGTTCTACTGGGACTAGCAATGGCAGAAACTGGATTAAAAACGTGGTGTAGAATTAGATGAAGTAATATGCCTTAGCTTTACAGTGGTATATCCCTTCCTGCAACCCCTGCAGAAGACGGTATCTATTTATTTTCTGATGTTAACCCTTGCCTGACAGAGCAGAAACATCTGGCTTAGCACTGCAGGGCAACCCTAAATGGCGCAAGGCTCCATTCTGAGCTTTGTGAATGAGCCCATACATTGTGATTGTCAGAAAAAAATTGTGCCAATACATCTACAACAATAAACACTGCAGAAGAAACTCTACTCGTCCCTTTACTTTGTCTTCTAAATCTGACAGGAGTGTCACAAACAAGTGGAAGGCCCATTTCCCACATTGCCTGGCCAGCATGTCTGTAAAGTGACTTGGAAATAGCACCTTTGAATGTATTTTAGTATTCCTTGTTCTCTCTGCAGAGGCTGCCAGCCAGTTTACAAGTAATGCCAGCTGAGGACACGTTTTTGATATTTTTTACTTGTCTCTACAAACAAAAGTAATTGTGCATTGATTTGTTTATATTTTGCTATGTCAAATTTGTAACAAGCCATGCCATTGTTATGGAGTAGAGATGTCACCTTCGCTTTTCAGCTACAAGCAATTGCTGCCTTAAGGTAAAGAAGGCTTTCTGTTCCTTCTGTTCTGTCCTAGATGGTCCTAGGCTGGAAGGCTGCAATACAGGATGAGACCACAGAACCCTTGTTTTCTGTTAAGAAAACATTTCCATGAATAGATGAGACTCATGCCCCCAAGGTCACTATTTTGGCAAAGAACATTTTAAAGGAAATATGTGAGAAATTATGCTTATTCTAGAAGAAATGACAGGAAATGTATAACTTTATTATATTTCTTAAATACTGATATCGAAAAAGCATAATATTTTAAAACTGGACTTTAGGAATATCCTGGACTGGAAGAGAACTTAACCATTGATTTGGAAGAAACAAAAAAAAGCAAGGAGATTTGAACCGCTAAAGTAGCAAGACACAAAAGAAGGCAAAACTAAGAATAGCCCTGGCAGCACTCTACGTGCAGATTTTGTGGGGCATAAGGCCTTCTGAACCACCTTTTGGAAGGCAGCTGAAGCTCTTGTCGCTTTCCAGCATTTGTCCTTTTGCTCAGAGATACTACAGAGCAGTCAAGAATTTCCTTCAAGACGGCCGCTGAGCGAATTTGTCCTCTTTGTCTGGTGCTGAAAATGTTGTTATATCTAGTCTGTACTGCTGTGGTTTGGTATTACATTTTTGACTTCTGAACTAGATTTTTCAGTCTGCAGTCTGATCACTTTAGCAGAGTTTATTTTGTGAAACTGGCATTTTTATGCCTCTTTTGGGCAGCAGAATTTTTCACTTCCTAGAGTCTGAAACTGCTGTCAAAGCTTCCTTCAAGTGTCCCTGGCAGTGAAAGCATAAGGATTAATTTATGAATTTTTGACTAGTATTAAATACTCAACCTTATAGGAAATGTTTCAAATATGTGAAAATATATCTCTCTGACAGACCATATGAAAAAATATTTATATCCTTTTCCTAACCTTTGTGTACTTGTCAGTTTGCCACGTGGTCACCTAAGGACAGGGACTGGCCATTTGTGAATTTCTGGAAAGAATCTAACATAACACACTTGTTGCTGAAAACAAATGATCTAGCACTGTATAGCATTTATAGTGCTGCTTTATTTTTTAAATAGTATGTTAGTCTCATATTCAAATTCTTCAATCATAAAAGTAATCTAGATAATTTATCATTGTCTTCTTGTTAGCTTGATATATGTGTATTTTTTATATACATGTATGCATGTGTGTGTGTGCGCGCAAATGTGTATTTTTATCTTTATATCTGTATAAGTAATACAAATATATTTACCGTCTCTCCTTATGGTAAATCTCAAAGTGCATTACAGGCTATAGATCCTCTCCTTTTCTGCTGAAATCGCTGCCTCACTAAAATGTTTAACAACTAAAATGTTTAACAATGTTTATAGAAGTAGAGTAAGGCAGAGCAGACAGTTTTGAGAGCACCACAAGATTATACTTAAAACACTGTCACATAACACATATCTTTTATACAGCACGTGAATTCATATGCACTTCCCATCTTACTGCAATGCAAATCATTTGGCAATACTACATCTGTGGAGCAGAAATGTCCGTGGAAGTTCTCGGAGATTCTTCTTTCCTTTGGGACAACATTATTTATGATCTGTGGTTCATGTACATTTACTTCCAAGATTCTGCTTTTTAATTCCTTCAGAGATCATTCTTAGTGCTTCTGTCAGATGTTGAGATCAATTCTGTGCATGCTGGGAAGGCAAGATACTGGAACTGCAATCTGCTGTTGTCCCTGAAAGGAGAATTTTGCCTCAACTGAAGAACTTGTCACTGCCAGTGAAGGAGAACAAGTATTATGAAATAATGTAACTTGTACCTGTAGCTATTCTTTCATAGTTAGAATGTAATTTAAGCTGAAAGCAATGGTCAGAATTATCAGAAGCTTTTCTCTGCATCCACCAGTCAGGGACAGACTCATTCCCTGGAGGCAGCTTTCTCTGTTTTGTTGGCTTTATCCAGGTGTGTACGAAAGAGGTATTCTTTGACCTTTCCCAGGTTGCATCTTGCAGCCTGATTTATTGTCATGGTTTAACCTCAGGAAGGAAATTAACTCTACCCCTGCCGAAACCAGGACATTTATGAACGGGGTAATTCTTCTCCAAGTCAATTCACTTGTACAAAGATAGCGC
Organism: Aptenodytes forsteri; assembly: GCF_000699145.1. Classification (NCBI taxonomy): domain Eukaryota; kingdom Metazoa; phylum Chordata; class Aves; order Sphenisciformes; family Spheniscidae; genus Aptenodytes; species Aptenodytes forsteri. The sequence goes on along the minus strand of NW_008795853.1, from coordinate 869,145 downwards.
ATCCACAAAATCAGTGGAATTATTATTGTTAGAAATGCCCCTCTACTATGGCTACCTGCAATAGAGAAAAGATAGGTCAGTTCCAAGTCGTCTTTGAGATAAAGCTTAATGCTACCCCAGTCCCTTGTGTTACGTCTTTACTGAGTGCAAATAAGCTTTACCAGATGATCTTGGACAAAATGCAGGAGAAATTCTTTTACAGACTACACAAGCTGTAATAGCTTTGCTGAAGTGACTGGCTGGAAGTAATGAAGGGTTTTTTTCTAATCAGCAGCATTTAAAAAGATATTTTGTATATATAAAATTAAAAAATTAAGATTCTTGGTCACACTAGACAGTTTACTTATGTCTACCAAGGTATAATCATACAAGGTACTAAGATTTATCTGTGTGCATCTGTGCAAATTCAAGTACACAAATCCACAGCCAGTTCTCATAACACTCCTTTCTGATAAGCCATGCACCACCCTCTCTAGACCATTTCTTGCCAACAATAGATAGGCATTCAGCTTTCATTCTGCTTGCAAGTTTATTGCATGCTTGTTATTGGCCAGACTTGGGTCCCGAGGTGATTCTGCTCTCCTTAGGTGAGTCTCTTTGTAAAAATCAATCTCCATCATGACACATGAGCTGTGTAGTAAAAAACACCCACTAGGAAACAATCTCTTTCCCTACTGCCTCCTTGAGAATTCAGCATTGTTGTAAATCCATCTGAGAAGCCGTGGTAATGGAAATGTTAACAGAAACCAGACAGCAGTGTTTAGAGAGCTATTATGAAATTTAGTTTCTGTTCACAGAGTTCTCAGAAAAAACAAAACTTCCAGTTGCTGAAACTGCAGTCTGAAGGGGGTGAATGTTTACCAGATTCTTTGTTGCCAGCCAAAGAATCCATAGAAAGCATACTCCATCATATGTTTACGTAGCAAATCACATCCGCATACAAATGCTGCTTTCATCAGTTGAACTCCAATGGAGACACTCAGCTGAAAAGGCTTGAGCTAAAGCATATTGAAGTCAGTGGAAATTTTCACATGGACTGCAGCAGGCTTTCTTTCAATCAAGATTCTAGCTCCACCTTTACCAGTTAAGTTAAAGAAGTAACTCCATAAGCTATAAGCTCATAGCAGATTACTAACTGTGCCAGACTCAGTCTCGTGAGATGATTATCCATTATCATGCTGCAGTAAAACAATGGTGAATATTGCACATTTTCTGTTGATAAAATCTTATGACTGCATTCACTGTAGAATAAGCCTAGGCATATTTAAATTACTCCATAGAGATGAAGGGTCCTCTTAATATGCACCAGCTGTCCTGCTTAGAAAGGATGGTTTGGTTGGGCTTCAAAGGACATATGGATTATTAACCAGGCCTGTGGCAATTTATTTCATAAAGATATATTTTTTGGAGCTCTACTATACAAGGGCAAGCAATGTAAACGGTTAGGGTATGGCCTGCAGTTCAGCTCCTACGTGTCTTCTGTATTTTTTTGGAGTCTGGTTTGGGATGGCAATTTGAACAAGGAAATTACTTCAACTGATAGTGAAGAGCAGCAGCCTCTGTACAGTCTTGTGCTGAGTTCCTGTGATGTGTATTTCTTGCCTTTCTCTGTAGTGATCCTGGAAGGTTTTTTTTTTCCAGTTTGAGCCATGAGTATTTTACTACATGTAAGTCAACAAATCATAGAATCATAGAATGGTTTGGGTTGGAAGGCACCTTTAAAGATCATCTAGTCCAACCCCCCTACCATGGCCAGGGACATCTTTCACTAGATCAGGTTGCTCAGAGCGCTGTCCAACCTGACCTTGAACACTTCCAGGGATGGGGCATCTGCAACTCCTCTGCGTAACCTGTTCCAGTGTATGTAATACATATCTTTTTGATGACTGAATGGGTAAACAGAGATTGCTTGGATCCTAAGATCAATGAATCTGTGGCAGTACAGACTTCAGGGCAAGTCAACAGAAAGTGCTGAGAGCTGTTGGCTGACCCAAGCAGTTAGTGGTGTTACTGGGCTACCATCTATTTACTGATACTGTTATTCAAACCTTCTCACTGTGTCCATAGGAAATTCTCACCTTCATACATGTATGAAATGACATGTCAGGGCAATGCATAAAGAAATGTAGGTTCATATCCAAAGGACTGGATCAGAGAAGACTGAGGAGGGCAATGGAAAATGCTTCTCTTTTCCTAAGAATTTGTGAGATTTTAAAAGATTTTTTTCATCTTTAAAGATTAGCAAAAGTCAGTTGTGAGAACTTCTGAAAATAAAAAATCTTTCTGCAGCTAGCTCAAGTCAAAGGACGTGCTTCTTTTAAACAGCTTATCTTTTGAATATATGAGTAATTCAAATTCAGACAAAGTATAACATAGTGACAGAGTGTTTCTACCTATAAAATTGTTTTAAATCCTTGTAGGTATAAAAGACAGACATAGAACATGAGCAGAAAAACAGTCTGCTGACAGGCTACTTGGGGCTGAACTTTGCTCACAGCATGCTCTAGGGAACGTGATGACACACACTGACCTTAGTCACAGAAAAACATAGAATACATTTTTTCAAAACAAGAAGTAATGGTAGCTCTGCTGTCAGTTTCTACAAATCTGGGAACAGAAGCTGTGAACCAGCCTTCTGTCAAAACAATCTCCTAATAAGCCACAAAGTGCATGGTTTTTTATTATTCCATTTTAAATATTCACTTAACTTTTTAGCCTACCAAATTTGACACAGTACTTGGACTTTCTCTAGGCCTCCATTTTCTGTGCCATTTCACTTTTCTTCAAAGCGTGAAAACTAAATTATAAATATAAGCTTCTACCTCACAGCTTAGGTAAAATAAAGGATAGAACTGAATCCAGAACCTGGGATCATACTCCCCTGAAACTGAAATCTTGAAGTAAAACCCGATCCAATTTTATAAGATGGCTTTCTTTTTCCTTAAATTAGGCTTGTTTTGAATATCTGCTTTTTATTTCAGGTCAGAAGTGAGGTTGGGCGCTGGATTTAAAAAATCTTAGTCCACATCTGAGTTTTGTCACTGACCTAGCACAGGGTGGCATGTCAGTTCAGATATTTCAATCAGGTTCCCCTAGTTAGGTTCAGAGAGTTGTCTTATAAATCTATTATTCATGTCTTTTGCACCCAGAGACCAGTTTAGATAGGAGATCGCTCCCTAAAAAAGTTGTTGGGGAAACAAAACACATTGTATAACAGGATTAGGATCACTTTGAAAGTTTGAGCTGTTAGTTAGCAGTTACTTAAAAATAACCTTGTGGACTTGTAATTGAAAATTCCAGTTCTATTTTTAACAGTAGGGGTTGCTGTAGGAAAAGAGAACAAAGCACACAAAGCAAACTGAATTCACAGGAGCAGCACATTAGTGAAGCAAAAGGCCAGCCAGAATGCTTTACCTAGAACTACTTAAAAAAGGACTGATTGCACTTTTTGTGATTTAAAATTTGAGATTATGGCCTTTTCCAGTTAGTTCTGATTAATTACTTGTTAAAAATAATTAAAAAATTTTGCATTTTGATTTTTTTGTCTTATTATAAAATTACCAATAAGAATTAAACCTTCCTCCTCTCACTAAAATTTACGTTGATACTCTGTCTGCATGAAAACTGAATCACAGACATATATGCACTTCTCCTGCTGAACTGTCAGAACAGATCAGAAACAAAGGATAGGATTTATATTAAATATTCATGGTGCACTGCCTACCCTTGTGTCTAGATAGCAGATACTGACGGCAAAGCTCAGAAAGTCCCTTTAGGTACCTGTTTAGCATGTTGAGTTAGTAGCTAGATATGGCTGGATGATGCCAGCGCTTTCCAATCTGCTGATATCGTTTATTCATTTGTGTTGCAGTAGTTCCAAGACCCTGATCAGAGAGAACGCAGTGTGCATATACTATATGCACAGCAAAAAGCAATGTCTGTCCCATAAGCCTCTGCCCTTGATATTGAGGTCGTTGGTACTGAGATAAACACTGCAGCACCTGAGGAGCAGCACAGCACAGGAGAAAAATAAGCACGTTTATTAAATTTGGGATCTAAGAGCAAGTGGCTGGAGGGATTGCAAGGAGGCTGTGGTGGAAGCAGCTTTGGTTGGACAAGATGGCAAAAGAACCCACAGCTGTGCTAGTGCCAAGTGTCACCTAATGCAAGAGCATGCTCCGCTCCAGCCAGTGCTAAGCGGGGCCCCCCCAGCCACTCTTTTAATCTGGGCTTTTTCTTTCGAGTGTTTTCCCTCCCTCACTTAAATTACAGTTCAGAACTTCAGAAGAGAAAAACTGTTGCCTTCTGATGTTTGGCAGGTTTAGGTGAAGGATATGTGGTGTCAAACAGGCCTGTAGAGGAGCGCCGCGTGAGTGAGCACAAGCTGACAACCTGCTGAAAGCCCAGGGGCTAGGGTTTCCTTGTACATTGTGCTCAGCTTATAGCGTCGTTAGTATTCCATCTATCTGCTAACGGGGAAGGACAGAGAGCTTCATTTCTCACTCTAGCTGTGGAGGTATATAGAAGTCAGGATCTCAGCTGTTATTTCTTACCTAACAATATTGTAATACTGTCAGCAATGAGAGCTCTCGGTTTGCTGAGCATAAATAATTCACTGCAATATGAAAGCTTTATAGAAAAAGCAACAATTTGAAGTGAACCAAGATGCCTTATAAGGACATAATTGTAAGCACCAGAGCCTCAGCCTGCTCCCAGATCAGAGTACTAGATCCATCTGACTGCCAAACTGCAGCAATGACTCAGTAAAGCTACAGATTCCAAGGATTTCATCAAGCTAATAAAAAGTTAGGAATATAGCAGAAAGATGCCTTCTTTGATATATCTAATTGGAGATTTAAGCAGTGATATCTGATGAGGAGTAGTCAGAGGTGATGAAGTGAAAATTGCAACATAGTTAGAAGTCATTTGAAGGTCTCTTTTTATGGCATGAGAAATTTTACTATGCTGAGAAGTTACTGAAGGTTACTGTAAGGTCGTTTTGTACCATTCCTAAGCTATGCTTAAAACTGTATAAAGTTTATATATGTGGTGTTCAGGGTCCAGAATAAGTGAGTGAATGAATCAGTTCATTGTTGTATGGGAGTACTTTCCAGTTGTTCCTAACCCATGCTATGCAAATTTAGAGAAGTGAGAAGGTAAGCATGGTTTAATTACTAATGCCTTTTTTCATGTTTTTGGTGCTGTTAAGGTGTGAGGTATTGTCTTCAGAAGTAATTACAATAAATATTTACTAGGAACAGATAAAAAATATGTAATTTATTGGAAAGCAAAAGAGGGCCAAGTCCCAACCCAGGGTGCAAACAGTAATAGCACTGGCAGATTAGCAATGAAAGATCTCATCAGTTAAATTTGTAATAATATTGATAGCAAAAAGGATCAACAAGTATTGCAATAGTAACAAATATTTTGTCCAAAGGGTTAAAGATGTGATGGGGGCTTGTGGATGGGATTGAATTCTTACTCTAACCTTTCATGGGTCTGTTCTTTCAGGGGTATCTTGGCACGCTCATGGTAGAGGAAATGAGATTTTTTCTCCTTTATATCTTTAGGTTATGCAACCCCCACCTATCTCGTGCTCCTCATAGCACCCACAGATTGCCACTAGTTCCACGCATGCAGCAGCATCGTCCTGCCTTGCACTCTGCTGAGGGGAGGAGCACCTCTAGCTGAGGTGCAGAGCAGAGCTGCCTCTTGCTTCTCATCCTTTTTGTTCAGGCAGCACTAGGAGACCTGATGAAGTAGAAGCATTAATACAGAATGGGGTGGAAGACTAGCACCGCAGGTCAATTGTTAGCATTAGCACGTCATAGTTTTGATTTGATTCTGCATACCTTTAGATACTACTTCTGCATTATCTGTAGGTTATACTCCACAACATCTGCAACCACAAAAAGTACGTAGATAGAATAAGAGGGAATCTTTATGTGAATTAGGACACGTAAGAATTGTTTTCAAATGAAAGAACAGGATTTTTTTTTTCTGTTTACTGAAGTCATGCAGCCCTGATATTATTCTAAATTCTGGCTATGTGTAAAAGAATGTAGTATGGCATAAAGTCTGACAGAGCTGAGATACTGACTGCCAGCCTACAGTGAAGCTCCTTGTTCCGGTGAGTTTCTCCTGGTATATTTTGAAATACTGCATATGGAAACCAATGTTTTGTACTTATTAACAGCTCTGTTGCACATCAGCCTTTGCTTATGGCTTGATTTTTTCAACACTGCAGTGAGACTGTGCCTCTATTGATAGGGTCGAAGTTCAGGTCATTCTCAAGCTCAGCTAAGTCATTTATATCACACCTGCCTTGGTTTAGAACTGGGAAATACTGCTGGATCCTGCAGTATGAGGTGCCTCCTGCCATCATTGGCTCTCCTAAACCAGGTTCTTCTGCAATAAGTTTGGAACTCCGCCATGAGCCACTAGATTTGATCACAGGCAATTTACCACAACAGTCATTGAGTCCCTTGCTCCTGGCTCTTGGCTTCTGGACTTTGTGCATTTTCGGTTTGCTGTAGTCTGAAAACAGACGATGCCTGGAAGGGAACACAAGACAGAAACCTGTATCAGAAAGACTCAGTTTTGCATAATGTAGAATAAATTAGAGTACATTCCCATGCTATGTTTGATTTTAGAAGCATAATGTGGACACCTGTGCTGTGGGCTGCAAGATATATTTGAGTAGGTTGCTCAAGGTTTTAATCCAGATCTGCTATGATCTTTTGAGTAAATCCTGTAATTAGTTTTCATGTAAAATCATACATAAGTATATACATAATTATTCCTTCTAACACATTTTACTCACTATCTTGAAAGACGTAACTCCCTCTGAGGAACAGGGAGTTGGACTTGATGATCTTTATGGGTCCCTTCCAACTTGAGATATTCTATGATTCTAATTTTCTGGAGTCCAAAGGAGCTGTGTCTGAAAACAATTCTGAGGTCCAGATTGTGAAGAGCATTTGTTTGCCTTGTTTTGTTTAGGCCTAATAAAATGGAAGAAGCAATATATTTGTATATTCATATAGACATAAAAGTTGAAGGTGCCCTGCTCTTTGGCAAAGTGTAATATATCTCACTAGCTTCCCTGGCAGCTACTGTCAGTTTTCCAGCATGGTGATATACTATGGAAGAGTCTTGAGTGGGTGGGAGGAGTGAGGAGTGTGCTTGGGAGTATAAGTGGTAAATTGAAGTGGCTGGATTGCATTAAGAAAAAAGGGAGCAAATCAGTGGGGAGACCAGGGGCTGCAACAAGTCATGCTATTCTTGTAAAGAGATGAAGGGAGCAGAGAGGTAATATCAGACCTCAGCAGATTCAGACTCAGCTCTGTGCCAGAGAAAGTCTGCATGAGACCGTAAGGAAAAAAGTCTATCAGGACTGTTTCTTCTGCTTTCCTCCTTGCCCCCTCAAGAAGTCTTCATTGCAGCTGTGCTTGATGGTGTGGACCTGGTAGGCAGTACCGAGCTGCTGTTTCTGCCACTGCAGGTCCCCAAGACAAATATTTAAGCAGGAAGAATGGAAATGAAATGGATAACCTCCTCCTTGCTATGCATCACTTCTCATGAGCTCTCCCTCCACCAAGAGACAGATCTCACTGTTTGGGAGTCCTTATTACTGGTGCTGTCCATACATGTTATTAAAGAAACCCTTCTCCCTTTCTAAAACTAGCAGTGGAAGTTGAAAAGGAAGTAAGAGAAAAGGAAGAGTAAAAAGATGTGCCCAGATTCCCACAACAGACCAAAGACAGAGCAGAGAATATCTTGCTTTTTCCAAGGCTCTGTATACTGTTGACTCACAAATTCTCTCAAATGCCTCCTTTCAAGCAGTAGTAGAACCTAAAAAGAAATATAACTGCTGAGAGATTGAAAGATTACCTTTACAACAGTACTCAGGTCCCATTATGAAAGGTACTATATGAGAATATAAAGGGCCTAAACATTTTTCCCACACTGATAATAGCAATTCATGAATTTGAAAGAACCATTTTTTGTTAATTTACTTACTTGACCCTGTACCCAGTAAGGCAAATTCACAAGTATTTAAAGTTCTTCCATACAAGGATTGAATTCCTTTGAAATTAAATGATACAAAAATATGAAAACAGTCTTCAGTTGTTCATTCTTATTTTTTTTAATATAGGTTTAGTCAGTAAATTGGCTACCAGTTGAAGGCAATGGTTTCCATACTACGATTTGTGGTGTATTTAAAACAGATGGAAGCATCTCAAAGCCTGCTTTGTCCAAAGCCAAGAACATTTTTTCGGCAAGAAGTCTGAACTTGTCGCCACATAAACAAAATGAGTAATTTAACTTAGTGTCTACATATTTTGGATTGGCAAAAACTGCTGAAAAAAAGCAAAGCCAGAGAGCAGACTCTATGAAAATAGGAAAAGAGAAAGCAAGAGAAAGAGAGAGATACACACACACATGCGTGCACCACAGACACAAATACACACATCCTGGCAGCTGTTCAACCTCAAGTGTTTGTGTTGTGAGACTCTAAGCAAGTAGCAGGGTGTTTTGGTCCATCTGGAAAATTTCTTACACTTTTTATTCCATGAGTTTAGGCACCAGTCTAAATATTGAAGAAAGCATATTTGGATGCTTTCTATTGGCTAGCCTTAATAATCAAATTAAGCCTTACATTTTCTTCAAGTTTGTTTATGATGTACAGATTCAGTGAGATGCTTGCCAAAAATTCAAATGTGTTCTAGAACTGTAAAATGTAGAAAGGTAAAGAGAGTAGATAATAATCTGAACAGCTGTATAGGTCTATATTGGTGTGGAAGGGGCCAAAGATGCTTAAAAAAGAGTGTCTTTATGGTAAGTTTATTATCATGCTCTTATTGTGTATGCCATAGAGGCCAATTTCATTTTGGACTGACTAAGACTCACACACTGAGCCGTTTGGTCCTGAACTTTACCCACATGATTTTGTTGTAGAGAGTATCAGGGGGTATTTTCAAATCTGCAGTTTCTGGAGACATTGAAGTTTTGTCCTAGAAGCGCTCATGGATGCGGACTGAGCATGGGAGTAGACACAAAAAGTTGTGCATAAGTCTGACCCTGTCATTGATGTCCTTCGGCGTTCTTGGTGTTGCTGAGCTGTATAGGTATAATTCGCCACTGTTGTTTCCTTACCTGGGGTAGAGTGGCTAGTTAAAGTGTACGTTGGACTGTTTGCTTAAATGTCTTCTAACTTTGCTTAATTGTTCCTCCAGCAAAATTGGTGATGGTGACATTAAATGAGAAATTATTATGGAAAGGTCAGGCATGGCATCAGAAACAAACTGATGCCTTTTGTGAGATTTCAAAGCCTATATGTGAGCAATACAAGATTCAATAACAGTCTGGACAGGAAAGTGAGTTCTAAATGTCATTGACAAAAACATAATAAATTTCTGACTAAAAAAAAGCTAGGACAGTCCAGGAGTGCTGCTGTTCGGTTGTACTATATTCTTAACTGCAGAATTGTTTTTTACTACATATCTCACAATTTGAGAACTATGGGGCACACGATGAAATTGTCAGTACATTTGTGAACAAGCAAAAATGTTTTTTCAGAGAATGAATAATTAAATTATGGAACTTACTAATACTTCGGAAGCAGAACTATTCTAGATCCAGAAAAAGGACAGCAAAATTCATTTCTGATAGCAGATATTAAACACCGCAAAAAAATCTAGTCAGGTCAGCAAAGGCAAAGTCCAGTTTAGGCATCTTAATCAGACATGGAATAGCATTTGTCTGCAGTGAGAACATGGTGGAAGATGATTCAGAACTGATTTACTCATGGTGAACTCGATTCAATGGCCGAGACTACCTATTAGAGAGAAAGCTCAGTGCTTGGTTTTGATAAGAAACAGAACCATTAACGGCACCTTGAGTGGTAATTGAATTTGTATTGCTGACGAGATTTTAGAGGGATGTGACAAATGGCCTCCAGCACAGGATCTGACAGGATCTGTCTGACCTCTGTAAGAGGCATCCATAAGAGACAGCAGCTACAGAGGCACTATGAAAGAGATCCAGGACTTCCTGCCACACGTTAAGCGGGTGATGGACATGTGCCCAAGCAGCATTTTGATTCTGTTTTGGAGTCAGATGCAGGTGCACATCCCATCGTTCACAGCCCTGGATTTCCTTCAGAATTAAATCTAGATGTGCAACAGAGAAAAGCTTCATTTCAGTCTGGACAGGTACCTGATTTGGACAGATGGGGAAGTGATACCCTGAGATACACGGCAGAGTGCCACTGCTCTGCATTTTAGATAGCCTATGAGAGGCAGAAATTGGCAGAAATAAAGCAGTTATCTGAGCAATTAAATCTTGCAACCAAGAAAACCTCTGTCTAAGAAAAAACTAAATGGGGCATGCATCTGGCACAACATCAGTGGTATATTTAAATTTTTTGTCACAATTATCAAGACTTCCTGTCAGGACCATTTGTGATTGTTATACATAGCAAATTCTGCACCTAGATATTTTCATGGATTTCTTATATGACTGAGATGCATTTTCTGAGTGGATGGGGGTGTTGAGATGTAGTCATGATTGTCACACAGGTCTTTCACTATTTCATACTTTACTTGTTGGGCCCAGTAGTCCAGGAAATCACCACAAACACAGAAGGCAAACTCAGACTGTGGGGTACAGTTTGAATCACTGATTTTTTTACTTCCTACGACATCTCCTTTTCTCTGCTAGCATTTTATTAGCAAAAATAGGCCAAATTTTTCTTTTGTGTAGCTCTGTTAAAGTCAGTGAACTCAGAAATACGGACTTCTGTGACTGTGCACTTTTTTGAAATTTGCCAGATTATCAGAAAACAATCTTTGAATATTATGGAATGAAAAAGAGCTATCAAAACTCCTGGGATTTTAATTTGGTTTGCCGAAAAGCATTCAACAAACATATATTTGTAGAAAACGTTGTGTCTTTCTCAGTAATGTATTTTCTTCTAAAATGTAATATAATGAAACATATGCCAATAGATAACCAAGCACAAGGGCAATTTAAATGTGACTTCATGACTGAGAAAAATGTGGCACTTCATGTCCAAAACAAACAGTTGAGGAAGCACCACGAGCTCTAAAGTCATATTTAAAAACTAATGCGCAGGGGGGGTTTATTTTATTTCTGGCTCAATTTCAATAAAATATATCAAATATACTTAGAAGGATAGTAATTTCATTTTATTGAAATCCATTATTTTATTAAAGGCATTATCTCAAAACTGTAGTAAAATTTACAGCTCATTTAATGGCTATGAAGGTAATAAATTCTTCAGAATACACCAAAGCTTTAAAGAGTTATGCCAGTACTTTCTGCAGAGAGGAGATGGGATGGAATAGGGACATATCACAACTTTTTTCCTCATCCCTGTATTTCTGATGTTCAAAATGATACTTTTGAAGTAGCTGCGTATGAAACCGGCATATGAAGACTTGTGATTTCAGGCTCCATTCAGCTTACTGAATGCTCTGCTTGTAGATTTGTGCCATATCTAATTTTAAAAGTGCTTTACTAATACTATATTTAAAATCAAAACCAAAAACAGGAGCCTTTTAAGGGTTCTGTTGCTTTGTGCTCCTTGTTGGATTTTTGTGGTTAGAGAACCACATTTTTGTTTCAAATCCAACAGCTCTGTTATGACAAAAAAGTAATGATGGGGGAAAAGCTTGCTCAGTGATGATTCCTAGTGTATATCAAATGGAAGAAATATTGCTTATAGCGAAAAATGGCTTCCCTGATTCCAGGCTTTACATGTGAAGTAAAATTGAGAATTTGTAATCTGGAAGAAGCTAAGCTGTACTAACAGTAAGGATTTTATCACTGCATCATAGGACAAGTACAGAATTTCAAATGGTTTAACTCTGTGTAGGTGGTCCGTGCTCATAAATTGTCTGTTTTAATTTTGATGTAGGTCTTAAAGATGTGTCAGAGATTGCTGAATAACAGTAAAGCCAGAGTCTAAGATTGCAGCCAATTTAGTGCAAGGTAGAGGCAGGCAGTGAAGCAGATCAGCTTCTTAGCTACTGAGCCTTGGCACCGGGCGGTTTTCCTTGCATTGGTGCCAGTCCATCTTTAGGATTAAAAACATCGGCCTTTTGTAAGAGTAATGATTTTTTAACTAGCCACTTACTGGTCATTAAAAAATGTGATACTGAACCAGAGCTGGCCCAATGCTTCTCAGCAATGTAGAAAAACATGAATTTTGCTGTCTCAGGGGAGTGTCCTACCACAGGGAAAGGTGGGGACAGACAACCAGAAAGCCAGGTATAGGGAAGGACCTTGGAGAGTAGGGATTGCTGCTCCCACTGCCATGGGAAGGATGGTCTGACAGCTGCTGTTGAGGGACCTCTCCACACCACAGAATGAAGTTATGCCAAACCCACACTGATTCGGAAGCAGCCAGACTGGTTTTCCAGACCTCAGGTGTGGGCAAAGGAAGCAACCAGGCCAAGGTCATTGCTAACACCCCAGAGTCTGCTGCCTTAGAAAAACTTCTGCTTTGCCTGAGCCTACAGCAAGCCTGCATTGACCTGATACAGTCAGTTATCAAGCGGATGAAATCTGCATTATTTCTTTAATAGCTTCTCAGCTCTCCACTTGCTGATTACACACTATTTCCTGTAGCAAGCTTACTTTCATAATAGATTCTCCTTGAACATACCTATGTGTCAGAATTTTACCTGTTTTCAGAAATGACTACATTCCTACAGGCCAAAAATGACCAAAGAGCAGATGATTCTCTGACGGTGACATATATTCTTACAACTGCTCCTGCAGATACAGGAATTCATCTGCATGGACAGTGGACTGAATTTTTACCAACACCAAAAATCACCCTGTGAAAAACTGAAACATATGGATGCCCAATGCATTGGATACATTAATAATAACACACATTTTGTAAAGTTTACATTTGCCTGTGTATTCTGGATGTATTTGTGCAAAGAGAATCTGTGGATGATTATGCAGTTGAGATCCAGGAATTTCTGCTTCTTCTTATTTTAAGCTTGAAACACTGTCTGTCTCTGTGGTCTGGATAAGTAATTTTTTAATTTTTCTGTGCCTTTTTCTAGTTTCACAATATGTCAATCACTCACAAGACTATGGCTAGGATTTGCCAATGTCGGTAAAGGGTTTTAAAAATAAAGCCTAATATAATTGCTAAATTTTAGTGTCACAGAGTGTACCAGTTAGAGATTGGTTTTGTGTTTTGTGCTGGCTGGCATTGTTCACATTCATGGGCGATTATCTCTTTTCTTCTCTCATAATACCATTTTTGCCAGATTATTCACCAAACAGCAACTCTTCTGAGACAGAAAGAGCCCACCAGCTCAGTTGAAATGGTAGTAGTGGAACCATTGTAGAGAATGTCAGGCAACGAAAGATCCTTGAAGGGGATTTCTCACCAAGGTCTAAGGTTTACAAAGCTGTATATTGAACACTGGGACCTCCAGGCCAGAAGATGCATGTTGTACAGGGAGAGGCCATGGACAACCATTGAGTTGACACAAAAGGCATCTCTAAGGCAAATGCTCAACATTAGCTGGGACCAGCAAGCTGTCTGTGCTCTTGCTACACTACATTCTGTGCTGTGCATCTGTGCCTAATAGTATTTAATTTACTGCAACTTCACTTTGCACTTATTAGGGTCTGTGGGTCCAGCAGTTTGGATAACACACTGGTAGAGCCTATTCTGAGAAGGGTTATAAGAAGTCCTGCTACCACCAGAATGCCTGGAAGAGTAACTGGCTATGTAAGAGAATTGCAGTATTCTGGTTTGAACAGTCATAACTCTCTGTGCTGAAAACTAAGAGTAAAATATACAGAATCCTTCTTTCTTCACAAATTCCTTCCTCGTGTGTGCTCATTTTGCAGATCACATTTTCAGAACTGCAAATTGCTGTTATAAGAAGTCCTGCTACCACCAGAATGCCTGGAAGAGTAACTGGCTATGTAAGAGAATTGCAGTATTCTGGTTTGAACAGTCATAACTCTCTGTGCTGAAAACTAAGAGTAAAATATACAGAATCCTTCTTTCTTCACAAATTCCTTCCTCGTGTGTGCTCATTTTGCAGATCACATTTTCAGAACTGCAAATTGCTTGGAGAGAGAGAAGCACTTGGTAGAAGTTATCTTTCAAATATACATTGAAATATATGCTTTTCAAGTGCTAACAAATATATCCTTTTCTGAAAGCATACCTACTGTACTTTATCAAACGCAAATTTCAAAAATAGAGATTGCAAAATTATATTTTTAACTAATTGAGATTTCCAGGTGAATAAAGAGATCTCAGCTGAGTCTTAAAAGATGTCTAGAATCCTTAACTGGAATAAGTGCTAATTGAAAAATACTCTCTTGATTATACTTCTGGGGATTTTTGTGTCTGGTCTAGAATGTTAACTCTGAAAATTGTCCGGTTTATTTTTAGACCTTTAGCATGAGAAAGCCAGATGACTTAATTTAGCTGTAATATTTCAACTCGGCACAAGCTTGAGAAGTCTTGATTTTCCTTCCATCTCCTATGCTGCGTCCAGTTATGAAAGTACAAAAGGAAGTAACATCAGATGATCTATGCATGTTCTTTGAATCCTAGCAGTTCGCGTTGGCAGTCAGACAGTATGTGGCAAGCACCAAACCACTTATGAAACGTAAAGCTTTCAAGCAGGTAAACTGAATCAGTTTTATTGGGCAGAGAAGCATGCCATGCAAACCCATTTTGAATTACAGATTTTCATATCTAAGACACTTGTCTTCCAACACTTTAGAGGTAAGCCTGGTTGGCTATACTGTCTATTAGCCTTGGTGGTCCATAGTATAATTTTGTAAACACAAAGTTAGAGCGTGCACGGTCTCTGAAAAGGGATCCTTTTCGTTTACCAAGTTTCTAAACACCAGGGCTCAGAAGAGAACCCCAGGACAAAAGGCGTCACCCTATATTCAAGGTGAGATGGATATCATTTGGAAGTCATTTGCTCGCTGAAGAGATAGGAAGGAGAAAACATCTGTTGACTGTTGGGAGGCTTGCCAAGCAAAACAAGAGTTGTGGTTGATAGTTAAGACATGCTAACAAATCCAAGGAAAGTAATAATTGTGTATAGAAGCATACGAGATACGTATTACACATAGTTTTCAAAGGATGACCTTCAAACTAACACAGATGGAATTTTTCTGTGATCCAGATTATACCTGAAGGCTGGTTATCTACCTTTGCTTTGCATGAAGAAAGAAAACGGAGGCTAAACCAGTTTTTCTTAAATGTTTTATATATGCACAGAAGAAAACTCACTTTGTCAGCTGTTCCTCAGCCTTCCAGATAATTTGGAAGATATATTTGTACTGAAACTAGGAGAGAAAAATCTGTGAGACAGAAAAAAATATACACTTGTATTTTAGATATTAAAATATGGTTTTATGACAATCTGTGATCAAGATTGAAGTCTCTCCTAACCTGTCAGTTTTCTTTTCCTGAACTTTCAGAGTAAACATCCTGGCATATATTCATTTAGAAATTTTATTCAGGGATCCTCCTGTGCCTTCCCTGTCATAAGTGACACTTTAACTCTGGTCCCCTCATGCAGGTCTTGATGGCTATATTCTGTGGGTGCACAACTGTTATACTCATTTGGTCCTGTTTGAGATTGCTGTGATAGACTCCAGTTTAGGCCCTGCTTTTATTTGCCCTGTTCATTTTCAGAAGATGAATTAACTTGTGGAGCAAGATGCCTTTGACAAGAAAAAGCATATGGTAAGATTTTCTGTAGCTAGTGATACTGTTATGAAGTGCTTAGAGATTTGATCTTTTTTTCTTTTTGACAGGTGAATAAGGTATCATAAAATATCAGAGGCTTTCCAACTCCATCATTGTAACAACATAGGTGACCAAGTAACCATCCGCAGATGGGACTTTTTGACAGTTTTGCAGAATTCATTTCCATATTTCTAGGCTTCCCAGAAAGCCCAGAAGGGAATCACTGAAATGGGCCAATGAACCTCCTGTGTCAGTTTATGAATTGTTCTGAATATATATCCTGGCGTAAATGAGATGTGGCATGGCAGAAACAGCTCTTTCACAATTAAGCAAAGCTGCCTGAACATGGAACGGTGCTTATAGCTCCAAAACATGTACGGCAGGGCATTGCCCCCTCTCTGTCTCATGAACAGGCCTCCCTGTGGCCATGATGAAGTCAGCCTTTGGACTGCGATTATGGGTTGTTGGCCTTGAACCCATAATATTTTGTCTGCAACGTTCTTAATTTTGAGCAAGATTATTAATTATTGCCAGCTATAAGGTTGGACTTTTGCTGCTTTGACTGCCAATTCAGTTTAGTCAAAAAAAGTTATCGGATGTTAAAAGCCTTTCCTAGGGTAAATTCTTCACCAGCAGTCATAACAGAAAGGAATATTTCCAGGAACTAATGACATTGTAATCTCACAGGCAATTATGAGTTAGGAAAAGGCACAAGCAATGGGAACTGAGAGAAAGGAGAGTAAAGTCAAGGAACAGACTCTTCATCTACCAAGTGATGAAATTGGGCAGGTTTTTCTGAGATAAAGTGAAATCAAGATTATTTCTGTATATAGTGTCTATACATATACTCCTCCTACTCATCCACTGTTGTGTGTACGAATTGAAATCTGAAGAATGAAAGAAATGCTTCAAATCTCCCTAAGGATATCTTAATAACTGCCAGAAGTGTGGTAAGTTCCTATGTCTTTCAGGAAATGACTCGGGACTGGGGCTAGTTTTAATATTTGGATAGATCTTTTGGTCAAAGAAGGCTAGGTGACCTATTCCTTCATCCTGTTGTTCCACTCTCTAATAGGCAATTACCATGGAAGTTCACAACTTGGCTACAATTACTGTTAGCTGCTTAGTTAAATGGAGTTAATTTAAAATAAAGGCAGTGCTTAATGTTCAAAGAGTTAAAGAAAAAGGAATGTTGGTGAGGTATTGTGAAACAATTTAGAACTTGTTTCTCAAATTCTTTTTTTTCTTCATAGAATATTACTCAGAATACTCTAAGGATTTTTGTCTCTTAAAAAATTCCCCAGTTCGCAATATATTGAGGTGCGGAAAAATATCAGCATGAAATATAAGTATTAAAATGAATTAAACAAACTGGATGGAACCCCCAGCGCTGGTTAATATAACAATGGAATCTCAGAGTTAGGAAATGGGCAGCTGGCACATCTCTTTAACCTTATCTGTCTCATCAGTGGAAAACTCTTTCTTGCTTTATTTCAACACTCCACCTGTGGTCCCAGATGGTATCAGGAAATGCAGAAGCACAAGAAAAATGAAAGCAGCAGAGTCTGTTAAATAGACCAATGTGTCTGTTTAAGGATTTATGATAGACTGCGTCTCCAAAAGGCAGAATGAGTCTCTCATAACCTTCCATGAAATCTTAAAAAAAAGATAGTGAACAAAAGGAAATTAAATATGATTTCCCCTGAGCTTTAATACTGTTAAGATTTATTACAAATTAGCAAGAGCTGAGAAATATGGCTTTAGTTCCTTGATGGTATTCCTTATTTCCTGTATCTTCTGGAGCTCTCTGTATAAGAAATAAACTTCCTAACTAACTGAAAAGAATTTTGATGAGTTAAGTCTTCCTACTTTCACTTCAGAGGTCTTCTGAAGTTCTTCTTTTCTTTATACAGAAGATATAAATACGCTTTTAATGGACCCACTGCTATTTAATCTCTTGTGAAGATTGTGGCCAAATGGAAAATTTAGGGAAAGTCCACATTTTACAAAATCCCAGAGATTGTGAATATTTTAATTTCAGGATTACTCTTCCATCCAGGTGAGGAGGTATTAGATCTCCTGCATATCAGGATCCATGGAGGACCTAATTATTTTCCCAGCTTTACTCAAGGAGATTGCTAAAAACAGGTGCTATGAAAGAATACTGCCCATGGAAATACACGGACAGGCTGGGAACTGCCTCAAAAAGGCTTTACGTGTGAGATCAAAGGGACAAGGTGGGGATTCAGGCCAGCAAGCATTACAGGGATGAAGGTGGATCTAATTTTCCCTGTTTCTGCAGAAGAAAAGTGATTGTCCTGAAGACATGGAGCCAAGAACAAATGAATCCCAGGTTGGACAGACCTAAGACTGATTCTATGATCCTCTGGATTTGAAGGAATGACTGTGAACTCTTTGTTACCCCTGAGAAAGGTGGGAACTTGAATCACCCCGAGTCCTTTGAGAGGCCTCTCATTTCCACTTGGTATCAATTAGAAGGAATTTTCTGAGGAAAAACCTCATCACTTAATTTTTGTATCTCTTCAAACATCTATGATTTTATATAACTACTGAGTTATACTGTTGTTATTTTCATTTCTTCAGGATGAAACTCTTACCAAATGGTTTGCTTGCAAAACTTGTCATTAAACATAGCAGCATAAATAGCTATGGATAAGAGACCTTTGTGGTGTTTTGGGTTTGCAGATCCTCTAGAACTTTTTCTGCATTTCATAATCCTTTAAACTTGTGAAATGTGCCAAGTCTTTTCCCCCTTAATTTAATTTTCTTGCTCAGCCAGTGTATTTGTAACTGGGTGGAATCATGTGTTATTTAAATAGTGACTCCTGTCTGAAAGTAATTTCTGCCCTGTTTGTGGAAGAACTGCGCACACACACACAAAACCTGTGGCAGCTTAGGATTTCTATTTGAAATCCTGAATGGAATAAAGTGTGTGGAAATAAAGCCTCAAAATATTGTATGTTGTAACTCCTTGTTCTGTTCTAAACATAGAACTCTGAATTATTAAGGGGTCCAAGTTCGGGCACAAATAGTTTTCTCCTTCATTTTAATAATTGCCCGTGTTAGCCAGACATGGTGACAACGAACTTTGTTCCTTACAGCGGTATTTATAAATCTCTAAGTTGCATCTGGGTTGATACCAGTCAAATAATTTCAGGACTGGTTAAAATAAGTTGTTGCTTGCTAGATGTACACAGATCTAGTATAAGAATATAAAAATTTGAATGCATTTTGTGTTGTCTCTTGCGAAGGAGATTTGGAGTGTTAGAAACCTGGAAGATTAACCTTACGGTTGCCTTCATATCATCTGCACATTAGAAAAGCACCAAAATTCATTTGATAATGAAAACAGAATATGCCAAATAGCATGCACTCCCTGGCTCCAACATGTTTTATTTAAATATTTGCAGTAAACTAGTTCTTCATAAGACATTTTATATTATATACTTATATAAATAATATATAAATATATACATGTATATAGCAGAATGCTGGAAAAAGTCACGTTTGTATAGACTTCTGCAATTTTCCCTGGAACAATTTTTCTTTCTTCCTGTCCAGGTTTAGAACTATCTCTGAAGTATCATCAAAGTAATAAAGGAAATGGCTAAAATTCCACTAAAGCAAGGTAAATATTGTTTTTAAACACTGGATTAGAGTAAATCTAATCCAGCCTGCACAGTTAGGGATTCAGCGCTCTCCACAGCCCTACCTCAATTCCCAGAAAGAATGATTGTAAGCAGAAATATAATATTCTGCCAGGAAATCAGTAGTTCCGAGTTATTAGATTCCAGCCCTAGTTGAGACTGAGGCAAGGAGACAGCACAGGAAGCACTCAGAGTTCTTCGTAAGTGTGGCTCGACATTTTTAAAATAGTCTACTTCCAAAGGTAAAGGAGACGATGGACTTCAGCAACTGAACTGCAGGTGCAGAGAAACCCTCCTGTAAACTGTGATTATTTCTTCTTTTCCAGTTGAAAGGATAAGCTCAGTGTGAGCACAAGTATTTCATTCCACTCTCTAACACTCGGACTTGAAGCATTTGTACCTTTTGCAGTCTGAAATAACCGTATCTATTTTTGCATTAAGCCCTGTGTATGGGATGCAAAATGTACGTTCTCTTTGTGCAGAGCCCACAAAATTTCAGTCTTCGCTAAACAACTTCAGCCTCAGTCAGAATCTTGGACCAAAAAGCCTCTGAGGTTACTGAAGCTGCTATTTGATGCCGTACTCTCTTGTGCTAAGGAGCTTCACAATACCTGTTAAGAGGATACTATTGTCTACATGCATGAAGTAGTTAACTCAAACCTGAAAACAAACAGTCTGCAGTGTATTGGTTAGGAAAATTGGTTTATTTTTTTTATCAAGGGAATACTGGTATTTTATTTTCTTTTTCTTGTAATTAAGGAACGTCTTTTGGAAAAAGCATCTGTTTAGTGAAGGCCAAGAAAAACATTCCATAATGTTGCTTTTTTGTCACATGGGACCTGTAGTTCAGGTATTTCATGTTCCTCTTACCTTCTCTCAGTTGTGTTTCTCATCCAGACAACATCTACCCCTTTTATTTTTCAGCATAAATCCTTATCCATTATTCTTGGGACAGTTCTACTAGTTACATTTAACTTTTCTAGTTAACAGATCAAATTCTGTACTGGTCAGCCTTAACTAGACTATTAAATACCACTGAAAGGCTGTTTACATGGATTATAATAAATTTATTTCAGTCCAGTTAGAAGTGGACAGCTATTGTCTAGAATAAAACCCCACAACACATTTCCTACCATAGCAAACATTTGTATTGCTAGTTTTAGCAGGGGTAAAGGACTGCATCAGCTATGGGGAAATAATTAAGTCCCTTTCTATGCTATAATTATATAGGAAAGAAAACGAAACTTTTTTTCCCCCGTCCATAACAATCAAGTTATTGATGCAACCATGCTTCGGTGTTTAGGTAACTCCGGGTAATGCTATTAGGGAGCGAGCAGGGTCCTCTTAATGTTCACTCTTTCCTCTTGAATAACTATCCCTGAAACTGCTCTAATGATCATTGCGTTTACACAAATCAGAAGTATCTTAAATAGTATTTACTTTGGCAAGTGTCCTGCATTTCAAGCTTGTCAAGAGATTTGCTACCTTTGATGGCTACTTCCAGGCAAGTCTGTGCCACTGTTTAGCAGATCTGATTAATATCTTAAAATGTGTCATTGAGAGGTTTTGACTAAATTTGCAATTCAGTCCTTCTGGTAGACTGAAATGTAAGTCTTGGAGTGTAAATAACAAGTGTGTGAATTCACACAGTAAATTAATGAAGAAGGTATTTTCAAAAATCCATGTAAACTAGAAATAGACATTTCCATAATTTTCTTTTCTCCTCAGTGTTTAGTTCATGGGGTCCAATCACATTTCAGGTCACAGTAACCGTCAATGGGGAAAATGATAAAATAGTCACACAGGTATAGTAGAAGTAGAACATTTTTCTGAATGATGTCCACTCTACATTTTTTCACTGGAATCTTTTATCAGAAATTGTAGATTTAGCAAAGGTAAAGTATTTTGCAGAAATGCTAATTTCTGTGAACGTTAATTTCAAAAAACACTAGGAAAAAAGCATAGCTATTATTGTCATGTTGATCTACTGAAATTTTAGTAAGAAGAACAGCTGGATAAACATTTTTTCTAATGTTAAATATATGCTATTAGAGGTATGAGATGCACCTCCAACGTAATCTTAATGAAATAATGTTTTTTTCCTCAGTAATAAAATTCATGCTAAAATATTTGGGCTTGCCAGTCAAAGCAACAGAAAATAAAATAAAGAGCCTACAGAAAAACACAAGACTATTTTGTTTTTCTTGGATCTTGAGGAAGGATATTACTTTTAAAATTGCAGCTCTGCTACCTCATCTTTCAGGTTAATTTCACCAATGTTTTCCATTTCCTTCCGTTGAAAACCATTAAAATTATGATATTTAATATGAAGCCTCATCTCAGTACACTGTTTATTTAAGACAATTGATGCGAATGAAAGAATTTGGGTCTCTTTTTCAAGGGTTCCATTATTTTCACAGTCCAGAGACAGCCTTCCTAAAGCGACCTGTTAGTTTATTTTGGTTAATGTCATAAATCCTTTTAAAAGATTGCTTTAAGACTTGTTCATAAGACTGGATTAAACGCTGTGGGCTGATACTGTTTATTCTCATTCCACACTCATTTAGTGTAGGATGCCGCCTGCCCACTATCTCCGCCTTCCTGAAGCGGACAGTGTTCCGAACGAGAATTTACTTCCCATAATCATTCCACTTCTCTGGTCCCTTTATGAAGATTAAAACAACTGCAACAACAAAAAACACCCCAATTTGAATACTGGCAGTTGGCCCGGATGGTTTGCTGAACCAGTGACGGGGTGAAAAACAGTCCCTCTCTGACTGCCACTGAAGCGCAAGAGTTTCGATCATTACTGGCTTGGCTTGGGTTTGATGGAGTAAATATGAAACGGCACACCTTGCCTCCCATTAGGCAGATTTGCTGGTGTGGAAGAAGCGGCAGACCTAGGCCACATGACTGCTTGCATACTTTCGCTACTTGGATTCCATTTTTTTGTGGCTGGTGCACTTACCTGCAAGTTGAAAGGCCAGAGACCAAAACTCGTCTTTGTCTCCGAGTTGGCGTGACGCCGGCCCGACCGCTTCAACTCCCTTTGGAGTCCCCGTTGCTTAAGTGGGAGTAACGTGTCACTGGCCGACTTTCTCTCTGCACTTAGGAAGTCCAGCTGTGTGGTTTGAGGTACGGCTCTGGTGGTACCGACGGGGTGTCAGAACGAAGGCAGTGCGCATTGGCGCACCGACCAACGCAGAGGCATTCTCACCTCGCGTCTCCAACGGTTCTACCCTTGATTTGAAGGGAAAATTGTCTACGTTTATCTTTCAACGCACCGGTAACTTCTGGTAGCCATTGTTCACAAACTCCTGCCTCCCCTGAAGCCCCAGGCAGCCCCTCTCGGCTCGCCTAGGCCGTGCCTTTCCACCCCTGCCCTCGACGCCGCTCCCCGCCGCCCCCACCTCCTC
>NW_008795853.1:839495-846066 GCF_000699145.1 Aptenodytes forsteri | reverse complement strand
TCCCCGGTGCTCCGGGAGCAGCGACCCGTGAGAGACCGTTTGGGCGGTGGATTCGGGTGGCACAACGGCCTGAATCTGTTCTTCAGATATTCTGCCAGTGAAAAGCCGTCGAAGGTAGTTTACGGTGTCGATAAAATAAAGATGAATTGAATAAGGCAAATTTCGAACACCTTTCCTCTCCCTTTGCCGACCAAGTAACAAATGGGAAGGAAATCACCTTCTGGTGATCCGCTGCGGCGGCGTGTGCTCCTGGTCAGAAGCATTTCCCGCGTTCCCAGGTGCATAGCCCTCACCACCTAGCTCCCTCTGCCACCGCGTCTCCTCTTCGAGCTGTTACCTGGATCTGCCACCTCTCGGACAACTCGGCTGGCGAAACCTTTTCAGGTCTCAAATTCTGATATAATAATTTTAAAATCTTTCAAGTGTAAATTTCAAAAGGTAGGAGAAAAAAAATGCTGTGTCTCTGCACAGGAAGACCCAGGCACAGCAATGGTTCTGCGTGGATACATGTATTTATTTTTGAGTATATATCTACACCATTAAAAATGGTATTCAGTTAAGCCTATATATGAACAACGTTTGTGCTGGCGTTGAGAGCTTTTCCTATGTATTTTGTAGTGCTGCAAGTTTTTTATTTAGAAGTGTTGCTAGTTTTTAATGTAGAGCAAGTCAGAATATAGCGTTTCCAATAGCTTGGATCTGAAGTGAAAGAATCTCAAGGGCAATATCAAATACCCTGTCAAATGCAAGAACTTGACTTTCCAATACTATACCTTTATTTTTAAATGCCGTTTTCTTTAGCAATGTACCAGGTAATTGATACACAGTCAAGGGAGGCTTTGGAGCACACCCCCTTGTTTTTTAAGCTTTAAAAATATCTGTTTGCTTCTGGGCAGGGTTAGTTCGGACTGGGAATACCATCTTCTCTTTTGGAAATAGAGATATGAGAGGTTTGTTATTGAGACATTAGAGAGAGAGGGAGATCTTGTGGCTTGAAACAAGTTTCAGGGCTCTAATTCCACATTCTCTGCAATATTTACAAGGCAATTCGCTTAGATGTAATCTGGCTTTACTCAGTGGAGTTCCTCCTCATCTATACACTGCAGTGGAAATCAGAACCAGATACTCCACATCTGTTTCTGGTTTTCCACATGGGAAAAATAGCTTGGAACCGAAACCTAACATCTAAACTTCAGTCCATACATTTTAATATTTTAACTGAGACATATTTCCAGTAGGACTGACTTGCCTGCTGTGGAGGTGATACAGGTTAATTAATTAACATCCTTTGCAGACACTTTTTAAACTGCACAGCACCAGAAACACAGAGCTATCAGTTACTTCAATGCACCTCCACCTAGCAGTGCTTTTCTGACTTACCTCAGCGATCAGTTTTAAAAGCCATGTCTTTTCCGTGGTTCTGTCTCAGATGCAGTGAAGCAGCAGCACTGGCATCGAGACATACCATAGCAGGGTTTGTGGCCTTTCCCAATGACTAGGTTATACCATGGTTATAGTTCTAGATGTTAATATATAGAGTAAATGATAGGCCCTGAAGTAAAGTCCTATAAACATTGTGCATTAAGGGGATGATGACATCATAATTAACCAGACGAGCAAGGCTCTAGAGCTTGCTGTTGTCACCAGAATCTTCTGTAACTACAGCTTTGTCCATGGTATCTTCCTGTTTCACTTTTTTCCCTTTATAATTCAGAGAACCAGTTAGCATTTTCAGTAGAAAACAGGTTGCTAGTAGAGGAGTATAATCTGACAGCTAAAAATTGTAACTATCAACATTGGTATTTTACAGAGGCTAAATCGTTATCATCATCAAATGTACTTGACTGAATATGACAGTTCTGTCAGCAGGGGATTAATGCTCAGCAGAGTTTTTTTGTCAAACCTACTTCTTCTTACACGGAAGTCAGGGGTGGGCAGAGGTAATTCAGGGTGTTTTAGTTGTCTCAGAAGTTGAATGGTTCTCTTTGCAAAGAGATGATGACTGTATTTGGAAGGTATTTCAGGATGTAGTATGCTCCCTGCCTTATGCACAGTAAGACCTGGGTACATTTGCCGCGTAAAATGGAAAACAGGGATGGGGCATAACCAGATTGGTGGATATGCTGAGGTGAAAGAGTCATTTTGGGACTACAGGCCTCTTGGAGCAGTTCTGTTGCTGGATGCTGGATGCATCTGGCCTTTAAGAAGCATGTCTAAACAACTGTAATTGTGATGACTTCTAGCTCTTTTGTGTCTTGTTATAAATTAGTCCTTTGATTTGTGCTTCCAACTGAATTTACTCATTTTAGAGAGAACTTTGTAGAAAATTTATGGGTTTTTTTTTTCCAATTTTTGTCCTTTTCCTATCCTGTCAAACTACAAGATACATATCAAATGCTCTGCAGTGGTATTATTAATTCATTACATGTTTTAAAAAACTTTCAGCAACAAAATCTGTGAGCAAGTGTTGCGACTACGACTCTCCCTTCTCAGGAGACTTGTGTTTAGTACCTTTAAATGCCAAGAATTAGTGAAGAGTTACGTTTTGTAATCCAGTGGTTCTTGAACTGGGGTTGCATGGAACATCTCTAAAAATAAGTATGTACTTTTGGAGATATTACTGATTCCAATGCTGTATTCCTCATTTAAATCCAAGGAACGTTACCATAATTAGTAATCTTACTAATACTGACATTAGCTTTTTAAGCAGGCACACTCTTAGGGTTGTTTTACCCCAATAAATTTAAGAATGTTTGCTTTCCTCCTCCATCTACATCCACATTAGATGGCACAAAGGAACCTTTTTAATGATAAATACATTTAAAAGAAAGAACAAAAATCCCAAGATTTTAGCAAGCAGATTTTTTCATTAGCCCCGCTTTATTTGCTCACACACAGGCACACAAAACTTCCTGGCAACCTGACTACAATTATCACCATACATCCTTTGCTGTCTGTATTGTGATTCATGTGAAAAGGGGACTGAAAAGAAAATCATCCCACAGAACAAAGCCGTGAGGGACACTGTCAAAACAGATTAAGGGTTCCCAGTGTGAAATGGGAGGTGGGAGCGCTTGCACCTTGTCTGCCAAGGAACTGCTTTGCTGCCACTGTCACAAGGCTCAGAGGACCCCTGGAGCCCTGCAGGGGTCCGTCCAGGAGGCAGTAGCTCAGCTAGCCTCGGTCCTCGGCATCCAGAAATGGAGAAGTGGAGTGATCTCGTCATCGTTACAGCAAACACTCATGAAATGCAGGGTGCATCGGAAACACAATTTTATAGGGATTCAAAGTTTCATTTTCTTTCCATTAACATTCAAACCTACCCTTCAGGTCCTTGTCGCTGTGTCTAAAACAACTTAAGACGATAAAGATTTGCCTTCAAAGAGAGTTTATACCAACAGGTAAAGGTAGGTATCCTAATACTGTAAGGAGAGAAGCTGAACTGGTCGAGACAAGCACCAAGTTCTAACAATTCATGTCAAACAAACAGGTCGAGATCAAATGACTTTTTAGGGATGCATTCTGCCCATCTCTCTGAGGATGGATGTGGGTGTAATATTGGTGCTTCTGGTGGGAGGGAGGGGTCAAGTACGTAGTGATTGCGTGGAGCGTCCTGACGGCTTCCTTCTGTAAGGCCCTACCCGTGGCACTGCACACAGGCATGGCTGAGGCGCTGCTGGAGCCATGCCGGCGTTGGTTTGCATGCAGTTGTTCTAAGCTCTCGTGGGTGGCAAGAAATGCAGGACTAACAATTGAAAGTCCTTTAAAGATACTGCACTAAATATGAGAAACTGGCTACAATTTAGTGAAGATCAGAAAGGTTGTTAATTGTGCTTGGTTAATTACAATTAAACAATAAGCCTTTTCTTTGAGGATACCTGCCATCATTCTGTGTGACAATTTAATAGGGCTAAAAAACCCATGTAAGAGCCATAGTGCTTGCAAATTTTGGACATTAGCTTAAATCTTACATGAGATAGTGTAGCATTCTCACAAGCTGTTTAATGAAATTACAGCCTCGTGCTTTAAATTACAATACCCATGGCTATAATGTAGATATGATACTTAACATATAGGCTAGGCTATCTCTGTATATGTCTGTGTAGCAATGAGAGGAACCATGCAATATGCTAAGCTAAATTCTCTTGAGTGGAGGGGTCACCTGGTGATTTGCCCCTAACTTGCCATTTGCCTGTATCTTACTATTTGCTGTGTGCTGTAAAGATCGATTCAAACAATGATGACGTATCTGATTCCATTATCCCAGCCATTGAGATATAGATCCTGAGTGTGGTATCTTTTTCTCTGCTGCTTTTGGAAAAAAATATTTGCCAACTTAGTTTTTGTTATAGGAAAACACATATTCTGTGTGTCTTATTCAAACGGCAAGCACCGTGCCAAAACCAGGGCCATCCTGAGGAACTCCTTCTCTCCCCAGGCTTTCGTGGTTTGTGTTAAATAAAATCTGGATTCACAGCTATCCCACTGAGGTTTTTAAAAACCTTTCTTAAAATCAGCTTTTGCCATTTTTGCATTTGCTGACCCGGTGCTCTAGAATTACATACCTTGCAATGGTTTTTACTACTTAAGTAATCTCTAAACTATCACAGTACCATGCCTTTCTAAAGCACAGTACTGTAATTTCAGTGCTGCAATTACATTCATCCATGATTTATGACAAACTTTCAGTGAACAAATAGTAAACACTGTATCACTTTGTGATGTATGTGTAACTGCGCATTTCTCTGTTCTTCTGCAAATTACCATTCCATTGTTACTGGTATTTTCTATAGCGCACAGAAAATCAACTCGTCCTTCGTTCATTCAGTTAATCCCTTCACTGTAATTTAAGGCAGAAGTCCCAACTTAAAAACAAAACTGGTGTTGCAAAAAGTTATTTTAACATGAGGTTTCATTCCCACGTAGTTGATTGCATGTGGAAAAAAGTAGTAGTATAAACATGCAACACATGATGTTTCCTTTTGGTTCCTAAATACTTACTGCTGATTTACCCCAATCCTAGTTTTGTGGTTTTGGCATGATAAAGGTGGTACTGAATTTGTGCAAAATGCATGGAGAAGGAAGCCACAAACTCTTGTGGCAACAGCCTTATTTCTTTATAGGGTCACTGAAATAGAAGGGCTGGGTGTGACCAGGAGACATGAGGGTTTCAAGGAAACTTCAAGGTGCAAATGAATCACTGGTATAAACTCCTGTTTATGTTAGTCCTGTTGTGTGAATGGGAAGAACTGAGCTGCTACTGAACGGCACTCTCAAAACACTGAATCAGCTGCCACAGAGCTCCTTCCTGTGTCTGATACTTTGCAGTCTTTTATTATCAGGCTGCAGATTTGGTGAAATGTGGATACTTTCTTCTCTTGTTAGTAGTGACAGCCGGAGTAGAGGTGTTCCCACGTTGTAAATAAGTCATACTGGACGGCGGCGTAATCCTCCTAAACCAGTGGGGGCTATGTCTTCCCCTGTGTAACCTCTACTTATTTATACAGGATCAGGCCTTACAAGTTTTTTTTTTTAAGAAAGCACTAAAATGAAGCAAAATTATTTAGTTTCATTAATGCATCACGTAACATATTGTGTTAAAACACAATGTTTTAACCTACAAAAATGAATACAAGGCAATCCAATTAATGATTTCCGAAAGTATTACAGAGTGAAAGTTATTTCATTTGTCATTACAGGTGTCCCTGGCAATTACCATGAATAGCCTTTTTTTCATTTTACAGATTGCTAAAGCAAAAGTTTTAGGTGATTTTGCAGAAATTAAGCACAAGCTCTGACTTCAATGATTCATCTTTAAAATGCATACCTATAGACCAGTCTTTGTAAAAATACAAATTCTCTACACATTGTGTTTCATATTCTCTGCTTTGGGAGAATGAGAGTAGATTTTTATGATAACCAGACAGATGAAATTTGTGAAGTGATTCACCAAGTTTGCCTGGAATTGAAGTGGACAGCTGTCCTAATGCAGTAGTGGTTATGATACTTAAAATGCTGGGGGCTTCCAAGGTTGATATTCACCAGACCACAGTGTCCCCTCTGTTGTGGAGGCTTGCACAGAACCCTCACGTTTTTCTGGTTGGAAGGAAGACATCTAGTCCAATGTGGAGGTGTCAGCATTAAATTCACTAAATTTATTTTGTGTAAAATAATAATTAAATCAGGGACTAGACTGTTTCCCTACTGGTTAGTAAGTACTTCCCCCCCCCCCCCCCCCCCCCCCACACACCTCACTTAAATGAATATGTAAATACTTTTCTCAGGGATAAGAGTTTCAATGGAAGAACAAATACATCCAACAGTATAAAAAAACCTTACAGTGCATTTGTTAAAGTCAGACTCCCGGGGACTAGGAAAATGGCAGAGGATATGTGCTACCTTAATTCTGAGTGAGTGCTTCAATTGCATTGTAGGTAAAAGAGGATTTTTGCCTATTTCTTATTTCATACCTTTGTTGCCTTGCTTTTTTTACTAGTATTTGGAAATACAACATTTTGGAAGGATTGAATCAGTTTGTTTTTCCTAGTCCCCAGTATTTTTTTCACCTTCT
>NW_008795853.1:810556-839477 GCF_000699145.1 Aptenodytes forsteri | reverse complement strand
AGATCAAAAAAAGTTTGGATTTTTCTGTTCAGTTCTGTAGCTAAATTGGCAATTTAGTTATTTACAACTTCACAGTTACTCTAACTTTTGTTTTTTCTCAGTGGCTTGGGCTTAGAACTGTGTTGCTGTGTTCCAAGCCTATGTTTCTAATAAGCTTTGTGGGGGTTTGGTAAGTGAGCTTACAGCTGTGCCCCTTGCCTTGAGATTCTTTAATCTTGAAATTTACTTTTACTTTTACAAAATTAGCAAAATTACAATTTGATTATTAATTAGCCTTCATGTTTAATAATACAAAGTTCTATTTCTGCCTCTGGATGTATCATAACTCATTCTCTCCAAGTGTAAGCACATATCAGTTCCATCTCACAGAGCATTTATAAGCTTATTAGTAAGGCCCGCTCTTAACACCAGAAACCTCCCTGCAACTTAAAGGGGCTTGCCTAGTTTCCTGCTCAAGGGGCAGCTTTTACTTCTGTGCGGGCCCCTTTGCCCTTTTTGAATTAGGCTATGGCTTTGCACATCAGACAGTAATCTCTGTTAGGAATTCTGGCAAGTGTTTTCTGAAAATCCAAGTGCACAGTATCCACAGCATTCCCCGTGTTTGTACTGGCAGCCACAGGCTTAAACAATTCCAGCAAGTAAGCGAGGCATGCCCTTCCCTTCCTGAGACCACGCTGGCTATCCTTGATTCAAGATGTGGTTTACTGACCGTTCTTCCATTTGCTCTTTAACAACCATTTCCAAGGCTTTCCCCACAACTGATGCAAAGCTGCAGAAAAAGTCTATAATTTCCTGATCAATAGGTCCTAAAAATGGCCTTATTTTGGCGACTTGCCACACTTTCAGATCTTTTCAGTCTCTGTTCATTGAGTTTCTTTTCTTTGAGTTGAAAAAGCCATCATTTCCTATCAGACTTTCTGTACAGTTAACTTTTGTCAGGATTTGCTACCTGTAGCTGATAAATCGTAAGAGCTTCAATACAATAATCTGGGCCTATGAGATGGCAAAGGGAAGACAAAGAAATTAAACAAGTGTTTTTTCATTGGATGGTGAAGAAATTATGCCTAGTGGGGCTTGACAAATTTCTAGATCCTATAATGAAAATTGATGCTCTTCAGAAACTTTCATGTCCCAGATCATACAATCTGCCAGTTTCTTGCTCTGTTGAGATCTGTTGAAAGCTTTTTGCTTTCATAATTGAATAATTCTTGCAGCTGAAAATAAAGTTTTTAAATAAAAGACCATTCAGAACAGAGGCAGAAATAGCATCTTTGACCCATCCCTCTTTCACATCTGTTCATTACAAAAAATCAGAAACCTTGTAAAGCTCCTTTGCCTAAACTAAAAATTAATTGAAATGCGTATTTTGAAGAAATAAATGTGGCGGAAAAGGAGGTAGAGATTTGCTCAGCAATTAATGGAGAAGGCTGTTGGACATGTCATTTTCTTCTCTGGTAATCTCCCAAATAATTCCCTTTTTTTATCTTTTACAAACTTCTCTTTTACTAGGGGAGGCCCAAACAAAGAAGAAGAGATTGCATATTACGAAGTTTGAGTTGCTCTTTGGTGGACACTTAAGTATTTCCTTAACAATGTGCTTTTAAGTTTCTGTATTAAAACTTAATACTGACCTTTTTCCTTTACTAAGTTTTTTTTTAGTGCATTAAATGATGAACTTCAAGGAAAAGAATAGAATGATGTACTCTTTCTGCAAAAAAACATAATCTTGCCATGACTGTAGTATGGCATGAGGTTATTGATTTCTGTAAAATCTTCTTCATATTACAGAGGATGAAATGGCAAAATGAAGAACATGCAGATAAAATATGGCTAAATGGTGTGACTGTATTCTAGTACTAGGCTCTGCCCACTGCTCAAAGAGAAAATTATTTGATTTACCGTGTCCTTGGAATTGTATTTATAATAGAAGAACTATAATATGTTAAAATCAAAATTAGATTCTACAACATAAAGTGATTAGAAAATTCCTGAAAAGGGAAGAAGAAGCCACTTTTGTTTTAGGGTACCCTATCAATAAGTTACCTTCTAACAAAATTAATGAGACATTTGGGAACATTCTTAGCATTGTGCTATCAGTTCTATGTTGCTTGAATAATATTTTGTAATAGAGAAATAATTGTTAGTGCTTGATATGCAATATTTATTAAAGTTAAAAGGACTTGACTGCAGTAACAAAAAAAAGAAGAAAAACAGATGGGAAAAATAGTTTAAAATTTGGCAGAGTAGAAAATCTTTCTTTTCATAATTTTTGTGATAAATTGAAAAAAAACTCACAGTTGCTTTGCATATTATTCACACAAGACCTTTTTTGGCCATCTGCTGTTGCCAAGTGCTAGAGATCCACATTTCATTTTTTAGCACTGGCCTGCCAAGTTATATAAAGGAAATGTTTGCCCTCAGTGTTGTTTTTCCTAAATTATTTGGAATGCTGTATTTCAGTCTCCTTTGGGTCTATTCATTTTACAGAGGTTCTGTATTCTGTCCCTTCTGTTCGTCTTCCAATAATAGCAAATGTCTTATATCCAGAAATCCTTTCTTCAATTGATGCAGATAGATCCCTCAATTCCTTGATCCCCAATGCCCTCCATACAACCTATGCCTGTCTTCCCTGTTCAGGGAAAAACCTTTTAGGAATCTGTTTTTCCCATGCTGTTTACCTTCATCCTTGATTGGTTTTCCTTCCCTGACTCACTTTTTCTGTCCCCCCTCTGTTAAAGTGATGTAATACTTATGTGAGCAACAAAAAAGAGTATCAGAATTTATAACAACAGAGAACCAACTGACTGTTAAGAAAGTAGTCTGGACTGGCAGATTTAAAAATACCCTTTGTCTGTGAAGACAAAACTGATAACTTCCTGTGTAGCCTTTCAGAAGTGGGTAAAATATTCCTGATATGTTTTAGCTAGTGAAGTGTGGTCATGAAATGTTGTCTGTCTTTAAATGAAGAAGCAGAGAGTGACTGGCCTGACAACTCATCATTTTCAGAAGTGAAATGCTATGTAAATTAATTATGGAAATGTGGGGTTTAATATACCTTGTCCAAATCAGATCTTTGCTGCACACACTTAGCTAAACGTTTTGCTGTTTCTAAGTGGCTGCATGTGTATACTGAATGGGAGAGATCACAAGATTAAGTTACACAGAACCATCATACATGGTAACACAGGGGATATTATTAATTTCTATCCTCTGAGAAAAAGGAATGGTTCCACTAAATAATAATTTTTTAAAAAGTGTTTTTTTCAGTGAATTTACGACTTGCACCAGTACAGATGTGTCTGTTTTTTCATAAGACCAACCATGTACTCCTACTGTGGCTTCATTTGGCAGCTGAAAAAAAGAGAGACAAAATTCCTGAGTTACACTTAGTGACTGAGAAAAGAATTTGGCTATTGTGTTTAAAGGGCTTATTTCATAGCTTTTTTCACTTAGAGATCGCAGTTTCCAAAAGAAACCCATGTGGCTCTGGGACTTCAGCACATATGGGATCTACATCTTTGTTGCTGACTCCCTCTTCTGTTTTAGAAGGCGGCAAAATAAACGGATGTGTGACAGGAGGTTGACTTATGTCATGCCACAAACATCCCAGACTTAAGGTACAGTTATATCTGTGTTAATCTAAGCATCACAACAATGTAAACAATATATGTGTGACTAACAGTGGAGCATTGTAGAGAACGTTTGTGCCAATTATATTATTAATGATGGAATTTCAGGCACGGGTTTGGATTACCTATTCATTTCAATCCTTTCCTGTTGTTGATTCTTTCTAGCAGTAATTTTTTCCAATTACAGGAATCGTTAGGATTTTTCCTGAAGACACTAGGCCTTTAGTATAGGTAGGAAAAGAGTCTGTAAGATGGTTTACATAACCATATCCTCAAAGGGGCTGCTGCATAGTGTATCGTTCAAAGCTTAGCAGAGTGCATACCACAGCTAGAGGATGTAGAACATCTCAAGGGTCCCTGCAGCTGTTTAACTCTTTGAAATAAACTGTTCCTTCCAGCATGAGAAGGAAAAAATACACATTTGCTTGCCAAAGCTGTGCAAACACATTCATCCAAATAATGCTGATCAATTATGTAAAAAAAGGAGACATTTTAGGAGCAAGAGGCAGATGAAGGGAAAGAGGCACAGTTTATTTATTTAGTTATCATTTTTGCTTAGAGGCACCTTATGCAAGGAAAGAGCAGCTGCTAAAAGAGATTTTTTGCTTATGCAAACAGAGGAGACTGGCTTTTTCTTTACTGTTTTGAGAAGCAAAAGGTGCAATGTTGAAAAACAGACCTATTTCCAGGAGCACACACCTTATTCCTTCTTTGGGGAAAAGGTAGAAATACGTTTTTTAGTTAGAAGTGTTGGTCACGCTGGTTGTGGATCAAGGTATCCATTTGCTAGTGCTGTCAAAACCATTTGATATTTACCCTAAACATGAATGCAATTCCGGGCATATCAGTGGAAGTTCTCAGCAATCATGGCAGTTTGTAGAGATACTATTCTACTCACAGCATACTATAGTCAGGACAGACTCAGCTTGCATAAAGATGGGACAAAGGCAGCCTTCTCTATGGTAAAGATGAAATCCATCTTGCTATATGTAGCTGTAAACACTAAAATGATTCCATCGGCAGTTCTGTGTGTGTGAAGTCTCAGCTGCTAGAGGACTCTATGTACATTTTGGTGAGTTGTTTTCCCCCTCCAGGTAGGTATGGCTTTATAATGCAATTTGAGCTCACCAAATATCTATCATGTCTTTCTCTTGATGTAGAGGAACTGACAAATTAGGGGAAACAAGCAGATTAAAAGCAATTTTCTTACATGTTATTCATTTCTTCTTGGTTTTCTTAAGTCTTTATTATCCCTCATTTTTCTATTCTTTCATTTCTTGCCCATGTGGTATTGTTTTTCCAGGGTCTCATTCCAGGTTCCATTTTCTTCTCACCACACTTGGCATTTACATAGCACTTAACAGTACTTGATTCTTTGCAGCAATGAAATGTTATTACTCCAGGATACAGACAGGAAAATTAAAGGAAAAAATGTAAATGATTTGTTGAAGACGACTTGTGAATCAGAAATAGAATATAAAAGACACAGTTTGTTTGTGCTTCCCCTGAATTGTCCAGAAATTAAATCAGACATTTATCAGAGGAGCTTTCAGAGTGAAGCTGGATGCCTGGGAATAAGCTCTCAGGGTTTAAGGGATGCTGCCATCAGAAGCTGCTTGAGGAGCAATCTCTTCCTGTATGTCCCACAGATTGTTTTTGTCCAATCGGAGAAATCCATGTTGAAGATCTGTTGTGACAAATGGGGATGGAAACTTCTATTTATTTTTAATGAAGTCCAAGACAGCATTTACATGCTGCTTTGTGTGTGTGATTGTGGTTAAGCTACTGCTTGGTATTGCAGTTCTGAAAGGACAGCTTGGGAAGCACCATCGTTCCTTAAATGTAGTTAACCTTTTCCTATCTTCTATATGTCTAGAGGTAGCCCTGACCAATCAATACAATATAACAAATACTGCATGCATGTATGTTTACATATGCTTAGGATATATTACAGCTAAGTAATACAGAACATCCCCAAATTGCTCTGTTCAGTGGACATAGTGGAATAATATCATTGAAGATGGAGCACATAGATATAGCTGAGACTGTGGACTGTTGATTCTTCTTATTCCTAGCTGTATGTGGAGAGCTAGTGTAAAAAAACCTCTTTTCTCGTCCTGTAAGTTCTGTGGGCCAAACTCCTACATACTTTTGAAGTTCTCTTACAGTAGAATTTTGTGAGACATGGACTGTTACTCTTCCATCTTCTTAAACAAAAATTGAGGTTGTAAACTTCTTTTTAAACAATGCCTTAAGCGTTTAATGGTTTTGGGGTCAGAGCAATGCACTCCAGTGCTGTTTCTATTTGCTGGTTTGTTTTCCATGTTTCCTTTAATGAAAAGTGTTACAGAATTGGTCTGTAGTAGGTGGTAAATAAATTGGAAGCATACAATGCAGGGCATTGTCTAAGTGGAATGAAGGGATTTGAACCCTAAGACTGTCCTCTCTACTAAGTGATAGTTAGCTTAGAATTACAGAAATGTACACAATTTCCATTGGCTTCATCCTGTTCCCCTAGTAATCAGCATGTCATTAATTGTTAGCCTGTTTCTATGGAAATTGTATTTCTTGTATTTTTTACACTTCTAATGTCCCAAAATATGAAGAGGCATTAAAAGTTTTGATTTTTGAGGAACATCTATGGTGCGTTAAAAGTATGCTGCTGCAAATCACGTATTTGATCTGATCACAGTTACTTTCAAAATAATTTGTTTAACTGAATATGAAAATATTTTCAGTGCCCTAAAATGTCTCCTCATGAAGAATGAGAGCTCGTTATGGGTAAACTGGTACTCTATAACCTAGCCTTTAAGACTTCTGGATATCAGAATTGGAAAAAAAAAAACAACACTCCTTCTGGATATCAGAATTGGAAAAAAAAAACCCCACTGTAAGACCGGGTAGACAATTTGGCTGGAAGGGGAAACCTGAATCTGTGTAAATCAGCTAGACTGGAGTCTACTGAATCCAAGATAAACAGGCAGAGGGAGCCAGTTAGTCTTTTAAGTAAGATGTCAATTGAATAATTCCTCATATAGTAGTCCCAGAAAAAAAAACCCTCTTTATCCAGGACCTCATCTAGCAATCTTCTGTCAGGAGAAAAGTTTAGGACTGCTGAACACAAGATTAGCCTTCTCAGTGTTTGATCTCATCTGCAATAGATAAAGTAGTGCTGTTCTCTGGTCACCTGGTACATTATTTCCTTACCTCTACCCACTTTTGTGTGTCCCTCTCACTTGTTTTTATAAACTGCTTCTATAAATCAACAGATGCCTGTAGTGTCCCTGTGTAGGAAAATATGACCATAGAAAGTGCAATGTATACTCAAATCCAGTTGAAAGCAGGTTTATTTTCAGGAACTGTAGTAGGAACTGAAGGATTTGAGTTCTCCACAGATCAAGAACAAAGGCATGACAAATAAGAGGCTAAACAGACTTTTAAGTTGATACATATTCAGTTATATGAGGCAGTTTGATTTAAAAGCAATAAGGCTTTCTGAAGATCTGCAAGCATACTGAAAATTAAATTGCTATCTCTATTTGACCATGCAAAGGCAGCTTTAAGGAAAGGCTTTTGTGATTGCTTGATGAGCAAAAAATTTTTAATTGACCAATTGTTTAATGTTATCTAAACATGTTTGCCTGTACTCTCACCTGAACTCTTAAAAATGATGAGTATTTTCTTGCTTATCATTCACGTCATCAGCAGCTACCCACCTTTTCCTGGACTTAAAATTCCATTTCTAGTAGTTCTTTAACTTTTATGATCTGAAATGTTCCTCTACTTCACAGAAAAGACAACATGAGCATTTCTGAAATTATGAACTAACACTGTTCACCCTCATGTTTCATGGGTTGAAATAGAAAGCAGAAAACAGAGTGTTCAGAGCACAAGGATTAGACGAACCAGACAAAAATAGTGCAAATGTTTGCAGATCTAATTTGTTAATTTGTTTTTTTAATCAAAAATGCCTCAATGTACATGAAAATAACCAATTCATGGGGAACTCGTTATAGGAATCTGTCACTGAATTATAATTCTGTCACTGAATTACTAAGAAAACTCATTCTTTCAGATTATAAAGTCCATTTGCAGCCTTTTCTGACAAGTGGGTTCTTTTCTCTGTTGGGTGGGAAAAATCTTATTTTTCTAACTTGAATTTTCCCCTAGGATGCTTTTATTTAATTTTCTACCACATGAATCTCCTCTCCAAGTACCTATCCATGCAGTCTATGCAGGAGTGGCTCTTTGGACTGTTGCCTCATCTGACTACCACGGCATGCGATGTTATTGTTCCTTAGATGGCTGAAAATACAAGGAAAGTGTCATGCATATGGAAAATATAATATGAGACAGTATTTACTACAGAAATCTTATGAGAGGCTGGGGCTTACCAGGCCTTTATAACAAGCTTTTGAAGGGTTCTTAGCAACTTAATGACTTATAGTCATAGTAAGATTTCAGCTGAAAGGATATTTTTCCTTTTAAAAATTGACAAAAAATAGAGACATGCTATTATAAAAGAAAACCATGTTATCTGAACCAACTAAGACAACATAGAGACCTATCATCTGGATGCTGCTTCTATGTCTGCACAGAGCGCGTCATTGTCTAGGACTTTGTCTCGACAGGAGACAAATCATTTGAACAGCTACATGGGTATAATCTCCTACATGAACACTTTTATTAGAGGAGAAGTGCTTGCTTACTTTAGCTTAGAACTCTTTCCATGTGATGCAAACAAACTTAAAAAAGTTTTGTGGTATTGGGATCAGAACATCTTCGTGTAAGATTGTAACTGTATTACTTCAAATTTACAACAAAACTGTACCAAAACAATTCTCTTGTGAGGACATGACTGAGTTCTGCAACCTCATATGCACGGTCAGCAAAAAGGAGTGATTGAAAAAGCTTGCTGTGCTCCACCAAATGAGTGGTTGGGAATGATGGATTTGAAAGAGAGTAATCCGTGGCTAAGAAAGAAAATGACTACCTAGTGGGCAGGAGGAAAAAAGGTGTAAAATATGACTGTTTTCAACTGAAGAAGCCCTGTAATTATATCTTATATTTACATGTCTATAGAAAAAGGAAGATCCATTTAATGATACGTAGACATTGCTTTCATAAAACAAAGAAATGTGAAGAGAAATAGATAAATGTAAAATAAATAGCAAGCTGAAATTTCAATAGTGCACATCGTGAAAGAAAAATACAAACTTTTTTTAAACTTTCTCTCCCTACAGGTCTCTTGCCTCAGGATCCAGCCCTTCTCTTTCTAACAATGTACATTTTAACGATCTGCATGTTAATGTAATACACAGTAAATGCAAACTGTAATCGCTTGTATAGGTTTATAAATGAGTTAAAATAGCAAATTCCAGAAATATTGCCATCAAGAATACTTTGCACCACTCTGATATCTGATATTTTTCTAAAATTGTGGGTGGGATGCCTTCTCGCAAAGAGCCAGAAAAAGCTGTATTCTGTCTCGGTGCCAGTGTCAGCATGGAGTCATGACTGATGATTTCCTGAGTCCCTGTCAGCTATGGCCACAAAGACGGCTCCTTTGGAACCTCGCCAACTGGTACAAATTAGAGCAGCCTTCAGGATGCTAAAATTTGTGCTGAAAAATTGGCCAGGCACACGTTTGCCCTCAGACAAAGGGTGCAGAGAGGTGGCTTGA
The DNA here is from genome assembly GCF_000699145.1 of Aptenodytes forsteri. Taxonomy (NCBI): domain Eukaryota; kingdom Metazoa; phylum Chordata; class Aves; order Sphenisciformes; family Spheniscidae; genus Aptenodytes; species Aptenodytes forsteri. The sequence goes on along the minus strand of NW_008795853.1, from coordinate 830,165 downwards.
TGTCTCCCTCCGAGTCCTTTTGTGTAGGCTGGTGTAAGAAGACTGATCTTCAGACTTCAGTAAACTCACACATTGCAAAAACATAAGCAAAAATATCCATGTTTATGGATAAAATCACTTAGCTGGTTTTGAATATTTAGTCACAAGGTTCAGAAGGTTTTGTGTGATGTTTCTTTTAGAGTGGGTTTGTTCCCATGACAATTTCTAAATATGTCATTTTAGCGGTAAGTTATTTCTTATTTTCCCCAAAGGGATATAAGGAATGATCCTATACTGAAATGGCGTTTGATAGCAATAGCTTTTACATGGCTGCATTCCTGTTATTTATGAATTAAAGGATGACTATTTTTTTTTTCCCCACACTTTTGGATAATTTGGTCTTTTGCTTCTGGCAAGTATTGTACGAAGTCACTGAACATGTCTGTATGACACAAAACTGGAGTGATTACTGGAGTCCTAAAGGAGAGTTGTAGCTGTAATACACGTCCTGCAGTTTCAATCTGACCAGCAGATGGGAGAAAGCAGTTAAGTTATTAGCTCTTCCGTGTCCCGAAGGTGAAGAGTTTTGTGTTCTTAGGATATTATCTAGCTATTTTATATCTAGGATTTTGGTTTTGTTAATTTTAAATATCCAGTTTGTGGAGAAAATGCTTGAGAAAAGTGACAGATGGGCTATAGTGAACAATAGCAAAATGTGTAATATACTTTAAAGAGTCCTGGAATATGAAGCCATCTCATGCAATGTCTCAATTTCACATTAAATGTTATGTTGTTTTTGTTTTAACTGAGTAGCTAAGTCAGCTTGCTCCTGCATTTCTTATGGCACTGAGTTGAATGTGACTATATTCACTCCTGAGCAGCCATATGGTTTATAGAAGTTTGCAAATGAGCAGTGCTCTTGTACAGACATAACCCTTTTTACTTGGAAAACGAAGCTGTATTTTACGTCTTCGTGTAACATTTGTTCTTTACAGGTGGTGCCTCCTTAGAATGCTTCCCTTTTCGGAGGGCACCTTGGTTCAATGCAGGGTTTCAGCAGGCTGCCGCTGACCAGCACCACCACAGGATGCTATTTAAGCGTCTAAATAACAGTGACTCTGTCACACCATAACTAAATGCTGGTTTATTTTCTCCTCAAGTTTCAGAATTTTCAGTCATACAAAGAAACCGAAATGCCTTGTTTGCTTAAAAATACAGCCGTATGATGTTTTCTCTTTAAGATGGACTGAGAACCGGGAGGATTGCTTGTATGCAAATTGTCTCTCAAACTAAAAACAAATATGACTGGGGATTTGCGAAATCTAGTGTCCCACTGTGTTGTCTAATTCGCCAGAACCAGCATCAGGTGTCCTGAGATTATTTTAAGTCAATTCTGCATGAGGATTAGTTTATAAACTTACACAAAACTGTATTACAAGGGTTTTTACTTTATTTCTTGTCTGTTGTTTTTCTGTATCAAAACCATAAGTTCTGAAGTATTTTTTCAGTAGCCAAGCTTTCCGCTTTGCCTTGTATACTCAAGCAACTGACTTCAAAGTTTCCCTGTGATGCTTATTGTGACATGTGCAAGACATAAAGAAAATTTTATAAGCTTATTCTTACAAAACACAAATATCTTCAAGGCCCAAATTTGAAGAAGCATAGAGATTCAGCACTGCTGAACGTCAACTTTCATTTTATTTATTCTCCAGGAAGAGTGCACAAATATTTATATTGCACTTGCAATTGTGTAGACCAGGATTTTATTTAGTGTGTATGTGTGTTTGTATGCTCACTTGAGCCTTCATGTATATATATTTTGCAAATACAATCTTTCTAGTTTTACTTCTCAGCTTTCTTAAATCATTGTGAACAGTGACAATTGTAATTTTCTAAAAGAAGAAATTCTAGAAGGATGAGCCCTCCAGAAATTATTTCAGTTAATGAAATTTGTTTATTTTTAATTTATACATGTATGTATGCTCTTACATATTATTTTTTAATAGTAGTGAGAAAAAAGATCATGGCATAGAAGAGACTGAAAAGAAGAAAATGAGAAGTGGATATAAATGAAGAGTAGAAAAGAAAGAAAGAGGAAAAGGAAAAGAAAAAAAAAAAAGGGGAAAAGAGAAAAAAGGGAAAAGGAAAGGGGAAAGTGGAAAAAGAAAGGAATAGGAAAGTGAGGAAGGAAAGGGGGAAGGGAGGGAGGGAAGAAAGGGAAAAAGAAGGAAAAGAAAGGAGGAAGGAAGAAAGAAGATAAGGAAAAAAGAAAGAAATAAGGAAATAAAAGACAAGAACATTGAAAAAGAACAGATTAATTGTAAAATAATGTATGAGATGAAGGAAGAATTGGGAAGATGAGAAGATAAAAGAGATGCAGGAAAAAAGACTAAAAAGAAGAGGCAGAAATTCAATTTCATTCTACTACTAGTGGCTTTCAGATGAGGAATAAAATATTAAAATTATGAATATGAACTTGATTAATTTCAGTCAAAATATTGATCAGAAGAACATTTCAGCAAGAAAGCAAAGACATGGATGAGATTAATTACTGTTAAAGGCATAAAACCCCAGTATTTGTGGTCTCTGGGGAAGCTGGGAACGGAAGGGTGATATGATAGCCCATCCCGAGTCACCTGTGTGCTTCTTTTGATGTATTCAGCACTGCTGACTTTTTCTGGACAACCTCCGTTTTCATATTTTATCTCTGGCTATCCAGGACCTGAGAGGGAACCATTCCTGTGGCACGATAGAGATCTGTTCAAGCTGCTCCACTACTGGTTCCCAATAATGCCTACATTAAATGGTGGCAATACACTTACTTTGTCTCTTTTCAACATAGTTTTACATCACCTTACTGTAGAGGAAAGACTCCAGCAGAGAGAAATGATGGCAGCCTCCTTTAGACCCCAATCGAGAAGACTACTAATGTGCATGAGTCTAAACATGTACTTAAGTGCTTTGCTGGATGAGGATATCAATTTACATCTCTTCAAACAGGAAATTTATTAAACATGAGAAGAGGGAATGTTTTGTATGGAAACACATGGAAGTAATTTCTGGTTTATGTGAATGGATCTGGTTTTAAGGTATGAAAATATGTAATGCTATAATTGTTGGAAAGCCAGGTAGTGGAGATAGGTCTTTCAGCTAGGCCTCTACCAAAGATCAGATATTCTAACTCTTCTTATTTAGATGGGTTTTTTTTCTGTATAGATGTGATTTTTTTTTATTTATGGCAAAAATATTCTATAACATTTAATAGAAAGCTGTAATGTTTCTTTTCATATTTTTATAAAAGTCGTGATAAAAAACCAAAACTGCTGAAAGATCTTTTTCCACTCAGACCAATAGATTTTTAGAGTACATATAGGACTAATAGCACTGACAGTCTGTAGTAAATTATAAAATACTTTTTAAAGCTACTTTACAAGCTAGCAAATATCTGGGATCTGAGCATGTGTTGAGAAATTGAATGCTTGCATCCAGAAAGCATTTGTGTGTACGGATGTCTAAAACCCTACAGTAGTAATTAAAAATGAGTGTGACACATTCACCTACGGAATTGGTGGAATTCATGAAAACACTTCAGTTTTGTTTAGAGTCGCGTGCCCCTTCACTGCAGTACGTGACCACAGGTCAGGCAGGATACTGCCACAGTGGTTCTTTCCTCTGAAACAGGTCCAGCATCCTCTGGAGCTGAGGAAGGTACATGAGAACTCACTCAAACAGCGTTCCTTCCCTGAGAGAGAGAGATGCTCTGTCCTGCCTGTGTCTCTGGATTAACGTGGGATTAAGACATCTTCCATCTCCTTTGGGCAACACCAGCTCCCTGCTATATTCTCTTTCTGCCCTTCTTGTTTGATTTCTCAGAACAAATCAGAATTCAAATCAAGTCCATAACTGGAAATGAAATATGACAGAATCTGCCTGTGTTTGGAGAGGCAAAGATGCAAAAGGCAAGGCAGAAGTTGTGGAGCACTCTCTTTGCATACCAACCACAGGGACAGATTTATACATCCCAGTTTAATATATTGTTGTAATAACACCTTGGAAACTTTGTTGTATGCAGTCGTCATCACATGGGAGAACTGTTTGTTTATACAAATTGCCAGATACTGCTACTTTTTTTTTTTTTCTTGAAGAGTATATTTTTTTGCTTGAAAAGTATGTTTTTTCAAATGCTGAAGTTTTTAAGCTGAAATGCACTTGTTTTCATCTGGTCAACAAAACAAGTGCTTGTTGATATCTTTGCTGAGCTGGCAGGCTGGCAGTCTTATATAGTATCAGGAAAAAGAAAACACCACTTGTAATAACAGATTTCGTATGATTACCCTTACTTTAAAGCGAAAAGGAGGAACCATACTTCAGCTTAGAAGAACCATCCATGTAATTATCATTCCAGCTGTAAATAAATATATCCCAACAGTGGTTAGGAGAGGTTGTCTCATTGTACAGCCTTTATGTCCTCAAATCAAAATAGACCGTAATGATGCTGAACATTCTTCCTGTTGGCCGTCACCTCTCCAGAGAACCATCTAAGCAGCAAACAGCATTTGCCCTTAAATCACAGTAATACTCTGTGCATTTGACATCATGGACTTGCATAGTTACTCTTAACAGATTCCAGAATTGTTGCTCTGATTATAAGTCAGAAAGGCAACACGACACATTAAAGATGCAGAATTGAAGTGATAATCAATTGGGATTTATTTATGTATTTTGAAAACATTTTGAAAAGCTACCATGGGATTTCATGATAGGAAATCAGCTCACATTCCTTAGGGAAGTGGTGTCCAGGTCACTGCCTATCATTTCAGTGGGATTTTGTGGTGTCAGGGAAGATTTTTATCAGTATAGTGCTACCAGTGGATGTTACATTGTGATGCCAAAGGGAGTGAACACAAGATTTTATGCAAACGAGTACTGCTTTCATTTAAAATGCAGATCAAATCAAAATTCTTGGACCCAAAAATTTTAGGGTTTTTTGTGAAAGAGTTTAAAAAAAACTCATTCAGATTGTTATGTAATGACTGAACCAAATCTTTAAACCATACCATTCCCAAAATCCTTGATTCAAGAATCTCGGATGCTGGAATGTTACAAATCCTCATCTGAATTCAGAGGCGGTAGCTCAGCTCCAATTCTAGAGGTAACTGAGTGCTATCATAGTTCTCTAACTTACATTTCAAATCAATGTTTTGTGTTCCCTTTGCATTGAAATTTCTGCTAACTGAATATTTGCAACTAAAGGACATTTAAAGCAAATCTTCACTAATTTGGAATTATGAATTTTTAATACACTTGCTATCAGTCTTGCATTCATTCACCAATTCTAGAGGTAACTGAGTGCTATCATAGTTCTCTAACTTACATTTCAAATCAATGTTTTGTGTTCCCTTTGCATTGAAATTTCTGCTAACTGAATATTTGCAACTAAAGGACATTTAAAGCAAATCTTCACTAATTTGGAATTATGAATTTTTAATACACTTGTTATCAGTCTTGCATTCATTCAGCCAAAGAATCCTGTGATGTACACATCCAGTGATGTCCAAGGAACATAGCTTGCATTTAATAATGATTGGTTATGATTCCCCAGAATTGGCTCAAAATCAATCCACATTTTCACGATTATTATATAAGAAATGATTTTGCAACTAATTTGAAACTACTACTTGAAATTATAATTATGACAATTCACAGCAGGAATAAAGCTGTCAAACATTTGCCTTAAATTTTTCTGCCCAGCAGCATTTGTGCAGTGGTGATTTTTCCAGATGACAAAACTTACACCTATAACAAAGATGTTAGAAAGCGATGGTCAGAGAAGGACCAGGAGAGAATGTTCTCCCTCTTCTCAGCTCTTCAGAGCAGGTCTGGATTGTGAAGGCCAGAAGGGGACTCCTTTTTTTGTTCTTTGGACTTTGGACAGAGTGATATCTCTTTCCACTTTTGGAAAGACATGAGTATTTGCGCTCAGTCCCCATGCTCACCCAGTAAACACAAAGTGTATTTGTGGGATGGATGCTGCTTGACTCGGTATCTGTTTTACAGCAGATCTGACTTCCTTTCTGGGTCCAAGATCCAGTTGTACTCATTTTATATTGAAGAACTGATGGTGGCACTGTAGAAAAGCTGGGAGAATAGACCAACTTTTTTTACTTACTCTGCCTTCAGCTAAGTCTTATTGAAGGCTAGTATTGTGCTCTGAAAAGAGCTGCCTGGGAAATGTTCTTCTGTGTAATGGAAGCTACTGAGTTTTTCCAAATCTTTCTACTCTTTATGGGACAAGTCTTTTGCAGCTTTTCTTTTATTTAGACATGTTTTTATGTATTTTGAGAGAAGGAAATTCAGTGAAGGAGTATAACTGCTTCGAGGAGAGACATATCTGCAATAGTCAATAACTCAACAGACAATACTAGGAAGTGGGAAATACGACTGGAGTCCTTGTTTGCCTGATTTGATGCAAGGACAGAACACTTTAGTGTCAGATGAATGTTGCTGCCACAGGACAACTGGAGTTTCTAGCGTGAGGACTCTGTCTGATTTACATCCTGTATCTAAGAAACATTTCCCGATGAAGTTGAATTTCCACATGAAGCTTCCACTTGGTCAAGAATAGGCCCACATGTGGCTTGCAAATGCTTCTCACTGATCGTGGTAAAATAGTTATTAAAAAGAAAGTTGTTGTATGGACACAAATCACATTCACCACCATGAAACTATGCTGTTTTTCTTAATGTGGATAAAGAGGTGTAGTGAATTCTAGAGAGGATGCGACTGCTCTGAAAGTTTCTTCTTAGGAAGCTACCTTAGCCAGGGTCTGTCCCATGACATATATCCCTTTTCTGAACCAGATATAGTATCCATCACCAAAATCGGATTCTACTGGAAAATAGTCATTCTTTCCAGGACACAATTTTTTCTTTTCAAGAGATCATCAAGCTGAGCTTTGTAAGTGTCCATGAGATAATGCATGAGGATAGGTGTTTAGTATTGATACATGCACACAGACTGGTGCAATAAGGCCAAATCCACATAATAAGCACAGTTGCCACAAATCTTAAGTAGCTACATTGGTACTTTCGGTTTAACGAAGTGCCTGGTGGTTATCTAAATGCAAGAACTTTGTTCTGTGTTTCCCTCTGACTGATGTTGCAGCTCAGGTAGGAAAAATTCCAAAAACAACGTATTGCTGAGAGTGGGGCTTCCAAGGGAACACACTGTGCACCTCTTAAAAACACACTGAAATAATTACACTAATTTATCAGCAAAGGACTATGTAACCTAAGTTGACTACTGTCATGGTGCCAAGAGTGTCTGAAGTCTAATATTCCATATTTTGAGACATCTTGTATCTAGGGGTTGCTTTGATGAGCATGCACCCTGCTAATATATCATTTAAATAACAGATGAGTCCTCAGGCAGAGGGGCTTTGACTTCAGTGTTCTTGCTTCTTCACTTGACTCAACTCTAGAAGTACTTCCCCAGATTAAATCTCCTGGAAATGTGTCAGATTTATCATTTGGATCGCAGTGATTGAAAATAGGTTGATATACTCTGCATATGAAACTTGATGAAACTTCATGAGAAAACAGTGCATGAGAAAACAGAGAAGACATCTGCTGAATTTAGGATTTAAAATGTGATTTCTCTTAGAGATCATATACCAGGTTCTGAAAGAAATATGTGTGGTGCTCTTAATAATATTTAAAAAATAATATGACAGCTCAAAGTGCCAAGTCTATGAAAACAGACTTTTTTAATTTTGGTAGCCAGTTTGGCTCTTATAAGTTATTATTTTTTGCAATCTTCATATTTAATTTTTTTTTTAAATGGCATTTGCAAAGGAATGTCTTTGAATATTGTCCATTTACAAAAGAACACGTGTGCTGGAGTTTTGATGCTTTCCTAAGCAAGGGACGTGGGAGACTCAAGAAACACTGCAAATTATTGCCAGACTATCAACTGCATTGTGATGAAGCCTAGCAGCCCCAATCATAAATCAGGTACTCAGCAAATAAAGAGGAAAAGTTAACACATGCCAGTGTAAGGATTGGATCAGAGAAAAGAACAACTTCAGTAAATAAACAAATATTAGAAAATGTGTTTTCCTCTGGAAACACATTTTTGTCAAGGAATGGGAGATTCAGTGCTTTCCTCAAAAACATCTTGAAACTGCCTGATGTTGAACACCAGACATCAAAGTAGACTGTTTGCTAGAATATGGTTTGCTTCTAAAACTCCCCCGTATCCCCAGTCTCTTGAGAAGGCTGTAAAGTAAAAGAAGGGTGTTAACATCTCTTCTGTAGGAAATCCGTATCCATACCTGCTTTTTTCATAGGAGGAAAGGCAATGGAATAGTGAAAGCAAGCAGAATTTAAAAGTAAACACAAATAAAGGAAGAACAAAGTAATATAGCCTTTAAATACAGAAGTAAAAAGTAAATTCATTATTTTGGCTCCATCTAACAAAAAGAGTAATAGGAAGTGACAAGTCTGCAAAGGAGCTATTCTTACTTTTACCTCTTCTTTCCCTTTAATAGTTTTTCTTTCTTTCAGTGGAAAGTGTTGGCTTCTTTTTCCACCTTGTTTATTTTTTCCCTTTTCTTTTGGTGAAAACATGTTTCCTTCCAGAAATCCACTCTGCCTTCATCCTGGCAGAAACTTCCCACTGTCCTTAATATCCCCTCGCACTTATAAAAAGAAGAGGTAAAGAATGATTTTCTAGTTTGAGGTGACCTATGCTCTAATTCTAGTGTGCCCATATGCTTCTTGTAGGTTAGCCAAATGTCTGCTGAAGACCACTCCATCCAAGTCCACAAAGATCTGATAGAATTATCTGGCTGAGTGTCAGCCTTTGAAGGAAATGGTTATTTTGGATGATTCACAGTGACTGCTTTTCTTTGCTACTGCTTCAGTAATAAACACACTATTTCGATGACTCCTAGAAACAAATCCTGCAGTCCTCACTCAGCAAAACTCCTGTTGACTTCAATAAGCTTTCCTGAGCAAGTTTTGAAAAATTGCTTCAGTATTTGGCTGAAAATAAGCTACCCAAAATGTGTGTCTTTTTCAAAACATTAATAAAATGTGTTGATTTTATTTACTTTTAAAATGACATCTTTCAATAACTGCCAACACCCCCCAAACCAAGAAAAAACCTCACCATTGCTGGAACTCAATGTCCTCCAGGCACTTGATTTTTCCCAAGAATGCCAGGACCAAATTCCTTTCTCAAGTGTTTGTGAACTGGAAAAAATGTGTATTCTGGTTTCTGGCACATGCATAAGCATGAGTTGGCTACTTTTCCTCCGCATACTTTAATGATCATAATAGTTTTCCGTTACTTGTTGATTCCTGTTAATAATGTAGCATCAAGGGATCACAGTAAAAGAAAGGTTGATAAAATTCTGACTCACGTGTAGCAAATGGAAAGTTGGATGGGCAGACTTCTATGGCTTAGCACAATGAAAGGCTCCTCTTGGTGGGACAAGACATGTTACTGTAATAAACTCAGTCAACAGTGGTGTGTGGCATTTTTACTACAATGAATATGTACCCAAAGGGGAAGATAAAATTTGACACTTAGATTCTGCTTCAGTTCTGGATGCACCTGTTTCTTGTGAATAGCAGAAGGATGTGACAGCTGCTTATCTACTCATTCAGAACTGGAGATGGCTTCTGGCTACAGCTGGAGAAACTGGAAGTACTGCAGGAAAGCAGAGAAAGAGATGGGCTGAATTTAGGGATAAGATTATTTTTCCGAGTCTGATACTGAAGTTCTTGCTTAGTATTAAACAAAAGTGATTTTTTGGTGGTTCCTTACCATTGCAGCAGGACGCAAGACATGCACAGTCTTTCTGTCACACCACATACAGTGTGATAGTGTGAAGGAAGAAGATGTAGGTAGAACAGCACATGAGCTGGAATTGAAGTTGAAAGATTCTGGCTGCCTGGATCATGGATTTTTCACCCATGCAGATGCCTGATAAAGAGTTGTTTATCCACAACTGACTTTTTTGTCCCTGTTGTATGGAAAACAAAAAATGGTAAAAATAAGTGCAATGATAGTTTTTTTGGCTAGCTTGCAGAATAACTTCAGAAGTTCAGGTTTCCCGTGGCTAAACATAATACCTCAGCAGCCTAGCCCAGAAGGGGACTTTGTAACACACACTGATCGCTGGATCATACAAGAACTGTCAGGCAGGACAGGCTGTGGTGAATGCAGCAAGACTTTTTTAAAAAACTTTTTTTCAGTTCTGCTCCACACCCCACTGCTTCTGCTGAACTTATTGCTTTTGTTTTCCTGAGCATGTAGCCTGTCTCAGCTCAGAGGAAGTCAATCCATCACCGTTCAACCTTTCTCTTCTCCTCCTCCTTTTAAAAAGCATTGCTCTTTTCCTGAATTGTTTCTTGTAACTGAGATAGAATTTTGCACTGTTGGCATTAAATTAGCCATATTGCATTAAACTGCCTTCTTAAGTTCTGGTTTCCATAAAGGGATTGACAAATGCGAATGCTACCTTTATGTTTTTTCCTCCATGACAATTCTCATATAGTTAGGACTGAGGAGCTGAGGTCAGAGGAAACAATTATTTAGATGACAATTACTTGCTGCTGCTGGAAAACCCAAATGTCCTGGTTTCGGCAGGGATAGAGTTAATTTCCTTCCTAGTAGCTGGTACAGTGCTGTGTTTTGGATTTAAGATGAGAACAAAGTTGATAACGCACCGATGTTTTAGTTGTTGCTAGGTAATGCTTACACTAGCCAAGGACTTTTCAGCTTCCCATGCTCTACCGACTGAGAAGGCTGGGGGTGCACAAGGAGCTGGGAGGGGGCACAGCCAGGACAGCTGACCCTGGCTGGGCATCGGTCGGCGGGTGGTGAGCAATTGTACTGTGCATCACTTGCTTTGTGTGTTATTATTATTACTATCATATTATTATTATTATCATCATATTATTATTATTTTATTTCAATTATTAAACTGTTTTTATCTCAGCCCATGAGTTTTCCTCACTTGTGCTCTTCCAGTTCTCTCCCCCATCCCACCGGGTGGGGGGGAGTGAGCGAGCGGCTGCGTGGTGCTTAGTTGCCGACTGAGGTTAAACCACGACACCAAAGTAAATTCCTTCACTTTGAAGGTAGCACAGGCACTGATGTTCTCTGGTGGGAAGATATAATCTTCTGTCCCCAGTGATTTCTCCACTGGGTATGCAAATGCACTCTAGGCAAGTTCCCATGTTAAGGTAAATGAATTGAGAACCCCAGGGGATTTCAAGGTACTTCAAAACTTTCTAGTCAAGTCAATGAGACTGGAATAGGATCAACAGATACATTTGTAAGTCTATTGCTTTTGCTGTTAGATGTCTTGTGTAATACATCTAAGTTACTCATACCTTATTAAAACTTTTAAAACAAATACAATGCTAAAATTTAGCAAATCTCAGCTAAATATAAATGAATAATTTGTCCTTTTGTTTATTTTATATGCATATTTAAAACACTGTAGGTACTTTTAAAGTATTCTGAGGAAATTATGTTTGATAAAATTCACTAATTGTGGGAATATGAAATGCATCGCTTATGTTTTGGTCAAGAAGCAGCTTTTCAATCACTTTGTTCTAAATCTCTCTTCGGGAAAGGATTTGGGTTCAGTTTTTCCATCTGATACATACTGTGAGGGCATTGTGTAAGCAACACCTGTTTTAGAGGGCTGAATCGTGGTTTTGTTCTCCATCCTGAATATTTACATTCAGTTACATTGCTTAGCTGAGTTTTCAATGTTAGACATGTTTGAGTATTTGTTTTACTTCTTTAGAGCAATGTGTGGCCCTCAAACTGTGTGCTGAAATCCTGCACTGGGAACCAACATCAATGGCATTTTAGTATATGTGAAACTGTATTCTACTAGTATCCAAATAGTGGATGTGCATGTCTATTCTTTTTGAATCAAACAAATTGTGATTTTGAAAAGTTTGATAAGAAGCTGACTTTTGTCTGCAGTTGCTTACTTTTACTGCGTAGTGTTACTCCAGCAAGATTAGGGTCACAAGGATGCTTTTGGGGCTACATGCAATACAGTTGTTATCCTAGAAACCTGTTTCACTGAGCTACATGTTGAGTTGTTGTTAATCACTTTTTTTTTTTTTTTTTTGAATAAACACAGCAGCTTTTGGAAAACACATGGAGAAAATATATCTCAATTCTACATGCTGTAAACCTATATAATGCTCAATATCTTAATCTGCATTAGAAATTCTGAAGCCAATAATAACTTTGTACTAATCTCTGGTGCAGGGACCTGCTACCAAATTCAGTTTTCACGTTGCCTTAAGATTGTTTCTGAGGTTTTCTTGCAAGCCTGTTTTGTCCTGCACTTGATGTTTTTATTAAGAGGAATAGCACCTTTGGTGAAAGTGACTGCAGTCATTGCCATACTAGTGGGAGAGAATTTACTCTGCAGGTCCTTGCACACAATATGACCTATGAATAGGTAAATAATTTCAGCATCTGGCAGTTGCTTTATCATCCCAAGTCATGCTTTAATTACAGATGGTATTTCAGCCTCCCAGGACTCTGACTTGATCTCATTGGCATGCATCCTTGCCTTATATTGCTGTTGTTTCTTTCGGTTTTTTTTTTTTTTGTATTTCATGCTGAAAAGACGGTAGCGGATGAGTTTCACTTTGATAAAAAAAACCCCAAACTAAAGAAAACTTCCATTTAGTTTTTGTAGTTTAGTTGGAGGGATTGCATAAAGTAGATACCCAATTAATCATGTTGGTTTAGAAACTGTTACATTGAACAGCATCTTTAACAGAAAACCAGCTATTGTAGGTAGCTATAGCGCTAGTAAGTTATATCACCATAAGCCAACCCATCTAGCACAATTCTCTTGGAGGTCACATAGCAAGAATCTCTTCTTACCGCACACCAAATGTTTCTCATTGAAGTTGGCATTGTTGACTTGTTTGTGACATATGTCAAGCAACTAACAAAACACGGAAAAAATTCCTTCTTACCACATGCCAACTCTTTTTCACTGGGTATGGCGTTGTAGAGGTATTTCAGATGTTTCTCAAGCAACTAACAAAACACAGAGAAATCAACACTGTGACTAATTGCAAACTAAACATGTCTCCGTAGTTTGGAGCTTTAACACTCATCCTGGCTGTCTCCAAGATTGCCTTTTGTTTACACTAATTCCCAGTGCGACTTAAATCCACGGACTCAGATGCACAATGCAATTCTTGTGTATCTTGGCTGTACTAAGAATGCAAATAATTAATTCTTTGATGTATAAACCTGACAATTTACTTTTCTAAAAAAGGAATTGTGCTACAATTAGGATTGCTTTCAAGTCTGCAAGTATTTAATAGGTGAGAGTAGATGGTGCTCAAGAATACGTAACATTGTTCTTGAATAATAAGACTTCTTGCTATTGTGCACTGTAAATGGTTAATGCTGGGCAGTATTGCAGGTAATGTTTTTAACAAAGCATAGCACTGGCTTTGTAATAATAGCAATACTGACTTGGGAAATGAAAATTCATATCCTTTGAAGCAACTATTCAACTTACATAAAAAAAATTGAAAATTAAATATTTAATGTTTAGAAAATTAAGTCTTGATTTAAAAATGCTAATTTGCAATGCATCTATATATGCAAAAGTGTGATAAAAATACTTCTGTGCTCTGTGTATGACCATATAATATGATGAGCTTATGTTTTAAAGGAATTATTCTCAAGTGATTAAAATGAGCCTCTGTCAAGATGATGGCTCAGGGAGATAAGCTGTTAGGATTTATTGCTTGGCTGCAAAAGAAAAAGCTTTGCCGAAGTTATGCAAAAGTATTTTTAATTTTACAGCTATGATGATTGGTACCTCAATTAGTTTTGTGCTGGAAGTTTTACTTGGATATTTGTCTATGAGTTTAAAATTATATGGAACATTTTGTAAATTGCTGTGTTCAATGGAAACTTCAGAAGTTTCCCATTCTTCAGAGGTCTAGTGAAATTTTCCATTCCCAGTTAGCCTACCCAGGGATCTGTAATTCAGATACCTAGATTACATGCTTAAAATTTCTGAGTGTTCTCCCATAAATGTCACATTTAGACTTGAAGACTGAAACAATCCTGCATGAGTCTTCAACAAAAGCTGCATATCTAGAATATGGAATGACCTGTGCCATACTCTCTATCACCATGAAATCTAGAATTCCAACTATTTGTTATATTTAGATAACTATTTCTATAGACTGCTTATTAAGTATTACAAGCAAAGTCACATATTTAGCCTCCTTTGAGAGCTACAGAAGTATCATGAACATTATGTTATACAAACCAGATATCAAGACATGAAAGTAAATGAAGCTTTGCTTTATTTTCCAAATTAATTCTGTAAATTTTCTGGGCAAGTTATATTATTTGCTGGAACCGTTTGTTTGTCCAGTGTATCTAGTGTGTTAAGTTTAACCCCCCACCCTTAGAATTTACAATTAAATTTACAGTTGTTTACTTTCAAGAGTAGATACATTAATATATTTAAAAAATAAGTAAAATGGATGATGGAAAGAGTGTATCCATGGTCATGCCCATGGCACAGATATCAAGACATGAAAGTAAATGAAGCTTTGCTTTATTTTCCAAATTAATTCTGTAAATTTTCTGGGCAAGTTATATTATTTGCTGGAACCGTTTGTTTGTCCAGTGTATCTAGTGTGTTAAGTTTAACCCCCCACCCTTAGAATTTACAATTAAATTTACAGTTGTTTTTTTTCAAGAGTAGATACATTAATATATTTAAAAAATAAGTAAAATGGATAATGGAAAGAGTATCCATGGTCATGCCCATGGCATGGGCTAGATGATCTTTAAAGGTCCCTTCCAACCCAAACCATCTATGATTCTGTTAAGTTTAACCCCCCACCCTTAGAATTTACAATTAAATTTACAGTTGTTTACTTTCAAGAGTAGATACATTAATATATTTAAAAAATAAGTAAAATGGATAATGGAAAGAGTGTATCCATGGTCATGCCCATGGCATGGGCTAGATGATCTTTAAAGGTCCCTTCCAACCCAAACCATTCTATGATTCTGTGGTTCTTAGATAATACCCTTCTTTCAAATTCAAATAGGATTTTGACTGAAAATACTCAACACTAGATTGTGTCTACTGAAACATTCAAGGGATCTAGAGAGGCAGTGGAGAAGAAGATTCAGTTTACATTAGACAAGAGAATTGATCATTTCTTCAGACGTTCTCAGTGTACTTGGTAGTAACTGTAATCTTGGTCACAGCCATCCAGAGCTAAGATAAGACATGTCAGGATTCCCCATGGCACACAGATTTTATTTTTTCCCCTCCTGCTTGCCACATGGTCCCCAGTTATAAATGTAGCCAGGAATTTGCATCCTTTGTCTCTGCAGTGATAGCTAGAGATTACTTAAGGGCACATTTTATTCTCTCTTGTGCAAGTATTTCAGGAGACATGAGGCTTCATTTTGGAATAATTGCAGTCACATAGGTGTAAAACTGAAGTTAGTGTAATCAAAAATTAATGTTAAGTCTTCTGTAAATGTTGTCGTATATAATGCCAGTATTCTACATTAAAGTCTTATAAGTAACCTATTTCTAAATTACTCAGCATATGGCTTATTGAGAGCTCTATGGAAGGTGCCACTCATTTACATGCATGATCCTTTACGTATGTGTACATCATTGCAACTTTTGTCATCTTCTCCCGTGCTTTCTGTTGCCTTTTATGAAAGGTGTTGCCTTTAATGCCTGAACAATATTTGAGCAAGAATGGTGTGTACCATGTAAAGTTGTTTTCAAGATATAATAATCTCTAGTGTGTGCTTTTGTTAGTCCTTAATTAGGGCTATTCCAAAAGATGCTCTGCAGTATAAAATGAGTCTGCAGTCTTGGGTTCTACCTATTCTTGATGCGCCCCCAACTAGACATGATTACTAAGCAATTGCAGTTTCTCTTTTGTTTATTGCGGCCACTATGGAAGGATTCTCCTCTGCTATATGATCAGGCAAGCCATGTTTTCATAAATCAGGATCATATAGCTACCATTTTCCAAACAAACTACAAATTAACTTCCTTTAGAGGTAAGAAGGCCACTGTCACCTTTCTTTCAATAAACAGCAAGGATCCACAGACATATTTACGACGTGGGATAGACACCTGCTGGGCAGGCTGAGAGCCTGGCTGGTTCCTCCTATCAGGTCCTCCAGCTCTTTCTCAGCTCTCCATAGATATTGGCTTTATTAAAGTCAGTAGGAGTTATGCGTTTAATCTGAGCCAGTCCAGGATTTCAGCTCATAATCTGAAACTCATTTTATAGCACAAATCTCTTCCAGACAGCACCATGGCAAGAAGGAAGTATTGTTTTGCTTCCACAGTGATTGATCTGAGCTTTTCCTTCTACTTTACATGATCTAGGAGGCAGTATGTCTGAGAGCACATGTGCCAGAGACCGAGCATTCATCTTAATGCCACTGAGAACGTATTTGCCTTCTGTGTTTTAGGTAGAAATATATGAACCATTTTAATCAAGATTGGGCAGTTGGATTGAAGTGACTTGAACCTTCAACAAGGTTTGCAAGTATTTGGAGGTTTGTTCTTTGACTTTCATATTTCATTTTGCTGCAGAAGCAGAGGCACTGATATATTACATGAAACATGTCTCCTATGTAGTTCTTAGCCTCAGTAGAACAAATTTGCAAAAAAGGTATGCTATTTTGTAATGGTGTCTATAATTGGGAGATTTAGAGAGTGCATTTGCAGATTACATCAGCATCTCAACTTTCGGATACTGATTACCTGAAGCAAATCTCTGCATCTCTAAAGACTTGCCTACCACCTTTTTGTTTGAACTACGATGCTTGCCAGAGGCTTTGTAGGGACTGGAATTTTAGTCTGGGCTGAAAATATTCACTGTGTCTTTTGAGCTGCATCTCAGTGTAGCAATACATAAGAAAATAATCTAAAAGGGCTTTCATATAAAATGAAATAGAATTAGCTATTGTGGCTCAGCATCTGTCAGATGTCCTATGCCTGAGGTCATTGGCTTAAGCCTTGACAATACTGATGAGATTAGCTTGTCATTCCTGGTGTTGAGTTGCAAATGTCTGGATTTGGCTTCTACTCACAGTAGCTCCAAGGATAGGAGGAAAAACAGCTTATAAATTCTTCAGAGTTCTTTGGAGCCAAGAGCCACTTTTTTGGCTGGCTTTGTAAGCAATATTATTTAAAGGGTGCTTGGAGACATGAGGATAAGTGAAGAGTAAAATAAGGAGTGAAAGATACTAAAAAGTTATTTCTCTCATAGAATAACTGATAAAAACTGTATACATAATTATCTCTAGCAAGGTTTCTCATCACTCATAACCATTCTTCCTTTGCTGCAAGGGTTAAGAATTCTTCAGGCAGATCACTCATTGCCTCAGCTATGTTTACCACTGTTTATTGCTCATTTTCTTGGAATATATTTGTGAAAACTGGGCAATTGTACTTTACTAAGATTTATTGGGTTTTGGCCAACAAATTACATTGACTCTTTCTTTTAAAATGTCCAAACTTTCTGCTGGGAAAGGCAGACAAAGAATGACAGGTGTTTGTTCACTAGAGAAGAACACAGAACAGTAAGTCAAATCATTAAGCTTTTATTTGGGAGAGGGGAGTCGGCACTTATTGTTCCTTAGTGAATGGAAACACGTGAAGCTACTGAGATTTTGCAGAACCATCGTGGAGGAGTCTCTCAGACCTTGTTTCACTCTTAGCTGATAAGAATCTAATGAATATGATGGGGTTCTGAGAAGATACTCTACAAGCTATAGAGACATTTAGATTTTAATTTTATTGGTCTTATTATCCATCTGATAGAATCCAATAGAATCCCAAGCCAGGGATTTTCCTGTCTTTTGAGATCATGAAACCAAATATGACAAAAATCTTCTTGTTTTGACTTTGATAGACTCCTTCATAAGTAACTAGTGCCTGCTGGTCTAGTGGATTGTTTTTGTAAAATCTCTAGTTGGATGTAAATGGACTTGAGGGCAAATATATTCTCTGGAGCCTACAAAAATGATCCCCTAAAATCTGTGCCAGCAAGCAATTAAACTAAATGAATAAAGATATCAACAGCACAAAGCAACAAAGCTTGTAAATACAAATGTTAATTGCAGGCTTTATATACTTCATCTGCATATTCATTTGTCAGAGTTAAATATATTTGCAAATGAATAAATATATTTTCAATGAGATAAGCTAGTATTTAAGGCCTCCTGCATAACAGATGCCATTATACTTTGCCCGATTATCAAATAACCTATGTTACACATGAAGGAGATTGGGTTTGGTACACAGTTTCAGTAATTTTGGCTGCACTATAGGTGGCTGGTCTACAGACGGTGGTATTCACTCCACTGATTGAAGGTACTTAGGATCAAGCTCTCTGCAAGAATCACACATTATTTTTATGCTCATCCAGAGAAATCTGGTAATAATTCTTTTTCTGTCTTTGAAGTTAGTTTCTATTTTTTTTAGCTGGTGGCTAACTTCCACATATTTAACATGCCTTAAGAAATTAGTGGAGTTTCCTCCAGTTGTTGCATATTATCACAGGTGAAATTTAAATGAGGAATGCTGCAGTTGGAAGACATTGTCACCTACACAACGAACCTCAGAATAACTAGTAGCAGGGAGCTGTCTTTGAAAAATGTGGTTATAGCTCACATTCTCTGAAGGTTTAGCTAGTCAAGAAAAAGGAGCTGACAAAAACCAGCAGCCTTGAAGTTTAATTCTTCTTGTGGTCTTTTCAGGTCATGGGACAAATTTAACTACAGGCATAAGTAAGACTCAGCATAATCAGTTAAATTTGCAATATGTTAGTCCCAAAAAGAGAAAAACAGGGTAATGTGGAAGAGCTGTTTATTTTTTTATGTAATTTTCATAAGGCTAGAGAAGATCTAATGAGAGTCTTGACCAAAGAATTAAGGGTGGATGAGCTGGGAAAACACTGTTTTGGAATTAAGACAGAATAGCAACATTTCACTCTGCACACACTGATCTGCAGAGCTGGAGCTGGGGGGAGCAGGAGCCAGGAAATGCAGTAGTGGTGAAGCCAGATAGTGGCTGTAGCTGAGCAGTTCACAGCAGAGCTGAAGGGCCACAGGATTTAAAAATTAGCTATAGTCACTCTTCTGCATAAATGAGACTAGCTAGGGATAAATAGCAATGATAACATCTTGCTGTGCTCTCATTGTAGTTACAGCAGAGTTGCACTGAGGTAATTGTGACAAAAATTAGTCTCATGAATTTGGTATTTGCAGGTGGGAATTCTGATCCAGACCTTGGAAAATCTGTACCATGTCCTGCTGAAAAGAACTTAGTATTCATGCTTGGATACCAATTAAGAGTGTTAAGGAGTCTGAACCATGCTGTTGTCCCTTTCTTTGAAACTTGCTGGTATTTTTCCTGGAAGCAGAAATAAATTTAATCCTTGAACTGTTGCAGAAGTCTGCAGTAGACCAGAAGATTTATCAGTAGACCTTTCTGCAAAAAGAACTTTAAAATGTTTGATTTTTTTTTATTTTTTTTTTTTTT
>NW_008795853.1:797650-810258 GCF_000699145.1 Aptenodytes forsteri | reverse complement strand
TTTTTTTTTTTTTTTTTTTTTTTTTTTTTTTTTTTTTTTTGTGATGTCAAATGTTTGATTTTTTTTTATTTTTTTTTATTTTTAACTGAATGGTGGGAGATATATAAAGGAGTAGGTATATGACTCTATACATTCTTTGTTTTTCTTATTCGCTTCCTTTACTTTCTGCTACAGACCTTTGGAAGAGACAGGACTAGACAGACTTTTGATCTTACACAAAATGGCTAGTTAATGCCCTTATCTTCCCAAGTGCTTCCTTTTGCCATTGTTCTTTTGGGATACTTTTGGCTAAGTTTCTTTTAGTGTAAATAAGCCTTTCTTTGGGAAAGGTTTTCAGTTACAAATGACGTCTCACTTTCAGCGGAGCGGTAGTTAGGGAATGGGGCTGGATTGATGACAGATCCTGTTCAGGTTGTATTCCACCTGTTTCAGAATACTCTGGGATGACAAATTGTATTCTGACTCCCAGGCCCATAGTTTCAACACCCAATCACCCAGATGCCTTTTGAATAGGAAAGTTTGGTTCTTGACACCCAATTCCTTTCTGGCAATATTTCCAACAAAAAATAAAAATGTTGAAAGCTTGAAAATTGCTATGAAAACAAAATACATGCCCTGCAGCCAGCTTTGCCATCTGTGCTTCAGATTCCCTAAATAACTATTTCTAAAAGCTTGCACAGTATTTAAGCTGTGTCAGAGTGGTAGATTAAAAAGTTTTTTGTAGTCCGTGTGGTTATTATTTATTTATTCATTTATTTGTATCAGGGGTGCTTAGAGAGTAAGATAAGTATTATTTTTAAATGTGTCTGTGGGTACATATGTACACAGAATTTAAAAGAAGTGGTAAAAATTAAGCAAAGTTTCATGTGTTGTGGAGCCAGCAGATACATATCTTTGGTTCAAAAGGATTCAGTTTCGTCTCCCAGTGGGAATTTTTGAGTTTTTCTAAAAAACTTTAATTGGAGGCTGCTGTTGTAAACACAGGACACAGGAACAGCCAGTGACATTGGGATTCAGATGCACTCTGTGTACCGGCAGTACCTGCTTCAGCCTTTAAAAATGTTACATCACCATAGTCTGAATTAGAGCTCTTGTGGGAGCTAAGAGGAAGTCAGTACAGAGATAGTTATGATATTACATAAACGGAAGACTCTAGACAGAACTTTGAGCCTGCAGGAAACTGCAATGGTTGTGAGAACAATTTTCTCACAGGAATTAGGCTAAAGATGTTTATAGGCTTTTTCATGTGTTATGACATTTTTACTCCATAACAAAGCTATTTTTGCTGAAAATATTTAGATGCACTTACGGATAACTAATGGATTACATTCCTCTTGGAATGTGTGTTTGTGTGATTTAAGCATTATCTTGAGTTTATTCTAGAAAAAATAGAGAGCAGAGGAAAATTTATTAGCAACATGCTAATAGAGGGAAATATGGATACAGTAATAACAAAAGTGGATGATATCTTAGACAAAAGAATTTGTACACTATGTCCAGCTGAAGAATGCCAAATGCTTATGCACAAGATATTAGGATACTGACCTACCAGGTCCTTTCTCAGAGCCTGTATCCTATGTTAAAAAATTGTTATATATAATATTGCTGGTTGGCCACTTTCAAATTAGTGGATGATTGCAGTCCAATTTCTTTTCATATATCTATGCTCACAAGGTCACTATTATATTTGAACCAATTTGGTGGTTCTGCAGCAATGACAGCAGAGTTTGAATTTTGAAAGAATGTAGAATAGTGCAAGACTTGGGTAAAACAGAGGATTTCTGGACAAGATGAAATAGAAAATCTGCTCCAGCTAATATTTCAAATCAACCAGGTCTTAGTGGATTTTTCTTTTATTTTCATATCTTTGTTTACTCTTCACTGTTTCCTGTAGTTGTGTGCAGCGTAGATCCTATTTGCAACTCCTCCAGTGGTATCTAGATTATCTCAGAAAATGGACTTAATGGAGATGTTAATTTCCTCTGGATGAAGGGAGGAATAATTGGATATCGTAACAGGAATCATGATACATCCTGAGTTTGGACAGACATCTCTGAAAGGGTAGAATGAGTGGCAAGGTAACTCAGTGCACTGAGAAGAAGAAAAAAAAAAGAAAATACATTTTATGAACTGAGAGCTACATAGACATTGACAATATATAGGAACCCTGACTTTCTTAAGGGAGGGGGAGTAAGGAGTTCCTTAGCTCATTTGCTGTTGTGCTCAGTAAATGTTACTGCATATACTGTCCTGATTGTTTAACAGATGGATTGGTAAGTGTTTCTCTATTCTTGGGTAGAGCTTGAATTCAGAGAATTCCTGAATGCTGTTTCCAAAAGCCAAGTTTTGAACCTTCTGAACTGCATTATCTGCAGTTGCTTTGCCATTTGTAATTAGTTATTCTACATTACCACATAGCGGAGAAATCGTTATAGAGTCTTAATGTAGTCAGTAGTGATGCCAATAATAAAATGAAGTTTCTACTATAAATTGGCTTGAATTTGGGTGGTTTTTTTGTCTAATACGCAATTTCAATGCACATGGTACATTTTTTTGCTTTAGCTTCACTGTGTGCAACATGAAATGACTGTTACTGCTTATTGTATGGGATCCATTCTCATCATCATGAAGATCTTTCTCAAACTCTTTGACTTACATGCAATTTCTGTAAGACACTATGTTTTCTGCTGCCAGAAATGTTTTATATGCTGCTTGTATATGCAATTACAAATGATGTTTTTGCCTAAATATACATCAAAGGAACTTATGCCACTGATGACTTATGGGACTTTTCTATACTGCATGGAAAGAAGAAACTGGCCAATTTCCTTCCTTTAGAGTGCTATTTTCTGACCATAAATTTCACCAAATAAGCACACTATTGCCAAGTTGGCTTTGAAAATGCCTAACTTCTACCGAGGCAACTTTTAGGAAGTCCTATGTTAATCTTTATAATTGAGCTCTTTCCATCTGTTCCCTGTCAATGACATTATTGAATGCATTTTATTAAACATGCAGGTATTCACAAACACCCCCTCCTCCCCTTACCCTCTTAATTCTCTTAATTTCTTTATGCATGGACAAACCTTAGAGTATTCTACTCCAAATGGACCTCTGTAACTTACAGTGTCCCATTGCTATTGGTAATCTAAGAGAAAACTCCATTGTCCTCTTTTAGCTTTTAGAACACTGAAAGCTGAAGTATTAGAAAGCTTTAGGAAACAAACATTTTTGGTTGTTCACAATATTTTTATTCCTGTGTTACTGCTGGAAATATGAGAGGTTATATCTTTTTTATCTAATTATTCATGACTAGAAAGCTAATAAAACTTGGAATTATCTTGAGTAATTCAGAATGGCAGATTTTCAGGATAAAGAAGCAAGCTTCTCCCTTGTGAGGTCTCCAGAGGGAGTGCAACTGACCTCTGCTTCCCTGAGCATGATCCTTAAATCTCCTCTTTAATTTGCTTTGATACAGAACTATCCTGGTCCTTGCCTGAATGAGGGTTGCGGGGAGTGAGAGCTTGCCCTGCCCTGAACATGGAGTCAGATGGGTCTAATATTGGGACCTAATTTTTTACCTTCACAAAATTTTGTTGTCATAAGAGAAAATAGTTACTTATTCTTGGGTGTGAAACTTGTCTGTGTCAGTCTAAGTCAGAACAGCCTCAGCCATGTGTCTGTATTTTGGTCTGACTTGCTCAAGAAGCCTCAGCACACCACACAAAGCTTCTCTGTCTCTAGGTTGAGTAACAGCTATATGATACTTCCAGACATACCTTTCCTAGCCACATGACATATTGCTATTCCAAGTACTGAAAGACTGTATATTTCTCTTTCCTGTTATTATAAATTCCATGTAAAAACTAAACTTCAGAAATACAGTGAGGTATTTGCCAGAGACTTGAACCCAGGGGAGAGAGGTTTTCTGGGATCTCTTCTGGCAGTTTGGATCTCTCCACACACTCAGGTGGCCCTCAGGGGATGTGTGGAGACCTACACTCAAAACAGGGGTGCAAGAAAGAGAAATGTTTTTATGGGCATAAGAGGTAGTGACCTGAGGTGGCCCCTGTAAATCAACAAAAATGTGCAAAAGGTTTTGGTTGCATGAGCAGAGAGGGAGCTTGAGTCATCTAGAAAAGTAAGGGGAAAAGGAACGTGTCAGATGGAAGACAGCAGGGACAGTGTGAGGAGAGTGGGAGAGGAAAAGCCCAAAATATGAGCTGGGTGCAACAGGCTCCAAGAATGAGAGATGCCAGGGAAAGAAGAAAAGGGTGTGTGTGTAAAATTCATGGTAGAATCTCCATTAGGATTCCTATTTAGGAAGAGCAAGGCAGCAAACTACTTGACAGGGTAAGGATAGAAGTATAAAGAAAAAAAAACACTAAAAAACTTCAAAAGAGTCCCTCAGCCAGACCTGCCTTTGCTGCAAGAAAAGTGATGAGATTCTGGAGGCAGGAGTAATCATGCCTTCCAGATGAGATGACAAAATCCTTAGAAGCTTGCGGGACAAAATTAGCATAGAAGAAGGATAACAGATTGCCACAAAGCTGAGAGGGATATGGGGACTGCAGCTGATCTAAAAGAGAGGGAATTATCCAGGGCAGTTAATGTGTTCCTGGCGTGAGGCCAGAGAATGGGATTTATCTGTCACAGAGCAGCCTTACCAGTGTAATTAGTTTCACGTGCAATTCTTACAGCTCCACTAATTACGGACGAGGCAGGAGTAATCATGCCTTCCAGATGAGATGACAAAATCCTTAGAAGCTTGCGGGACAAAATTAGCATAGAAGAAGGATAACAGATTGCCACAAAGCTGAGAGGGATATGGGGACTGCAGCTGCTCTAAAAGAGAGGGAATTATCCAGGGCAGTTAATGTGTTCCTGGCGTGAGGAGAGAATGGGGGATTTATCTGTCACAGAGCAGCCTTACCAGTGTAATTAGTTTCACGTGCAATTCTTACAGCTCCACTAATTACGGACGCCCTCCCCTGGGGCTCTTTGTAACTGCCAGTTTTTTCCTGCCGTTGCCTCCTGTTTATGCCCCCACCCCTTGCCCCCACCGTTGGGATGCCAGCCCACCTCTCTGAGTAGCAGCAGTATCAGCTGCAGCCTTTAGGACTAGGAAGAACTTCTTTCCATTTGTGCTGTTCTTGCTGTGGCTGTACAGTTCCTACCTAAAGTTTGGCACTGAAAGCAATATTCTATGTAGATGGTAGAGTTTAAAAGAACCCAACAAAACCCCGATTGTATAGCATGGTAGGAATCTGCAGCCATTTCAAACGATCTCTGAACTGTCATTTCACTTACATCCTTCCTGAGGAAGGCTCAGAAGGTACTCGTCTTCAGAGACAGTCTACTTGCCCATCATTCTTCATGAGGATTGGTAACAGTTTTATGATTGATACCCATAAATTTTGCCTTTCAGAGCTAAAATGCCTCCCTGTTTCATCCTTTTGGTTTAACATGATACTTTTTGGAATTCAGGTTCATCGTTGCTGTGTCAGGTTGTGGTAGCCTAACTGCAGTCCCATTATTTGCATATTTTCATTTCATTCAGTTAGGTTCCAAATTCAGATGCTATGCCCTTTTTGGTCTTTGAGAAAAATTAAGTCTGTTTTTTGTTGAAGAGTTGCTGCTATGAGATAAACTACCTGGAGTATTTAAAAATGTGTGTCTAAAAGGCAGATTCTGTTCTTGTTTATATTATAGATCAGTATTTAAAGTTTGAGTAAACAATATTTGGAGTGAACAATTCTCTTCTTTGATCTGACTCCCCTAGGGTGAGATTCTCCATTTGGTTGACTTGAAGGAAGGAAGATTAACTTCAAGGTAGCAATGGTCACTGTCTGTTCAAACTTGCTTTATTTGTACTCATCTGTATCTGAGGGAAAAGAAACTAGGAGATGTTATATAGGAGAGAGGAGAAAAAGTGAGATCATAGTATATGAAGGTCTTCATACTGCTTATGTTTGCCTGCAGTAGAGTTGTTAATTTATACCAATGTACACTTGCTGAATTGGGGGCCCAAGTTGGTTTGTGGAAGAACAAGACCTAATTACACCAATGGGAGCAGAAAATATAGCCATCTAGGCTTACAGTTAGATATTCAGCTGTAGATTAAAAGAGGTTGTACAATTGGAGTTCAGCTGTCTCACGGGGGAAAAGGATTCTCGCTCATGAATTGGTGGGGCTCATTGAGAGGGCTTTAAACTAGGTTCAAAGTGGGAAGGGGATAAAACCAGGCTCACTAGAGATGAGCCTAGGGGTGGCATGCCAATGCTGGGGGTGAAATCAATAGCCCAGCTCAAGTGCATCTACAACAATGCACACCTTGTGTGATCACACACACAGACAGCACACCTAACTGAAAAATGAGATGGCACATTACCTTTCTTCAGTTACTTATTCCATGCAATAACGATCTGGTCTTTGATTAAGAAACATCCCAGAAAGAAACAAATAGGTTGTACAAAGGATCAGTGAATCTTACTGCACACAAAGCTCTCTCCCATGCCCCAAACAAGGAACCTGAAAAATATGATTTTTATTGTCATTACTAACTTCTATCCGAATCTTTCTTAATGCAGTATGTACAATATTTTCTGTAAGAACACAGCTTTTCAAGATGATGGTTTCTACTAAAGATGGCCCTGAGCCTGGATCTGATTATTCCAAGCTCTACGGGGAAAGGAAGTGAGTGGAGATCATGAACTAAAACTAGATCCATGGCCACATTTTGCAAATGACCTCCCTCTGAAAAAAGACCTGAATGCCTTTGAACTTTGAAATGTTGGTGCTGGAAATCTAGAACTGCCTTCTGCTTTTGTGGCTGGGATTTTTTCCTGTTACTCTTCAGTCCTGACTCTCTGTTACACCATCTTTGAAATGTAAAAGAACCTTCAATTTATATTACCTAGTTTCAACATTGTTAATGACTGCTCATCCTTTCCTGAAAGCATAGGTCATCATGGAAGCAAAACTGAGCAAAAGTCCTGTTCAAGAAGATAAGTTCATATGGCAGGTACAGCACGTGCCGTTACCAGTCACAATTGCCTCTAGCTCTAGTAAGGAGATTGCAGTCGCAAGATCTGAATTGCTATAACTTGGGATAGTTCCATAAATTTAAGTGGTGCTGCTTTGATTTATAGCAACAGGGACCCGGTCCTCATTGCTTTGCATGAGAAGAATAACATCTCTCCTGCATATACTATATTTTCCTGCATATAACATTTTTGATTACCCTTTGTGCATTATTACTGAAAAGGGGTGGTAATCCAAAATCACAACTTCTAAGGAGGCTGGGGCTATTTTGCCAAGAACAACACCATATATCAGCTTTTACTTCAGGATGAAGTCTGTTAAGTATCTAGCAGATTTGTTTTTCATCAAAATAGAGTTAATATATTATATGTGGCCCTTTAAAGGCTACATGGTTTCTGAAAAGGGCTCTTTTGGGATCAAATTGCATTAATTGCAGAACTTGATATGGAGATGGTGAAGCTCATTAAAGAGCTTTATGGCATGTAGTCAATGCCACTACTACCACAAATCTACAAAATTTTTCCAAATTACAATTCCAGGCATATTTTCGTTTCTTCTGAGCAAAAACAAGTGATACTGTAGGAAACTATAGGCTAAGAAAAGAAGGAAATGGGAGTGTTTCTCCATTTGAGTAAGTCCTGCTAACTTCCAATAATATATTGTGTATCACTGTAAAAATCATTGAAATGCCAGACCAAAACACAAAAGACAGCGTTAGGCATAGGCCACCCAGTTTCAAAAAAGGATTCAGATTCCAGTGACCTAACTCTGTAGCTGATTGACAACTTCTTTTGACCAATTTCCGCTTTAAGAATGGTCAAGTCTTGGGTTTTTTTCCTTATAATACTTTATTATGTTTAATCTGACATTCTTAATGGTGCACTTAATCACAGTACATTTTAGTAAATACTAAAGCTGAGACACTGGAATTGGAATTTAAGAAGTATTCAAGAATCAAATTCAAAACAGTGGTTCCAAGTCTTCACTTAATCACTGCTTATATACTTCTTCAGCTATCCATGTAATTTCTTAAATCCCCAGGTAACTAAAGTTTTGCTTCTGGACATGGACAGAAACGTTTCAGTTTTGGTTTGTCTGAGCATTTCAGCATCTATCGCAAACATATTGACAGACTAGTAATTCCATACTTAAATTGCTATAATGAGATGATTTTTGTTTAACCTGCCAGGAAGGACTCTAGCTGCCAACTGAAGGTTATAAGAACAACAAAAGCACACTTTTGGTAGACTCACCTGCATTTTCATGGCCTCCTAAATGTTTTGGTAGAAGCTGCCAATATTGAGAATTATTGTCTTATAATTCTTCTGCAACTTCTGAGGTTTCTCTAGGTATCATGTTAATTCTTTTAGGAGCTCCCAAATCTGGTAGCCCAATAGAGGTGAGGCTGCCACAGCTCCGTGTTCCCAGGTCCAACCAGTAGCGAGACTGAACATGTGTTTCACAACAGAAACACAAACATGTATACAAATACACAGATATATGCGGCTGGTCACACAGAACAAAAGAGAGAGAAAACGCAGCACTCGCACAAACACAAACAGCACCAATGGCCGCCTCCTCTTCCTCTGGCTGCTCAGGATGAAAGCCTATTAGTATAAAATAGGTAAGTATATACATATATAAGCCA
Organism: Aptenodytes forsteri; assembly: GCF_000699145.1. NCBI lineage: Eukaryota > Metazoa > Chordata > Aves > Sphenisciformes > Spheniscidae > Aptenodytes > Aptenodytes forsteri. Next base: position 801,566 of record NW_008795853.1, on the reverse strand, counting down.
ATATGGATCCCTCTGTAGTAGCTAGTCTTAGACACCCAGTCTACCCAGTAGCTGGCCCAGGATCCTCTGTCTCCCAGTTCTCTCACACACAGACACACAGATGTAGACGGGTCTCTCCAGTTGCTGGTCTGGAACTATGACCTTACCAGTAGCTGACCTCCAGATCCCAAAGTCTCTCCAGTAGCTGGCTTGGACCTCCTGGTCCTCCACTAGCCAACTTTCAGACCCCTCTTGTTCCTCTGGTATCTGGCCCAGACTTATGGCCACACCAATACTTGTCTCCTAAGCATCTTATCCTACTTGCTGGCTAGTCTGGCTTGATGTTCAGTAGTGATAACACACCGACATACACACCCACACAAATGCACACTCTCCAGTCTCTCCAGTCATTGCCACCTTGATGTGTGGGCCCTGATGTCCCATGGTCTGCCTCCAGTTACTGCACTTAGACATCCATATATACACAGACCCATGGAGCAGAGAGCCCCTCACCCACAAGAAGAGTTGGAAATGGAGTTTAATGAGAAGATGGGATAGATTGTGCATGGCCAGACAAGTGTACTGACCAAATGCCAGTTTATAGATGGCTTTTATCCCTGTTTTCCTCTAGTTTCCCACACTTGTTCCTCCTTGAACTCTCTGTTTCCCCATCTTAACCTAAACATCTCCTAAGTCTTGTACAATCCCACAATGTTCATCCCCTGCATCCCAGAATGACTCCCTTACCCCTGGGATAAACTCCCTCAGTCTGAAAGGAGACCTGGAGAGCCTCTCCCACAGACTCACAGATGAGGGTCACCTCTGGTCCATGGGGTGGAGGCTCCCCCGTGACAGCTTCTTTCTCCAAGTAGGTTATTTGAGTTCCCCCATCTACCATTGTGTCTCTCTGTTCCTTCGTGTTCATGAAGACAAACCTGTAATCACATTACCTAACAAATTCCTCTGTGTCTGAGGGTCTCTGGAAGATTTTTCTGAAAGTCTGCTACAGATAATTGGAATGGAAGTGTGACAGGATGCTAACAGATGGAGGAACGTGTATTTTGCCTTGTTTATGTATGGCATAGTTGCAGCCTGATGGCAAGCACACTGAGGTAGTTGAATGACTTGCTGTTGACTTCAGTGGGAGCTGGATCAAGGCCTTTTTCCTTCATTTCAGACTCTCTATCAGTTTTCCTTCTCCATCTGAACAGTTTACAATGGCTGAAGCAGCAAGATTGTTTCTGCTTCTTCACACTGTGACTAACACTGAATGCTGCTATCTCCTTGTTTCCCAGTTTCTTTTAAAAATTAAGATAATGTACGCAGAAAAATTCTTAAATGTGTCTACAATGGATGTGCTCTAGTTAGAGCTTTTTATTGTTTCCTGCTACCTGATGAGAGCATGTGTGCCTGCCTAGCTAGTTTGAAAGAATAATCATACCCGAACTGACCGTATGAAAGTGGTGGTGTACTGATTTTGCCTATTCTGGTTTTGTGTGTTCAAAGAACTATTGCCTGTTCTAGAAAGACACTTCACGATGCTAGGTTTGCATGGCTCTTCAAATGATTCTGCAGAATGAGAAGTGCGTTTGAGTGCCGACATGATTGCATTCGCAGCCACCTGAAACTGTGACTCTTCCGCAAAGCTATTTACATAACAGTGATTCTTCACAAATCACACAATAAGTATCTTCTTTCACCCCCCAGTGTTGACACATCCATTTTTTATTTTATTTGTTCATCCTGTTATTATCTTTCAAATGAGCATAGATATAGAATAAAACCAAGTTAATTCCATATGAATAAAATCAGCAAAGGGAATAACAGGCTCAGATCTGAAATACAAGTATTTCATGAAAATACACCATAACTTTTTGTCCTTGTAAGGTGGATAAATCCAATGCATATATGTTGTCTGTGTTTTGTTCAAGTAGAGCCATTGGAAAACCCATTGCTGTTTGCTCTGCTCTCTGTAGAAGGCATGGAAACAGCCTGAAAGTTTTAGGGGCCTTTTATATATGTCCTCAACCAGAAGGATGCTGTAGCCAATGTTATTTGATTATTTGTTAGTTACCTTTCATATGGCAAGTATGTAGTTTTTAATTGCTCTAAAATTAAAAAGAATGAAATGGCCTCTCTAATTTATGAGTAAGTATTGCTAAATTAGAGGAGAATGAATGATGCTTGATCTAAGTGCTAACCATGTGTTTAACAGAAGCGTGTATAGACTCCCCTGCAGTCTATAACTTATTCCTAGTAAAGGATTGCTTTTGTTCTTTATTTTTTCTTTAAAAAAAAAAAAATCCTGATATCCCCTTCATTCTCTTTAAGAGAGAAGGCAATGATTTCCCAAAACCTAATCTGTTTCATTGACTTGGCTATTGTATTGTACTACTACTTTGCTAAATTTCAGGAAAGCTCTGTATTGATCCAATTTGCAAGACTGTCAGGGTCACACGTTTGTGTTATGCATAATTTCTAACTGAACCTTTAAAACTGGCAGAAAATGAAACTTACTCAAAGGCTTAGTACTGAGAAAGATCATCTCATTGTTGCCCTAGTCACCCTTGACGTACAAATTTTGACTGTGCTGCTTTAACCATTTTCCCTTCATTCTTTTTAAAAGAGAGAAGGCAATGATTTCCCAAAACCTGATTTGTTTCATTGATTTGGCTATTATATTGGGCTACCACCTTGCTAAATCTAAGAAAGCTCGGTATCGATCCAGTTTGCAAGACTGTCAGGGTCACACGTTTGTGTCATGCATCATTTCTAACTGAACCTTTAAAAGTGGCAGAAAACGAAACTTACTCAAAGGCTGTCTTAGTAATGAGAGAGATTGTCTCATTGTTGCCCTAGTCACCCTTGACGTACAAATTTTGACTTTGCTGCTTTAACCCATAATCTGCTTTGATTTTGAATCATCACTGAATTGAAATTTAAGTTCTTGCCATGGGTTGCCAAGATAAACTGAAGTCAGTGCTAAAGAAGGATGCTTCCCCTACATATAGTTATTATAGGAAGGACATTTAAAACATGTTCTGAAACAGACTTTTGCTGACGGAAAGTACATGTGATTTTGGTGCGTTGCTTGATCAATCGGTTCACTTATTTTGGCCACCTTTGTTTTAAATGGCTCACAAGAATGTTTTCCTACTTATCAGCTGTCCAAAAGTTTTCTCCTATTTATATGGTTTTCCCTCTCCTCAGTTTTACCTCATTTCTCCTAACCATAGGTTTTCTTTCCCCTATTATGCCATTTGTAACCCCTTCTGAAAATTGTAGCTATTATATCTATATGGAGTTCCTGTAAGTTATTTTGGTTTCTTTTACATTTTCTTTAATTTTTAATATTCTAATAAATTATCGTAGAAGAACATAAGGAACATTTATCAGCCTAATTTTTTTAGGATGCTTCCTTTCTTCTTCTCTTCTAGCGATAGCCTGTAAGAGCTTTCTGATTCCCTTTAATCCCTTTTATTAACATTTTTTTCCTTTCTTTTTTGTTTTCTCTTGAGCTCTTCACAGCCATTTGTGTTTCTCTTTAGTGAGCCCTCTCCTCTTCATTCTCTGTACGTAGATGGTTGGTAGGGCTTGTAGTAGTGCTTCCTGCAGTTGGAACGTGGAGTAAGCTCTGAGTTTCCTGCTTAGCCAAAAGTCACTTTTTGCGCCATCCAGTTAGCATGGAAGAATAATGAGAACGATGGTTCATCTGGCTTGGAGGTGTCGCTGAGGTTAAGTTGGCCTATGCCCTGTGTCAAAACTGCTTCCATGAAGAAAAAAAGATGGGTCATAGTCATAGGAGACTCCCTTCTGAAGGGAAGAGAAGGCCCAATATGCAGACCGGACCCACTTCTTAGGGACATCTGCTGCCTCCCTGAGGCCGGGGTTAAAGATGTGAAGAGAAAACTTCCTACCCTGGTACAGCCCTCAGATT
>NW_008795853.1:741645-794095 GCF_000699145.1 Aptenodytes forsteri | reverse complement strand
TTAAAGATCTTTTCCAACCTAAATGATTCTATGAATCTATGATTCCATGATTCTTATTTTTACCCTGGACCTGCTGTTACAGTGTGGGAGTAAGAGATGGTGACTCATTAAGTGTCTGCTGCAAGCTGTGAAAACTGAATGCCCAGCCCATGGGTTACAACAGTAGCTCCTACTATCTGAAAGCATAGTTTAGAGTTCAAGTCATTTTGTTTGCATTCTTAAGAATGTCATTCATGTTGCAGTGACAATGTTGGCACACATTGCTGACAATTAAGAAGATAGGGAGCACAGTTTAGTTTAGTTTATTGGCTATGGGAACCTGGATATTGAGGGAAGTTTAGAAATAACCTATGGACTCGACTGAGCCAGGACTGTTAGATTCTAATCCCAGCTCTGCCACCAAGTCACTGTGTGGCCACAGGCATGGCACGGCTACCTTGGGACAGACACTGCTTCGATGGGCTCAAGCTACTAGAGATCCAGAATGATAAAAACACACCGTTGCAGTAGTCCAGACACTATCTGCCTGAGTTAGTCTGCTGTTGGGTCCATGCTAACACGTCCTAGCTCTCAAGTAGTGTTATTAAAATGGATGCAGTTCAGGGCCAGCCTGGCTTGAAGGCCTGGCTTGTGGTGGCTCTTGTCCTGTAGGAGCAGGTGTATTGTCACTGTGATCCTCAGTCTTCCAGTCCTGGGCTCAGTGCAGGCTGAATGAACTCAGGTCTGCCTACACCCAGTGGTGCAGAATGTCCCTTCATACCTTTACGATTTTGTTATCCCACTGACACTGCTTTTTGAAACCTGTGGATTTAAATATTGAGAGTTATTATACATAGGTGCAGTGCCGACATATGTAATGCCTATATAATGGTTAAACTATACCCTAAGTCTGACCAACCTTTACATAGCTTTACAACCTTAAATATAGCTAGGAATCTGGTTCTGAATTTTGCAGCTAGAAGCCAAACCTATTCTTTACATTATTACTATAGCATCTTATATCTACTTTAAGTATGCAAAGAAATAAAACTAATTAATTAATAAAATTAAATAAAATCATGAAAATGGTGATATCGGTGACCATAAATTCAGTATTTTCACTTTCCTGTTGGATCGTCTAGGACATGAAGCTGAACTTCTATGCAGGAAACAGGTAAATGAAATACACAAATAATCTCGGTACACAGCTCATATGCTAAGCAAATGAAAAGGATTCCTCCTGAAATAATTATGTTGGATTTTATGCTATTATTGGTATTACTAACTATGTAAACAACAAGAAGGTTCTAACCTGACTTTGAGTCTGATTCTGTTAGGTGCCATACAAACACATGGTAAGAGACAGCCCTTCCATCAAAGACTTTACAATCTTCAGTCAGGAGTTTTATTAAGACCCACTTCTTCACACCATTTTTGAGACAGAGAGGCAGCCAGCACTGTGACTGCAAATCTAAACACAGAATGCTTTATGAATAACTTCACTGAGAGCAGTGCTTCTAAAAGTGCAACATGATGTTGAAAATTTAAACAAAAAAAAAAAGACGAAATTATAAACTACTTATATGTTTTAACCAAGGTCCCAGTCCAAATTCAAGGAGGAATAAAAGGTGAGGGTGAAAGGTTAAAGACATGAAAAACTTTAGAGTAATGAGTAAAGTGATAAGAAATGAGTAAGAAAGGACATAAGAGGGGTGAGGGTGGAAGGAGAAAATTAAGTAAGAGGCAACGGTAAGAGTGACTACATACTCTACTTTAAGTTGTATATTAATTTTCTGTGGCATTTAGCAGGCAGGAAATTTTTGGCGCCATTCAAATTAGAAAAGAATTCTTTGTTCATTTAAAGATGAAAATTTATAATCTCACCAGCTTGCCAACTTCAGAGTTGTTAGAGAGAGATGAGAAATACATCCATCAGTAAGGTAGGTATGGAGGTTTCTAACTAATGCAAGGATTTTCCGTGTTTTGCAGCATAATGACTGAATGCTAGTCCCAGTCCTGTAAATGGATAAGGTAAATGGGACTATATAGGGAAGCGGAATTAGAACAGAAGTTTGGGTTTTCAATTTTAGCACAGTTGTTCTTTTGAACTTTATTGCCATTTGCCAGTGATTTTCTGGATGAAATAGATTTTCTTGCCCATGAAAAATATTTTTCCATCATGATTTTTTTTGAAAATAAATTTTTCAGATAGCATTTTAAATATTTGAACACACTATCATATCAGTATACCTTTGGTTCATATTTTTAATATTTTTCCTCCACAGCTATATGGGAAAGAAGGATTAGTCAGAGAAGAAGAGCGAAAGACTGTGAGCATGCATGTGGCACATATGTAAGAACTTACTTTTTGGAGCTGGACTTTGTGGCAAAAAGATAGGTTCTCTGAAAAACTCTGTAATCACAGAATTCCCACACATGCTTGAGCTCTTCTGTGGCTGAAAGTTATCCAAGAGCAAGACAACCATAACTGTCGTGTATTCAAAAGGCAATTGGACAGACAGGCAGCATGGGTGAGAGCTGAAGAACACATATGTAAGAACTTACTTTTTGGAGCTGGACTTTGTGGCAAAAAGATAGGTTCTCTGAAAAACTCTGTAATCACAGAATTCCCACACATGCTTGAGCTCTTCTGTGGCTGAAAGTTATCCAAGAGCAAGACAACCATAACTGTCGTGTATTCAAAAGGCAATTGGACAGACAGGCAGCATGGGGGAGAGCTGAAGAGGTCTAGGTAGTTGGCTAAGGGGTGGGCAGAAGGATACTCTGGCACTCCTCCTGCTTCTTCCTTGCTGATCATGTTTAAATGTACTTTTCCCTTACATTAGACACTCAGATTTTGCTTTCCTTCTTCTTTTTAACTTTGAAAGCCACCTCACCTTTCCTTCAGTGCCCCACTTTCTCAGCCCTATTATTCCTCCAAGGCAGAGGAGTGTAAATCAGAAGAGGCCAGTGGTACTGTTACCTCACAGTAAAGTGGGTAAGAAGGAAAGGAGAATCGGGATCATCCAGATTTTCAGGATCAGCCTAATTAATACACAGCTTCTTCAATATGCCTCCTCCAATGTATCCAGGTCAGACTCTTTGAGGAGGAAAATGCATTATTCTTAATTGATAATGGAGTCTTAAATTATTCCTTTATTTCTGGCAGCAAAATGTTTCCAAATCTCTCCCTTCCTTAACTTTAAAAAAAGGAATGAATAAAGCAGTATGTATTTAGAAAGTCTTTAACAAAATGCTTCACTCCCAGTTGTTGGACTAGCCAACAAAATAACATTTGTAAAAACTGACTTCCGGCAAAGTTCTTAATTTAGAATGCTATTGTGCAAGTCTATCATGAAGCATGGGAAAATGAGAAGTTAACACTGATATTCACCACAGGAAAACAAATAAAATGAATGAGATACCTGGATTTTTTCTTCAACTTGCATGAATATTTAGATAGACATCAGATAAGGTATGGGGGAGCAACATGGAAGAGGCTTAACTAACTTTGCAAATACATTAACATTTAGAATAATAGACTTAATATTCTTCACATTTAGATAGACTTGTACCAATTGTTATTCTCTGGATTTACTCCAGACTGAATGACATCAGAGAAAGTCCTTGTATCTCCTCTTGAAGAAATATCCAATCTCTACGCTAGAGAAATGCCAGAGATTCCCTGTTTGCAGATCTCTTATGTCAGATGCTGAGAAATAGAAGGCTGGTTTGGCCAGTGCCCATCCACGAAGACTAAGTATTGGCCTTGCCAAAGAATGTAAGACATTAACTGATGGCTTCTGCAGTGCCATGGGAGATGGTTCAGAGAGACTCTGCAGCAAATGTACATGCAATTTAGGGATCCTCTACACACCTGCAGAGTATGTCTGCTGCGCGCATACAGTAGTTCTGCTCCATCTGATATTAGACCCCTAGCACTGAAAGGGGCCTCTCTCCAAAATTATAGAAACAGAAAATTTAGTCCACGTTTCATTTCAGATAGAGCCATTTTTTAATAGCTAATAAAAGGAACTTTACCAGTAAAGCTATCATAGCTAGTAAAATCTAGGTAGGAAAAGAAACCTTAGATTTTCAGAGGAATCTGCACTAGCTAGAGCTAATACTGCTTCTACACTTCCCTCCCTGCCCTTTGCTCATGATGTGTGCTCAGGGCTCTCTACTATTGCACTTACTACTGGCATAATAATCGTTATAAGCTGAGTGAAGAAGTTATTTTTGGCTTTACCGTAAGGATCTCAAGTACAAATATGACTTGTGAAGATTCCGTGACACACTGAAACAGGTTGGCAAATCATGTGCTTACAAACTCAGGCTGGAGTGTGAAGATGAAGGCATAGGTATTTCTTACTACTGCCTGGCATAAGTAACGAGTGGCAAGATTAATCACGTTATCATATATATTGACTTTTTTTTCTAAAATCAAGGAATATATCTATGTAGGTTAAACCCTGAATAAACTGTCTTCCAGAAATGAAAGAGTCTGCATTTTGATAAGAATTGCACAGTAAATAGGTGACAAAAAGGAGAGGAAAGAAGGTGGGTATTTCCAGTGTCCAAATGTATGAGACAGGTATTAGAAAAGCAGAAAAATCTCAAAAAGAATATAAGAATATAAGAAGCAAAAGAAAAATGATGAGTGAGGCATTCTGTTATAGACTAGTGAAGATGTCATACTCTTAATGTATGCTTAACTAAAGGCCAAATTATGTGATCTTTTGCAATAGGAATAAAAGACCCTCAGATTCCACATAGACAGATTATATGAGCAAAGTAGCTAAATTAATGAACTGAGGAAAAGCAAGTAGATTAATCTGTAGCTGTTATGACTGGGGTGAGGATTTGATAACAAGCCAAGAAAAGCAACCATAATAGGGAGCTCCTATTAAGCTTTCTAGCTGAGAAACGATGTTGAGGTGCAATTTTAATTAGGATTGTGAGTGAAAGACAGTAGAAAATAGCTTTCACATTTAAGAAGTGATAAGTATGAAACATTTTCCGTATTAGTTAGGAATAGAGTCTAATATCACATTCATTAAAGTTTATCCATTTTCATTTTGTTGCTGAATTTTTTTTTTTTTTTTTGCATACTGTGAATACCTTTTTGAATATTCATTAGACTATTATTTTAAACCTTCTTACTCCAGGAAAGAACAGTGTCTGAAAAGCAACTGAGAAGGAAGAACTTTTTTTCTAGCGACCAGAGAAATCTAGCTTATCTGAGTTTAATGTTTGAAAGACTACTCCGAGGGGAGATGCCTTAGTTATATAAATAATTAGGTGTAACTTTACTTGTAGCTTAGAAATCAGAAGAACTTTAAAAAAAGTGTAGATTTCTTAGGGAGCAGTATGTGAATGCCAAGCCCTCCATTTACCCCTTGATCATATTAAATTATTACTTCTGTGAAATATGGGTATACTGCAGTCCTATATGCAGTGCATAGTGCAATCCTATATATTAACCACTAAGATTTGGTTACATCAATTTAACTTCTTTGACCTAAGTAGCCCTGATGTAAATCTTTTCAACAGCTTGCTCTCCTTTAGCTGCTGGGGGATTCTGCAAAGCCTTATCACTGCTGTCTTTGTACTCTTACCCTGAGGAAAGCTGCAGCAACATTGACATCAAGTAGCTAGGAAAACATCTGCATGTGCATTACATTTACTTCTTTGGGTTCAGCTTGGCTAATGAGCTGGCTGCTTCCATGTAAATCAAGTCAACCAAAAACAGTTAATGCTTTCATCAGGTGAGCAGTGCTCTGGAGTCTCTTTGAAGGTGGGGCCACGTTCACTGCAGTGGCTGAATGTTGCCCATATAAACACCCCATCTCAAAGATGTTGTTCTGTTTTTCAGACAGGCTTACAGTTGTTGAGAGGAAGCATGCCACTGTGCCAGGTACCAGAAGCCAGACCAATTTACTTTGAATTTGTGGAAGCGGGGGGAAAGAAAGAAAACACCCAACAAAAATCCCACGAGTGGTTTTGGAGACATTAACAAAATAGAAAGCATGAAAAGCTGAGATCACATCTGGGATTTATCACTATGTTTTGATAAACCTTTGGGCTTAGCCAGCAGTCTGTCCTGCACTAGGGATTCAGTGAAATTACAGCACACGTTGTCAACGGAGTTTGTCAGATCAACTTTATACTTGAGTGTTTTTGACTGATTAATTACCTGCATAGACAAGTGAGGAGTTCAGAGAAAGGTGACTTTTTCTTCTTAGGAAAGTTAAGCATGAGAAGTATTACTAGGGAGTGTGGCCGTAATTAGAAGAATGGAAATTGGTAATTTGTTTCAATCCTAAGTTTAAGTTAAAGGTAACTTCTGGATCTTCTTGTAGAGTAATAGATCCAATCTACTTAATATCAAATTGATGTTTTGACATATTGCCAGTAAAGGGGAGGTCCGTAAAAAAAATGCTTTTAAAATTACTTAGTCTTCAGTTAGGTGTCCAGGGCCTCTCACAGAGCATGAGCTCTGAGGTGCCTAAGCACAGGAAGCCAGCTCAATTATCTGCTTGGAAAAGGCAGAGAGAGAGTCCTAATTCACAAGCTTTAGAGTCATTCTTCTATTACTATACTGCTATTATTATTTATTTCATTATTTATGCAAAAATATGACAGCTTTGACATGAGAGCTGCTAACAGCTGTATCCCTAGAATATTCTGTACGTGAGGGCCCTGCCTGAATGTCTAAACATGCTAAGTTCATGCCCCTTTTCAATCTAGGCAGAGGAGTGGCATTAAAAGTGGTCTCCTACAACGTCTCTAAAGACAGACTGCTGGGCAACGTGGAATTCATGCCTCCCTTACTTGCCTGTCTTTTCTTTCAGACTCTGCTTCAGGAGAAAGCTGGCTGGATCAGGGTCTTTGGGGAAGATTAATTCAGAATGCCTGATGCAGGAATTCTGCAGTAATCCTACTGTTGGGCAGTTTGGGCAAATCTTGGTCAAAGTAATGGAATGAAAAGAAAAGCCATTGGGGGCTATACAGAGACACTATCTCAAGCTGTGGAAGTGCCTGAATCCCAAATCAGAGAGGACAGGATTGGCCATGTTGGTCCTCTGTGTGTGTGTTTGATGGCTATTTAACCCAGTCAATGGGAACCAAGGAAGAAACTTCTTTTCTATAGATTTGGTCCTGTGTTAAGCACCTCTTGAACCTGGTTTTTGCAGCTCAAATCCTTCTTCTTGACTCATAACCTCTACTGTCCTTTGGAAATGCATGATGGACTCTATTTGAGATTTCACAGGTAAGAAGAGGTCAGAAATTTAAGAAAGAGGCTTTTTAATAAAAGCCTAGTAAATCGTTTACACTCAGCATTTCAAGCCCTCTCTAGTCCCTTAAGTGGGTGAAGCTACTGTCCTTACACAGAAGTAGGCTATAGAAATGAATTCAAACTCTGCATGGCTAGAGAAGGACCCCATGTCAAACTTTTGAGAACACATACCTAAGTACTGGACTGCATTCCCAGTGCTGTCTGTACATTGTAGCCTGTGATGGTTTAATGAAAAATGGATAGATAAGCAGTCCCTCTAGTTTTATCTGAGATGGTCTGAGACAACATCACCCTGCCTTTACTCCAAACAATGAAGGGTCGTTATTGGCCATCTGAGAGGGTACAAATGTAAGAGTCTATCATAACTAAGCACACAGAAATTGAAATTGTTGCTTTGTTGCTCATTTGAATGTATTTTTTATCTTTCTGTTATTGGATAGTTTCTGCCTCTGTGTTTATGAAAAAGATGCTCTAATTGTCCGCTTCCTGTTGGCATATAAATACCAGAACTGGCTTTAATCTTCCCTTGCGTAATTTAAAGATGTAAATTCTTAAGTCTTTTACTAAAAGATATGATATTGAGGTCTTATATCATACTTAGTTTTCTGAAAGTGCTTTTCTTCTTCCATCATACATTTTAAAATGTGAAAAGCACAAGTAGAAGTCCATGGTCGTTTAATGATCCACCATGACCATTTCAGCATACATTCCAGGTTACAGTCCCTGTCCTGTGAGACTACCTTCCTTCTTTACTATTGCCGCATGTTTCTATTTGGCTGTGTTTTTAAACACGCAGTTCCCCTAAAGCAGGTTGAGAAAACCATGCAGATTACCCCGTGTAAGTGGCTTGTTATCTTCTGCACATATCACTTCTTTAGTCTTTGTATCTTTCTTTCTTGAACTTCACTGGATATCATTTAGTCTTTTGTTCAGATAATTTATGAAAGATACTCAACAGTATTTGACAACAATCTATCCCCATTCCAAACCTTCTTAGAAATATCTACATTGGAGGATGGGTAGAATTTGAGGTCTATCAGTTAACTAGTTTTTAACTGATTTTACCTGTGCTTTGTTGATTCTTAATTCCTCTTAGAAATCTTAAAGATCAGACTAGTGGGTCTCTAACACTACGTTTGTAATCTCAGATCAAATTGTACGTTCTGTTTTATGTAGAGTTATAGTAACTGGCATTAATAACTTACACTTTTTACCTATATAGCTTCTATCATATATTAAAATGCACTTTTAAGAATATCACCTGTACGAAGCATACTTTTCCTCCCAAGGCTTCAGTTCACAAGCAGTTTTTTTCTAAAATTGGATTTTCTGCTTGCTTAGATAAGAATAGCTGAGGGGAAAAAAGTGCCTAATGTGGCAAATACAGCCAGTTAAATTGCAGTTGTGGTGAGAAGTGTATGGTATCCTCGATATTTACCTACAGTCTTGTTACCGATGCACATTCCATTATGGGCTATTTTGCTTTTGTAAGTAAAAGGGCATTTATGAATAAATCAGAAAGGTGCCAGTCTACCGTGTATTCTGAAAGAAGTGAAAAATAGTGTGTGTAAACATAGGCCCTTTGTAACTCCAGATACCATAATATCAGCTGCCTTGTGTGTGTCTGGCAACGGCAAGGGCAACTGACAGAGTACAATGAAATGTTAAATTAGCCTGTAAGGGGTTCCTAAGGACAGAGGATACATTTTATTTAAAGAAAGTAACATTGTACCTCATGCCAAACTGAGGTAATTTCCTTCCCCTTTCTATACTTCCTAGGTTTCCAGATTTATAATTTTTTATGGCATTTGCCAGAGCTCACCTGAAGAAAGCATTACTCAAATAAAGTCTAAAGGAAATATTTTTGTTCAGAATCCAGACCCATAAAGAATAACTACTGTATGTTAAAGAAAAAAACTGTGTAATTTTACTACTAATTATGCACGTAAGCCGAATAAATAGACCACTGTTGCCGTGGTGAATAGAAAATTCACACGTTGCTGCTTACAGCAATGCACTGGGGTTGCTTTCTCTATCACTAACCTAATTAAGCGATTTCTTACCACATAAAGTTTGCCTTTTCTTGGAAGCCAAAGTAGATTGTGTGAAATAGAATATACACATGATCCCACTGACTGGGAGAATTATTATTTTCGGTATCTGCTTCAGTCAGTTATTCAAGAACTCAGCTATTTCTTATTAGGAATAAAGGGGCTTTAGTTTAATTGAATTTACTTAAAATGTATAATTCAGTGGTTCCAGAAGGACTGTGTTGGCAACACGGATATTAATAAATTATTTCAAGGCCAAAAGACCCAAAATTTAACCACCAGGGCTGGACTTACAAGGACATCTATGAGTGTACATTTAGTACTAAGGTACCTCTTTTAGTCACAAAACTATCATGCAGCTTCTGCTTAAAACTGTTGGAGCATAAATTCCCCCAACACTTACACTTCCACCAATAAAATTTTTTCAGTGGCTGCATCTGCTGCAGAACCCCGTAGGTCCTGGCAGCACTGGCGTATGTGCTAGTTAGATGGGTCAGGGACTTCAGTCCCTTTGCAGAGTGTGACTGGTTATCTTGCAGTGAGCCCTTCCTAGCACTCTGGCTTTCCGCGTGCCATCCGTAGGCACCCATTTCTCCCACATCTTCACACAGGCATCCAGCTTGGGTGTATGAATTCTGCCAAGTAGTAAGACAAATCCTGGTGAGTGAATTGAGTCCTTTATTTCATATGTCGTGACATTACCAAACAAAGAGTGGAAACCTTTTGCAGTGCTACACTGTTCAGACTCTCTCAGTCAGCATAAATCCACACAATGAAAACTGAAGAACCCAAGAAAGAAGGCTGAGGCTTCACGAAGTCCTCCGTCCCTCTCTGTGAAAGATGCAGAACATGAATGGAGTCTGATATTCTTGGGAATGTGTGAGGATAATGCAACCGCTGTATGACAATAATCACACAATTGCTTTTTCCTAATACTAGACAAATAGTGGGTGTTTGTTTTTGTTTTGGGTTGTTGGTTTTGGTTTTTTTTTAACCAAGGAAAAAAGCATGACCTCTGTCTTTCCTTCTCTTTCAATTTGGAGTTACTAGCCAACAAATTCCTCAACTATGTCCTGGTTTCCTGATTCATATTTACAGAAAAGTACACATGCTCCAATCTATCATCTCTTTTCTGAGTATGTGATATTATCCAAGAATATTTCACAGCAAATTAGAAATCCAGATGAGTCACTGATTTCAATGGTGACCCAGATGTGCCCATTTTATGTGTAAGAATGTTTTGTACAAATATTTTACTTGGTGTCATTAATTCTTGAGCTGTGGGTTCCTCCTATTCAACATGTTGAGGACTCTGAGCAGGTGGATTGCCTGCTGCCTTTGGCTGGGGCTGTGAGGTGAGTGTCAGTGATGCTATGGTCACAGGCAAATCATGTCACTCTGGAACCAGTTAATGCTGCTTCTGCCTGACCTGCTGAGTATTTTGAGTGGCCTATATAGCATATAAGGTCTGAAATTGCACTTATATCCAACAGGAAATGCTGGAGTTAGTGTTTTCCTTATATCATTTTATGAGTATTGAGTCTTCCAGTTACATTTTGGAAAAGGTTTTGTGTTCCAATGGTTAAAGATAAATACCTGAGATATCTTAGGCTGGCATCTCTCAGTTATGCATCTTTAATGACGTGCAGTCTGAGACAAGGAAGTTTCTCCTGAATTTGTCAGTGTTTTTCTGGTCTGCTGATTCATGTACAGCTGATTTGCATGAATATTAATGTTTAGATCAGCAGAACAGGCATTATGCTTTTAGTGTAGAATCCTCCTAGCAATTTATACTAATTTCTTCCCAGAAAATTTCTTCTGCGTGCAAAAATGTTGATAATTTTCAAAAAGGATAGCCTAATCATCAGGCCAACCTTATAAAGTATGTTCCATGATGAAATAGAGAAGTACAGTCGTTTGTTTAATTGGATGTTAATTTCTTTAAATAAATCCTGTGCCCTTATTTTAAAACTAGTAATCAAACTGTTGCTGTAACCATGAGGGTCTATTGATACAAATGAATCCAGATCTGTAGGGAGAAGTCACAGCTTTTGTTAGACCAGCTAATATAGCAAAATGGTTTACTTTGTATGCTTTTCCAGCCATGCCAGTTTCTCTAAAAAAAACCCACATCATCTTATCTTTAAAATCCTAATAAGGTAAATACAGAAAGTATCAACAAGGCAGATGAAAGATGCAAAATGAAAAATTTGTATTCTATTAAATTACTTTTTTTCAAATAATGAGGGATTTTACCTATACACTGTCCTGAAGCCCCTCACCAGAGTATAAAGAATGAATCAAGGAGGATGCTCTCTCTCTTATTCCTCTATAGCAGAGAATGAATGTGGATTTTAGTACTAGACTGACAAGAAGAGAGGCCATAGCAACGCTTCTAGATACTTTGAAATACCAGCTAAAAATGGAGTCCAATTTACATGCTTGGAAATGCAGTCTTGTTGAAAAGATTTACCTGTTCCCAGGCAACAAGTGATCCCATCACTTGCATCACTAGTACATCTCTGCTCACTTTTGGGGTTTTTATATATCACATGTTATTGGTAACACATTTTGTGTTTTTTCATTTATATTTTGTACTTTCGTATCAGACAAGTGAGATTGCTGGACTGCACAGATTTAGTTTGAACTGCCGAGGTAACTGCTGTTTTCTTTTATATAAACCTTGTTTTATAAAATTTAACATATGCACATCCGTACTGCTTCTGTGAAACCCCTGCTACAGCTAATAAAACTATTGCATTTATGACATTAAAAGTGTTAGAAATTACAGAAATTACATAAAGTTATAAATTATATGAATTGCATAAATCACTAATAAGAGAATCGTGTGAAATCTGTTTTCTCTCATGAGATAGTCTCACTGAAATCAGGGGGAGTGCACAGCACAGAGATGACATCTCCTGTGAACAGTCCTTCATGAGCATTACAATAAACTTGAACCCATTTGATTTCACAGGATCTACAGGTCCTGGGGTTGTGAGTTCTGCAGGTGGATTTCCTAGTTTTTCAAAGTGCAAGTTCATGGTGCGTAGTCAGTTTCCACAAAGTACCGATTCAAAGAAAAAGCCTGTAAGCTGAGGTTCTTGGGTTTGACCTCTTTTGCGTACTTAAAAACACCATTGTAATGAGAATCTAGCAGATATACAAGTTATTCCTTAAGTTGGGATTTAAATGTATCCTATTTAATTTTTTACTTATTCCTTTTACAATTGACAGGAACTCTTCATTTCAGAAACCAGAATGAAAACTTATACCTTTTTGGATGGCTCACTGATATGAGTTCTAGAGATTTAATTTATTTCTCATCACTAAAAATACTCTATTTCAGGCTAGGACTGAGACCTCCTGTTGGCACTCTGTGAAGAGGATCCAGCATTGTTGCTTATATATCTATACTTATATTCTGAGCAGGTGGAGTATTTAAACAAGGTATGATACTATTTAAGACTACACATACTGGCTATGGATATACAGGCAACTTTACCCATTCATGGAAATAAAAGAATCCAGCAAGCAATATTATTCATTGCTGTTTCAAATCATATGGCTTGGACAATATATTAAATTGCCACTCTGCATCACATAAAAAAGCAGTAACTAAAAGCAGATTGCCAGAATTCACAGCACAGCTCATGGAAGACAGATAGAGATCGAGTACTTTAAGTTCAGACTTTCCTTTGCTTCGTATGCTTCTTTCTTTTAAAAAGCAAGATGATTACGTCCAGTTACTTTGAGACAAATTTTCTGTCTTCACTCCCCAGTGAAAAAAGTTCTTAAACAGTAAATGAAATTATATTTTCATATAAGTGCTTAAGACTCAAAAAGCTATTTTTAGGTCAGGTCCTCCATATTACTAGAAAGACCTCTTTCCAGTCCTTCTGGCTGACAGAAAATAAAATCCAGATTTAAACTCCAAGATTTTTTCCTCATGTTCTGTGATCTGCAGTAATCATTTTCAAAGTGCAGATTGTTAGAACTGGCAAAGGAAGGCAGCTCGTGTGTTCTGTTTATTTCAGAAAAGTGTACAAGTAGATTTGGCTGGCATCAAACTTTATCTGGAAAACCAAGTGTTGCAGCATGTTTCATCCTGCTTGTACCACCATTGCAATGATTTTTGCTAGTTTGGTACCCACATCTGACCTGCAGTGAAGTTCAATAAATTTCACATTCTTGACAGACTCAGTTAAGTTGTAAAAGATTTAAAAAGCATATGCCTATTGGCTAGCCAATTCCACTGAATAATTCCATGCCTTCATCAAAGAATTTATCTTTTTCAAGTCAAATTTCATTTTGAATCCATTCCAGTGACAGTTTTAGTCAGTGACAAAGATGTTGACTGGTCCTCAGAAGGACTCAAGTTTTCACTTGAATTTTTCCTTGAGTGGAGATAGCACTATGAATTCCGAGGTTTTTAGATTGCAAACGGTCAATGGTAGTTGTTTCTTAGGGGAATGTGGAGCCTCTACCCTCCACATCACAGTCCAAAGTTAGCACAGCATGGAAACGATCAAAATGTTTAATGACACATGAGCTCAGTCAAGTTCCTATGTCACTCCAGATGACTATAATGCAGAAAGGACAATCACTGCTGGAACTAATTGGCATCCTTGTTTCTTGTCTCAGGAGAGGTCAAAGACTAGCAGTCAAAGACAGGCCAAATCTGAAGCTCTTGTACAGTCCATAAGTAGTGTTTGACTTCTATATTTGGGGAGGTGGGATCTGCAGACAGAAAGGATCTATTATTATGAACTTTCCCATTGTTGATGTTGCTCAGATAGAAGGAAGGGAAAAGAATTAGAGGCTTCAGTGAACAACCTTTAAGTTTCTGCACAATATCCTTGCTAAGTCTGCTTCAGCATTTGCCTCTGCTTGAATCACATTTGTTTAGCTACAGGGAACCCTGATAAAAGGGACTTTTATAATACATAGAAAACATTTAGTTTATATGTAAGTTATATTTACTTTCAAAATTAGTTACTATAAATCTATAAAACAGCCTTATTTTGCCATCACTGAAACCGTTCCTTCCTAGAGGGTAGGAGCTCCATCCATTCCAGTGGCAACGTTCCCATTGATTTGAGAGGTTTGGAATAAGACTTTTAATCCTTATTGTGTTTGCTCAAAGTTATGTTTTGCTTTGATACTGAAGCTCTCCTTTATACAGTATTTCATTTCTATATTAATTTAAACACCTTCAAAGCAATGCTGGAAAAAAAGAGTGGAGCACCTTATATGAGTCCAGAGTCAGTTTCTAGATATACTACAAAAAGGCTTGGGTTATTATGAGATGGAGGAGAAGCATGTTTTCTTATTATCCACATTCTATATATTCAGGTTACAGGTAATGGAATATTCGGCAGGGTAAAATACACTTCTTAATGCTCAGATGAATCAAAACTATTAAGCTTATATTTATCATAAATCAGAAAAATGATTGCATGGATATAAAAAAGCAAACGGTGTATTAACCCTGTTACATATTGCTTGCATTTTTCTAACCCAGTATCTCAAGTAGTTGTGAGGAAGCAGTAGAAAATTCTGGCTAAAGAGGCATTTTGAAAGTGTAAATCTAATAAATTACTAAACTGATTTCAAGTAGTTAGTGCTTTGTTGGGCCAAACTCTCTTCTCCATTTTAAAGCCTTGCCAAGTTTATGTTGGTGTGCTGTGAACCAGGGACCTTTTTCTACCTCAGTTGCATTCTTGCAAACTATTTCAACCATTGGAAATGACTCCGCTGGGGTTACACAGATGAAAAGGAGGAGAAATTTTTGACCTCTTAAAGAGTAATTTATCTAGGTTCAATTTCAAAATTGCCTGTTAATTCTAGCACTGCAGAGAGTCTCAGGTTCTCAGTAGCTTCCACTGGTAAAATAGTTGTGATTGATAAAAGCATTGTGAATACTGCAGGTTGTAGGCATCTATGGGTGCCTCTTCTGACTTTAATGCAGATGCACCTGCATATCAGCAGCAAGTACGGCTCTCTGCATGGTAGGTTTACTGGACTAACATTTTAAATATTAACTGTGAGCAGTGACAATTTTAGTCTTCCATTTCACTTTGATTTTGCTGAAGAAAATAAATATTAAAAGAATGTGAGATATTTAAATTAAAAACATAATAGAAAAAAACAATGTATTACTCAACATTGTCCGTGCAGCTCAAAAGAAAGATATTAAGTTGTCTCTTCCCTTGAAAAAATTGGAAGAAACAGGTCTGACTACCTGTATATTAATATGAATGTATTGTGCATCTGCCCAAGAATGACCATAAGTTCTTAAAATATTGCAGGAACTGCAAAGAAGTTTGGACTGATGATAAACAACTGAGGAAGTGATTTATGCTGGGGACTTTGGTTAAAAGGGAATTTCAGTAAAGTGGGAGGATGGGAGTTTAATAAATACACAGGCTGTATATACAAATACATCCACAAATGTATGTCATTGAAGGCAAAATGATGAGATACTGAAAACCGTTGTGTGTTTTTAATCTTCTGCCATTGAGATACTGAAAACCGTTGTGTGTTTTTAACCTTCTGCCATTCCATTCCATTCCAGTGGTTTTGCTTTCTAAGAGGCATGTTTGCACATCTGGTTGGAGGAGAGAGATTAGGCTGAAAGGACACCTCTCTAACCATGACTGAGGGAAGAAAAACCAGAACATGTTTCAAAAACATACTGAATAGATTAGCCATATGATTTCAGTGCATTTCATTCATTTTTACAGACAGAAAACAAAAAACTTCTTTTACAGGCCAACATTCAGCTCCAGGATATAGAGACTGTAAGTGTAGAAGTATCAAGACATGACAAAATGCAGAGTATGTGAGCTGGGTAGAATAGTCAGAACATACTTGTTCACCATAGCACACCTGGCATTTAGACTCATTATCCATTTCCCTTCTCTGGTCTTCCTTATCATAATAGCTGTTTTCCAAGATATCAGACTGTCCCTGTTACGTTTGACACTGTATGCATGCATATAGCAATGCTACAGTGGGACTGTGGCTCTTTCAACATAATCTGTTATTGACTTTAACATACTGACCCTAAACAGTATTTTGGAATGTCTTTAGAGTGCCGAAGCATAAAATAATAATTTGATTTTTTTTACTGATTCTGTCAAGTGATAGTATTTGGTTAATCTATGGTCAAAATATGAATAGTATTATGAAGTTTGTTTTGCACAAAATCCTAGGAAAAGGAGATGGGGAACAGAGACACAGCAGTACAAATGGGCAGAATGCTACTGAAACATGATTATCTAGGAACTCAAGGGAAGCCGAGGACCATTCTGAGCCATGAAGGGATGTTTTATACCTTGAGTATATTCTTACACTCCATTTCGCTCCTTTCCTTTATGATTCTTGTTATGTGGGCTTGTTGCATCTTATGTAAAAGTTTGCTGTAAACTGTTTGGGTTATGGAATGTATCTTCCTGTGTGCTCCCTCAATCAAAATACTTAGTAAAAAGAAATAAGTTATGCACACAGAAAAAAAGCACATAGGTGTATAGGAAGGGCCCGAGTGAAACAGTGAAGCCATCCCTACTCAAATTCTGGGCAGGTTCTCTTTCAGATCTGGATCTAAACTCCACAATTCCAGCTTGATCTGTGGGTCAGCTGGTGGCAGCCAGCAGTCTAAAAGACAGTGTAACAGTAAAGAGAGAATCCTCCTAGGAAAACCAGTAAAGCAATCCTGCTGCCGCCACCTTCCTGCCTTGTTATAGGAAGGAGAAGGTAATGTAGCTGTGGCTTCCCCATTGCTGTAGTGCTTGAAGGCACACTATCCATCATCCTCAGGTCTGTCATGATATTTCAGGTTTACTATTTTGGCTTAAGAATACCAAGTGATGGTGTTTGTTTTTGGAAAAGTCAGCATAATTTTCAATGAATGTCAGAAATTCTTGCTTTCTAAAATCACTCCCAATATTGAAACCAACTACTGCCTCTTGGAAACTAAATCCTACCCAGGATCATGTGGCCTTCTGTGAGTTAAAAGTTTTGAAAGAACCACATACTGGTCAGGGTGGTGCTAAAAGTGCAGCCTGAATTTAGGCTGTGGTTTTCATTTGTGTCCCTGAACCATGAGGACATTGTTTTCTTTAAACATCAAGAAAGAAAAAAAATAAGTTCATTGCTACAATTTTACTGTTAGCTTGAGGAGATGTTGCATTCCAGGCATCGTGAAGCCCTGCACCATAGCATGCATTGGAAGTTTTCTGGGGACTGTAGATGGACTGCTTCCTGAACATTGTAGGCAGAAGTCTATTTGGGGGCAAAATTTTTAGCATTATTGTCATTTCAGTTGTTTAGCAGCTCATTAAACTGCAGGGTAATTGTCACCTATTTCCTAATAGACACATATATCCTTATTAGTGATACTATTTTTGGAAGCATCTGTTAAATTTAATGGTAACTGGCAGTCTCAGAAGATGCCGAGGAAGAAATGATGGTAGAAATGTAACTGTAGTTCCATCCTTTGATCATACCTATTTGAACTGGAATGATATGGTAGAAATGTAACTGTAGTTCCATCCTTTGATCATACCTATTTGAATTCTGGAATGATAGTGTTTTTTTTCAAATTATTTAATGTCATTATTTAAATAACTTGTAGATGTGCTTTAATATTTGCCATTTTTATATTGTGCGTGATCAGTTTGCAATTTTCATGAAGAAAGTAATCAAACATGATTTTGGAATAATACTTGACTTTAGTTTGCTTGTAGTAGTCCATTAATTGTATTTGGTATTTAAAATTCAGACTGTTTTGATTGCATACACATGAAGTTATTCATATTTTAGTTCCCATCCACAGGTGTTAGCAAAATAGTCCTCATATGCTCTCTTAACCTCCTATCTCCTGGATAATCTGCATAGGACCTAAATAACTGGAGTAAGCAGTTACTTTGGAACACTTCACCCCCCGAAAAATAAGACTTATAGACATGTTTTTTTCACAGAAATTGGACACATAGAATCATAGAATCATAGAATCATTGAGGTTGGAAAAGACCTCTAAGATCATCGAGTCCAACCGTCGACCCAACACCACCACCCACTAAACCATGTCCCTAAGTGCCTCATCTACTCGTCTTTTAAATACCTCCAGGGATGGGGACTCCACCACTTCCCTGGGCAGCCTGTTCCAATGTTTAACCACTTCATGTGTCTTGCCTGGTAATTTCTGACCTGTATCAGAATTAGCTCAGATACCTTTCATTTCTGTTTAAAGGAATGCATGAGCTTGTTATTGAAAAGTTGTGGGTGGTTTGTAAATGTCTTCTTTTAAACAAAACTGTGAGATGATCAATCAACCACTGTATACTGCCAAAAGTCTCACAATTCAGCACTCAAACAACACTTTATTCATACAGAGCCCTTCTGTGCTCTGTAGGTGACAGTGCCTGAGGAGGTACAGTAAGGGAAACAGAAGGCTCCCTTCCTCATCTCTAACGTGTTTGGCTGCAGACACTGCTAGGTAAGATGCCTTAAAACGGTGTGAGACACAGTGTGGCAGTTGTGTATTTTTATGTAAGACTGTTTATTTTTAAAGCCTAAATGAAAGGAGCTAAAGGTTTCCTGTAGTCCATAAATACAGCTAGGTCACTGGATAGTATAACCTTGTGGTTGTCCAAGAGGAAATTCCATGTAACTTTATGTGATTATTAGACTCTGTCTCTCAGCTTGTTTTCATCATCTCCTGAAAGGCTGTTAGGAGAAAAGTGAAAGGTTAAAGAGAAGTTAGGGCTCGGTCCTGGGATGTGCTGAATGCTTCACATATCCCCCCTTCCTCTGGAGCAGTTAATGGAAAATGAAGTTCAGCTTTGCACAGCAGGTGCTCTGCACCTCCGAAGATCAGCCGTGTCTGCACCAGGAACGTTTCACTCCACTCCTTGTGGTCTTCATGAAGTGGTGAAAAGGAGTTAAGAGGTACAGCTAATAATCACTGGAGATACACTAGGAAGTAGATGAAAGACCTCCATTGAACACTAAGGTGCTGAGGGAAATGGTTTGGGTGATTCAGCATCAAGCACTCTTTCCTCTAAATAAATATAAGCCAATATCCCAGCAGAGCGTATCAGGACAAGGATCTACAAACAGGACTGCATTTTAGATAGAGGTATCAGTGAATATCCTTATCAGTGGGAACAAATAAAGATCTGGTGGTTAGTTTTTGAAAATAAATGCGTCTTAACCCCAGTACACTGCCTGAAAGCTAATCTAGGAAAAGTAATTCTGTGTTCATAAACTGCCCCTCCAGGTTTATTTGGAATAGACACAATATTCTTCATGCCTTATTCTGCCCATGGTTGGGGCTGCAGTTTTTAGCTTGTTTTTTTTTTATATTTTGGAGCAGGTGTCAGGATACTACCTGTAGATTATGTTTAGACATTGGGGGAAATTTTCATCCCACTGAAGTCAGGGAAAGTTCTGCCATAAAAATGTAGTTGGTCCAGATTTTATTCTAAGTGTTCTGAACATCTTAACATTGGCTCAGATTCTTTCTATAAGAGTGAATGAAAAACATCAAGTCTGTGTAGTGTGGTTGGTCTCTTTCCAGCACTGCCATAAAATAACTTGGATGAATGTTCAACAAAATGTATTTTGTAGGTACTCTGCATTCAGATAATTGACACTCAAACTGTTCCGCCTGTCAGATATTTCAATGTGTATCTATAACATTTGTTTTGGTAGTGTTAGCATTATGCTTTTATCAAAATAGTAAATAAATTGTCATACATGAGAGGAATTACAAGCAGTGTTTTCCCTTCCGATGAAATATGCAGATTATAGAGTTGTGTACATATGATGAATTTGAATTTATCCAACTGTCCACTGCCAAGATCCTACTGGTGTTGCTGACATTCCTGCTAATGCCATCCCTCAATTCATTTAAATCCGTAATATTTCAATAATGTTGGCTTGACAACAAGATGGTTTTCATTGAGTGTTGAAGAATGAAAGGGTTTCTGCCTTCCTTTTTCCCTTCAGAATACCAACTGACAGTGCAGGTGGATGTTCTCTACTCTCTGATGGAAGACTCAAATAAGTTCACTACTATCTCTTACAAATGCAGTAGTTTTAGACAGCAAGGATGGGAACATCAAGAGGGCACCATCACTCTCGGTGAAGATAAGAAAAGCTTTAGGGAGGTGATTTGAAATATAATGAGGAGAGGTAGTCATACTTCTTTTTTTCCTGTATTAAGGACTGTAGTACATTCCTTGCTCTTAAAGATCTTAGATTCTGTATATATTAAGGGAAAACATCAAAATGTTTGGTAGTAGACTCATTTAATCCATAAACTTGTATTACTACTGTGATCCAAGGCAGGCAAAAATGGAGAGCAATTGCCCAAACTTTTCAAAGACCAGAAAACACAGTATGGGTTTGAACTCATTAGGATAATGAACTCAATTAGGATAATAACTTTTCATTTTACAAGTGAATAACTGGGCATATTTAAAATACTGATCTATCACAGATGCCCCAAAAACCTAAACAATTAATTATATAAGCTGAATTTTATACCAGATGTTTTAAAAACCAAGAGCATTAATTCAGGGAGGATCTGGATTTCTCTGAGGAATTTGACTCCTATATGCTGTTTAAACATGGTAAATATCTTTTGCTTGTCTGTTAGGTTTTACAACATTAGCCAAAACCTCCATAATAATTTACATAACACAAACAAAAAGTAAGATTGTGACATGGGAAGACCAACATTTTCTTTGCTTACAAAGCAAAAATAGTCTTTACTGAAAATATATTTGAATTATATACTAAAAGAGCTTGTAGCTGGAATTTCGCTTCAAAACTTATCTATACAGAGCACATTATACTTAGGGAAGTGACTTGAAATAAATATACTATGGTTACCATTAAATGTTCCCATTTACCAACAGTTGCCACATCAGAGATCACAACTGTTTCCCCTGCAATTAGAACAGGATATATATTTGTGGTAATTTTGCGGTAACCAATGAGAATGTTCTTTGTGTGTGATTTCCACAGTACTTGGACACACAGATTGGAAGAAACAAAACAAAACAGGAACCACGCTTAAGATTTGATTGGAATAAAAGTCATCATCCCAAAAATCTAATCTGTACATTTAGCAAATCACTAACAGAAATACAGAGATGAAGATACTTTTTACCTTTAGCTATTCAGCTTAACTTCTACTTTGCATAAATAGAAATGGATATATCCAAGCAATACAAAATGAGAAGGTAAATTATGAAAAACACTAGTGGAGAAGTCACATACCCTGTAACCCTGAGAGATACTGCCAGCAGTCATATGCACTGTGATAGTAAGTCCCCCACCAGTAAAAGTGTGTCAAGTAGGTCCAGTAAAGAAATACTCAGTATCTGCAGAGTGTGTCCACCCCTACTTCACCATCAGGGAAGTGACTCTGTCCCATCGCATTTAACCACGATTTTCATGTGCTATCAGCAAAGATTTGTGTTCTAAGTGGCTCCATTTATCACAAGAAACAACTCTTCTCTCTGCATGAACTTCTTTGACTCAAAATATCGCTTTAGCCAATGAGCTGCTCTTTCCAGGTTACACTCTCATAAGGAAATGAAAAACAGCTCATGTTGTAATGAAAACAGGTTTCTGATGTTTTCATCTTCTGATGTCCCAGAAATACCAGGAAATCAGCCTCTTCAGAGGTAGGTACAGATGAAAAAACAGGGAAAAATGTTTAGTCCAACTGGTGAGTAAAGCTTCATTCAATCTCAACCAATTCAACAGTTCCTCAATCTTTCTTATCTTCTATAATTCCCCAATGATTTCAGATGATTCTAAGATTTATTTCCTATCAGTACAAGCTTAACAGATGTGCTGCATCAAATTCTCAGTCCAAGTCATACCAATTACAAGAAATTCTTTTCATTTGCAATTTTGCTCTGAATTGAACCTAAATATCAAATAAAACTACAAAAAAGAACAAAGCCATATAATTACATGACAAGCAATTACCACATCATATATAGATGACACAAAACACCTTTTGAGCTAAATGTATTGAACTTTCACAGAATGAAAAAAATATGTACGGCTACCAGATTCCACTCTGAGTCTAAAGGACTTGATCACCACAGAATTCAGGATTATAGTTCTGAACCTTTCCTTTTTTAATATACAAATTTAATTCCCTTACACAAGACCCAGCCATTTGGGTAAATAACTACACAGATCCTCTGTACTCAGTCAGATACCATGCTAACTTCTCTCCTGTTGCAGTGACACAATTAAATATATAAAGTGACGCTACTCACACTAGATGCTCCTGTTATTACTGTGAGATGTGTTCTGAAGAGCCCGCACACTTCTGCCGAGGCATAGCAAGGTGGGGAGCTGAAGCTGCACCGAGTATGTGCGCACTTCCAGCACTGCGCTTTGGTTAGGAATGCTGTCTTGTACCGAATCGTTCCGTCAGACATTTTTAAGATCTCACTAAAGGATTTTAAAAATACGTGTCACTCCAGGAAAGCTTTATGGCTGGAATAACTTTGGAAGAAATCTGACAATTTTACTAGCTTATGTTCTGAAGTGTTGGCTCTTTCTAAAGTCCAGTCACTTTTGGTAGACGTATAAGAACAGAGGAACAAACTGTATAAAGGAAGGGCTAATACTCAGCTATGATTCTCTCTTAGTGATTTCTTTTTGTCATATCCTGGAGACGTGCACCAGAGTGTCTTACTCTAGATGGCTGCAGAATATTATATAAACATAAATGAAAATAACCTGGAAACCATATGGGTTAAGTTTCATGATTCATATTATTTGGCAGATCTCCACTGGATGTAAGACCTCCAGACAGCTTTTGTTCAAACCAATAACAGAACTATAACTGCTGTAAAATACGAGATTTATTTTCACCAATAGATTTATTATTCTGGCATGCTGAAGTTTTCTATTTATCTCCCAGCAGGATAAAATACATAGGAATCAAATAACCACTCCCTTAATTCTAGTGCCAAGGAATATAATCTATATGTCCAACAAAGTGGCACCCTGCCTCTCTACAGGTCTGCTGAATTATTTTACAGTGTTCATTGCTTTTACTGAAGATTAGCCACATGGGTGTCATTAATTTCACACAGCTTTAAGCATAGATGTCCCACCCCTGTATAATGCTATTCAGGATTTGTGTACTCCTTTTAGGAAATGCAACACAAAGGGGAAATCTTTGGTTTTAAAGTCTTGTTTTAACCTTAAAAATCATCTTTGTAAAAACAACATTGTATGATCGGAATCCATGTTTCAATAGTTTACATACAATATTTTCGCAGTATATATATATATAAGAATCATCATCCCTGAGGCAAACTGGATATGGCTAAACTTTCCTTTGGTGATTGTTAGCAGACCGTATTCCAGAGCAGATTCCTTGCACACATTACACTTACATCAGACCAAATATATTTAACTGGGCCTTTGAATACATTGCAAATAGCATGAAATAAGCCTCTTCGGTAGTATTGTTGAAAGACATCATAACAATGTCACATAAAAAAACACATAGCAGACTTTTCATGAAACTCTGTCTGTCTTTAAAATCCACAGCAAAACACTTCTGTTCCATTTGACATGCCTTTTCAGTGTTTTCTGCTGGAAATTTCAAACCAGGTACAAGAAACATTAAAAAGAAGAAGACTTCCTCCTTAAAGTAATAAACATAAATAAATAAAAATGTGTCTGCTCTCTGAATAACCTGTGAAACATATGATTTACTCTTTTAATGTAGCAGCTGTGAGCCCTGTCAAGAAGTAAGTCAACACAACAAAAATATAAAAGAATAAAAAGTGCTCCACTTATTTCTCATCCAATATTGTATTGGATTTATTAATTTCTGTGGGCAAGACTTACAAATTTAACCAAAAAACCTCCAACAATCCTCACCTGAATTGATCCATTGCTTGATTTCAGGTGGGTAGATACATTTCTTTAATGAAATATGACTGCAAAATATATGTTTCCTAGTAAAACAGTTTGGAGATATGAGTAGAATATAAAAACATGCTGAATTAAAAAAAAGTTTGGACAGGCCTGTTAAGTACAAATCTAGTTATTACATCAATGCAGTGATGGATAACAAGCTAATGATTAAAAAAATACTGAATGATCTGTAAAAGTATCCTCATTCTCTCTATTATTTAAAAAAGATTTCAAATAATTTCTTGAATGTGAAAGGGCAAACCTTGGTACTTAGCCCAGAAAAGCGGGCTGCAGAGCCCAAAGTACTTCAGGGCCTTAGTAATGGTTGTCTGCAATAGGACGAGATCCCTCTCTCTGAGCAGCCCAGTGCATCAGAGATCCATACTATGAAGAGAAACTTACATGTATGCCAGGAGTTTCTGTACAGTTCTTGCTGTAAACAGAAACTAAGATTCTAAGTTTCCACTGCAGTCCCTCTAAAGCAGAATAATGTGCATCCTTTTTTGGCGAGACATTTCAGATATCTACTCTCCGCCAGAGTCCCCACTGGAATTGTGTTGGAGCATGATAATCATCTGACAGGTTGTGTTCTGTATTCTTCACATTTTGTGGGCGTCTAACACAGTTGCTTTGCCATCTAATCATCTTCCATAAAAAAAATTTCAATTATGTTTTACAAATCCTTTATAAAATGGTAGTTTGAAGAGAATGCCTTCCAAAAGTAGAAGTGCCACAATCAAAACTTTGAGTACATTGTTTTATTATCTGTTTTTCCTTTAAAACTTATTTAAAACATTACAACCAGAGTTTGGTCAGAAAAAATAGTTAACTGCAAAACTATCTTTTTATTTTCAAGGAAGTCTGGTTTTATATGAAGATGATAAACATACATCTGGGCCTTCACTTATGAGTAATTTAATGTAACTAGAATGACTGCTGCCTTGAAAGACAGTCTGAGAAAGACATTGTGTCAAAACTCACGGTTTGTCTCATGAAGAATACATTACCTCTTTGTTTAAATTGACACCCACATTTTGAGTCTTTTTCTATTCACATGTTCTGCCTGACATTCTGAATATTTCATCTTAAATCAGTATGGTTTGGTTGGTGCGAAGCTAAAACTACAGTCCGCTGCCTGTGGACTCCGCAATACTACCAGGTATAACCTGACAAATGTAGCTGGAGTTATGTCCCTCCTTTTGCTGTTCAAGGAAAATTTCTGGGTTCAGTCATGTTCTCTTTACCTTCCTGCACGTTATCATCAGCCACTGGAAGAGACTTCTTCTGACCCCTGAGTGCTGAACGTGTCTATGAGACACAGCTACTATGGGGCACGCAGTGCTTTCTTTTGGGTCCTCTGGGGCCTTCCTGGGGAGCCAGTGGTTATGTTGCTATCTGTTGTTTGCCTTCATGGTCAAAGAATGCCGGTCGAGCCAGGTCTGCAGATAAAAGCAGAATCTTTTATTAGACCAACTGTTATAGCTGGGTAAAGCAAACAGGCTTTCAAGCGGCTAAAATCTTCTTCGGGCTAGAGACAAGTTTGTCCATCTTTTCTAGCTGTCTGTCAAAAAATATTATTTCTAACTGCAAATTTTGTGTGATCTGGATGTGGAGCACTTGCAAAGGTTTCACAGTCACCACACTTGGAGTACCTTGTTTTACCAGCTACCTTAAATCATAGTGAATTCAAGTCAAGTAAAATGTAAATGAAAGCATTCATTTGTAATATCCAAAATACACAATGCAGTTGTCAATTTTTATAAAAAAGGTGAAAAAACAGAAGAAAAGCTATATTTAACCTGCTTCCATGAAGTTAAAATTTAAAGACATCTCTTTCTCCTTCGCTGTCTTTATTGTAAGACATTAGACTTGCCATCATTTGGCATACTTTATTCTTCGACTGGCAATCTCGACAGAGGCCCTCTTTAGCTAGAATATGTTACAACTATTGATTTTAAAGTCCTTGTAAGGATCTAGTCAGATATAATGGGTTTTTTGATACTTTTCTCCAAAAGCCCATTTACTTCTAGAATTAACTTATTTGAAGGCAATAATCTCATTCCTATAGCTAAAATAACACAATACAACACAAAATAGCTGTCAAACTACAGCTTGTTTCATAGTCCTGTTTTTGTATGAAGATCTGGGAACAAGCAATTAGCCAGCTTCTAGAATTAATACTGGTCAGAGTGGTCATAAATTATTGGTGATTAAATCCTGATCAATATATCACCAGAACACTACAGTAAAAGCAGGGAATGCAATCAGTTTGCCTATGTTGCCAAGTCATAATCTTCAGGCCAATATATTTCCTACAACATCCTGACTGGCTGACAGCTTTGGTCCAGATTGTGGGCCAAACATGAAAGCCAACAAGAAGGGACTTTCATAATGTGGTCAAGGAAGAAAAAAACAAAAACCAAAACCCAACAAACAAACAAAAATAAAAGCAGAATGTACAAACCTGCTAGAAAAAGGAAAATGCTCAACTTGTTATATTGACTATATATATCTGTCCCTCAGCTCATGGTACTTGTAAATGTTAAAGAAAAGACGTTATCTTATAGAAATGTCTGATCTCTCCTACCATGGCCACTGTTTGGTTCTTGCACTCTTCTTGATCTCACATATGCCAGTCTGTGCAGCCCAGAGCAGATTAGCAGGAACATGTGCAGTAAAGGACCAGTGCACAATTTTCAAAGATTCCACCACTGGCAATTCACTGAATGTAATGCTGAAAGGGGATTTAATTCATTCAACTTATTAGATTAGTAAACATATTTATATATAGTGCATACGAAATGGGAATATTTTCCATGTATTGCAGCTATAAATACCTTTTTGCTTTACCAAGCCCTAGACAGCATGATTCAGTAGAGGATAAACAGAGTTAATTGCTTCTAGTTTTCTAATCATTGCCCAGTCTCCATGGTCTATCTAATGACTGTGAATGCAAAGCCAAACCCAGCTCTTGGCTTGAAATTCCCCAAAACTTGGTAGTGCCAAACCTGATTTTTTTGTCAGGTTTATCTGTAATTTTGTTCTCATATACCTGTATTTTAAACTTTTTTTTAGCATAACCAGACATGTACATTGAGACATGCTTAAAAGGTAACGCCAGAAAATGCAAACCACAGTGTTCATTTGTTCTGTTCAGTGGTGTAAACCTTCAATTAGAGACTAATAGGCTGATACCTTATATAGGGCATCTTTAAACACTTGGTGTTTACAACATAGTACTTGTATATATTTATGTAAATAGAGGTTTTTTAGGGAGCTTTATGCACTTTATGGCAGGCACTGTTGTAGGTTAATATGGTAGAAGTAAAAAGGAACTGAACAGTGTGTCCTTGTTTCAAATGACAATAACAACTTCAGATTTCAGGAGTATGGAGTTCATTCTGAGAAATGCTGAGAATCATCCTAACCAAAAATCTTGCTAAAATGCATGGCTAATCAACACTTATTAACTTGAAGCCAATTGCAAGAAGCTGAAATTATTCCTGAAGTTTTTACTTTTGCTCAAGTGAAAAGTCAAGGGTCACTGTAGCTTTTGGATTGATTTTAGCTTAGGATTTTCATTTCTCGCTTCCCATCAGCATCCCTGGGAATACAGTGAGGCACAAAGACCTAAAGTGGGTTGTACGGACCACCATGGTACTCCTGGGTATCCGTAGATATTGTTCTTTGTTCTGTAGCTTGATTAAAATGAAGAAGAATGTGATTTCATTGTAGCTGAACAGGTACTGTCTATGCTAAAACTCCTTTGTTTAATCCAGCCACAAAAGGACTCAGAGGAACTATGTACTTCAGGGCTCAAAGTGCTTTGACAGCGTGAGCTGTAAATTGATAAAAAACATTCCTAAGTATGTGTTTTCCTTTCTTGTTCTTACTAATTGCATTTTTAATATTATAGTGGTGGGTTTCACTAATGTACCTTCTGCATCCATGTGCATCTATGGGCACTTTGAGGGGCTAAGATTTTTTTAAACAATTGCCTTTCAAAAATCACTTGAAAGGTTAGGTTCCTGCAAAAAGCTTCATCTTAAAAAGAGTTTTAAAACAAGAAAAATAATATCACCTCATAGCAATAATTCATTTTTTAAAGTACAAGCCATTTCTAGACATCGAGCACACAAGAAAATTATAATCTTTAACTATTTTAACTAGGCATTCCTTCCTGCCTTCTGTCCTTCCTTTCTCATATTTTGGAAACGTTCTTCCTAAAAAAATTACCTAAAAACTGTTCTTGGCTAGCCATTGTGTGTGCCGAGGTTTCGATACTGAGAGCATGTTAATGGCCAAATTTTAAACCCTTGAGAATTAGAATTCAGAAGACAAACATTAACAGACCCTTAACTGCAGTAGCACAAACCAAGATGCTATAAATTATGGGGTGGTGGTGTTAAAAGCACTGGCTTCCTGGTATCTGGCACCCAAAACCTTTTCATTTGTGTATATATCAGGCTGCAGAGAGGTTGCCACTTGCCACTTGGCCAGTATTCAGCTGGCAGGGATGTTTGCTTAAAGTTCAGGCCAATTGATGGCTCAGGCCTGCAACTGAATATTTTGTTGTTATGCCATGAGAAATATTTACCCTTCTCTGTTTTTTTCTCCTTCCTTCAGTCATTCACTTGCCTACCTAGGATTTCTATGTGAGACAATACTTGCCACGTTTTGCAGCTATATGCATGAACAATTCTGGCACAGTATTTTAATGAGCTAACTTCCATCTTTGTAAATATACATGCAGTCAGGACAGCTTCATGGATTTGTCATGGATCATGGGCGTGTACTTGTGGTATGCCTTCCTTCGCATGAGCACATGCTGTGTTTGATGCCAGGGTCAAAAGGAAGCTTTGAACGCAGGCTTCTCAAAAAAACTTTGCAGTTGCAGACTTCATTAAGCTGAAATTGTCAGTAAAAGGATTTTTTATGTCCTCTGTCCACCAATAGCTACAATGTGACACACCTCTGTTTGTCTATGCCTTGTACAACTGTGACGTAGCGCAGGAAGTTTAGCATCACTGTTCCCACGTGCTGTTGCTGGCTATGGGAGCAGCAAAGCTTTTGCATACAGTCAGCCAAGTCAAGCACATGGCTTTCAGCAGGTTCTTTCCAAAAAAGTAAACAGCGGGCTTATCCTCTATGCTTAGCTCTGTCTCAGGTGAACTTTCACATATGTGAAATGATTGTCTGCATACTGAACTGAAATACATCACACGTATCATGGTTGCTTGCTGGTCTGATATAATTTTGCTGCTTATCACTCAGAACTTCTCATGAGCAATGGGCTGCAATGTATCAGCAGCTCCTTCCTTGCCACTGTTCTTTATTGCTCTGTTGGTTGCCTGGGTCTGACACTGAAAGCATTTGTAAGTAAGAACTGAGTATGGCCAATGCAAAATGAAGTCTCTTTTGGAGACTTCCAAAGCAATAAAGGGAGAATCACTTTTTCACTCTGCATTTGGCCATAGACCCTCACCCACTGATTTTTGTTTGCAGGTATGCTGGGCAAAACAGATTGAAGTATGGGAGAAAAATACCTGGTTCTTAAGAGATTTGTATTTATTGTCTCACTGCACTAATAAGGTACTTATTAACTTGCTTGAGGCCAGACTAGTTCTCAGCGAAAACTGTTTCACTAGATTAGGCTTCACTATGCTTCCTAGGCTTTACACGTGTTCATGCAACTGCATCTTTGCCCTGTGGAAGGACAAGAATGTCTACTGTAGAAATAACACAGAACACGGTTAGACAAAGCCAATGAATATGCTGCATGATTACTCTGCAAAATACTCTTTCTGTTGAGGGGGAACTGTAAGTAACAATATAGTTAACAAACCTGAACAGTCAAGACCACTAACCCCTGAGTCATTCTGTGTTTAATCCTAGGATGCATCTATGATAAGACAAGTTACTTGCTCCCAAATGTTGAAAGAGTCTTTGTTTGGAATCCACTGTTTGTGTGCATAAAATCTTCCTCCAGCTGAAGTCTTATTTACTTATTTGTAAAACCATCTTGTTGACCTGCATGTAATCAGCTCTGTTGTCAGATAGCAGTGCTTTAAATAAGGATGCACTGAAATTGATTAAAAAGTCAGTTACTGAAAGGGCAACAAGTTGCACAGGAGAGTAACACTGAAGAATTGAGGACAGTGACTTCTTAAACCGCTCGAATGTCATCTTCTGGAGCACATCTGGACTCCATCCATATAAACAGTAGTCTGATGAAAAGCCCTGTTCCAGGAATAGCCTGTGTCCTTAATTCAAGGGCTAGTAAAGGCCACAGAGAATTAAGTGTGATAAGCAGTTGCACTCTACACAGTCCCGTGGGAAGCTGTAGAAGTAGTAGGTCAGATCTAATTCCTCACTCCAACACATAATAGATTGCCTCCTATTGTTTTTGTTTTGTTTTGTTTTGTTTTCAAAATTAGTGAGGTGAAGAACTGAATTCCTTGGCTTTCATTAGGAAAAACTTAGAGTTAAATCTTTGTATGAGAATAATGTGGGAACATACAGGATAGCCTTACATGTAGGGAATATCAGCTATTGTTCTGTTCATTATTTGTAGTATGTGATATTCTTGGCATGTGGACAAAAAACGTGATAAATAAATAAGCAGGGGGAATGGTAACATTTAATAATGACCCTTGTACGTGATATATTCATATGTATATTCACAGGGCAAGTAACCAGTGCTACTTGATAAAGTAAAGCAAAATAAATTTAGACTGCTTATAAGGAAAACATTACTTAATTGCAGCAATCTGTTAGACTATGGAATAGCTTCCCAAGGGGAAAACAGGAAGCTTATTGTCTGAGTCATTTAAAAAGAACTTCCATAAAGCTCTGGAAAATATAGTGTAGAAACAATAACATTTTGGCAGAAGACAGAGCGTATTGCTTAACATGTCTCTCTCTTCTCTAATATCTATGCTTTTATAATTTTGAGCCAGATTCTAAAACTGAAGGTTAATATCCTCAACCGCAAAGACCTGTAAATTTGATCTCAGTCTGATTCCAGTTTAGAACTGGACTCTGAAATTAGGAAGCCCAGCAGTAGGGCAGGGTGCGTGTCATACAGGAAAGCCCAAAGCCAAGGTTATGTCTTAATTTGAAAAAATGGACCAGATTCTTCTCTAGTATAGGTATATTTTGCAAACTTTTAAGAACCTGAATTGAGTCAAAATTGGGTTGCTGGTGAAGTTGGAGTTTTATGAATTTAGCTGAAAATTTGCAAAACTAGGATAAAACCTGATTTGACAGTACTAGCTGAATTCCTCTTTTACCCTTTGATTTTGCTAAAAGTCAAGCCAGGGGGATAAAAATACAGATGGTCCAAAACTAGAAGATACACAAAGTCTTGAAAAGAAAATATATTGCATTTGATCAGATGCACCCAATACTTGTATATAAACAGTACTATGGTTCCTTCTTACCAGTAATTACAGATACAGTGGTAAGAAAAAATTCAGAGAACTGAAACATAAGGGAAAACTCAAGCAGAGTTCATAAAAAGCCCTGGCAGTTTGGTTACTTTTGCTCTCTACAACATTTTTGTTCATCTGCTTTTTTTTCTGGTGATATCAGTGGCAAAAAGGACTGAATTTGAACAAAGTAACTGTCACTGGTTAAAACCGAGAATTTCAGAAATATCATAAAGGATACTTTCCATCAAATTTCCAGACAGCATTTTGGAAAATCAAAATTATCCAATGCTTTATTATTGTTGCAGGATTACAAATCATTCTGGAAACTTCAGCAGTGAGCTAAAAATATGATTTCTTCCAAAGGGTTACAGTCTAATTTAAGCTATTAATTGTAGGAAAGTCAACAGAAAAGTAAGGATAGGAATGGGACAGAAGAAATTTATGAGAAAAACATGTTTGTCTCATTTCTTGTGATAGATTTGGTACATAATATGCTTTCCTTTTAGCTCTACAGGCATTACGTAGCCATAATTATAGAGAGTTTTCTTCATTATTGTTTAGCTAAAAGTGTAGAAAAGCCCAGATAAAATCTGTGGAGATGCTTTGTTTTTCTTTTAAAAATGCGGAAGATATTTTCTCCTTAAATTTGCAAAAAAACCTTATGTTGTAGTTTAAGTTCAGGGTTTTTTTCAGATTTTTCTGAAAGGTTGGCTGTTTTAGAAAGAAAATATTTTGAAAATTATTAACTATTCCCCACAATTCCTTTGAACTTTTCTGTTTTAATGCTGAAGCTCTGAACTGTCTATCATTAAGTACTGGTGATAATATCTGCAATAGAGGATAGGTGCATTTAAAGTTACAAAAGACTTACTTTGTTTTTCCATCTCTTCTTCCTTTTCATCAAGATATATAAAATATAATGAAGTCAACATAGGAAAGAAGTAGACAGTGACTAGGGAAAACAGAAGAAAAATTTTGTAATAAGAATTCTATTGTGGTACTAATTTTTAATTTACACTTGGAAATAATGAGCACCATATCAAAATGGCAGTGTTAACATGCATTTCATGTTGTTGACAATTCCTGACTAAGAGAGAGACTAAAATTTCAGGAAATCTCAAGTTAAGAGACTGCTTCCTTTCTGATCCATTGTATTTCTGCCACTCGCAATTCACTCACATAAGAGTAACATCTATTATAAACAAAGATGAGTGAAAACAAAATGGACTTTGAACAGAAGGCAGGAACATACACAACTATGGAGAGCACGCTTGAAAAGCTAAACAGAACATTATTGGAATAAGATTGAAAACAAATGCTTTCAGCAACTTTTCCTGGGCAGGGCTGTCTTTTCTCCACAGATTTCTTTAATTTCCCCTTTGCTATTGGGCTTCTCTTTACTGTCCAACAACTTACCTAATAATGAGAAAACAAATACCAGCCCTTAAAAAATATGACCACATGCTTCCACATGGCTGTATATGAATTCACAAAACCAAACTCCGTCTTTCTCATGCATGCAAATAAAGCATTGCTTTCCTGTGATCAGTTAATCTAGGAAACTGTGGTTATCAGCTCTGCCGTTTTTACTGCATGCAGACTAGAGTCCGGAGTACTCCAGCTAGTCTTGCAGTAGCAGTTGCTGAACTAGAAATTAGTTTGACTTTCAATCTGTGATGCTATTAAAAAAAAAAAAAATCATTGCTCCTGATATGGAAGACTGTAATCAAAGACTGAGAGTAGTATGTAACCTTTTTCTATTTAAATATTAAAAATTGTCTGTTGATGTGTGTGGCTAGCACCGGTAATGCACAAGTCTCCTGTGGTTTTGGGATGGAAAGTTCCTGCTATGGGATTACAGGAGACCAAGAAAATGTGCATTAAACAGCATAGAAGTTCACCGCGCGGTAAAACTAGCCTTTCAACAGCATGAGAATAATTTTTGTTGCATGTGGTTTGTCATCTCCCTTTCAGATCTCAGCAGGAATATTTCAAGAAAAGCCTTGTTAATGTTAATTGTATTCTTTCAATTTCAATCAGAACCAAGTCTAGAGGGAACCTAAGTACAGGAAAGATAAAAGATTACCTAAAATTTCTGAACCCTGGACAAAAAAAATCTGCATTTGGAATGTATGAAGGTAAGTGCTGTTGGGGAAGTTTTCAGAACCTATTTATCAAAATTTAAAGCGCATACATGCTTAGTTGTGGTCTCTATTGAACATATTCTGATAGCATATTTATGAAAATTGGCACTATGGTTGTTCATAATTATGATAATCTCTATTTTCAGAGCACTAACAACATTTTAAGTACTTCATAGACTTATATAGGAAAAAGATCCTCTGTCACAAACAATTTACAATTCCAATGGGAATTAATGTCAATAAATTTATTTTATACCAGCTGGATCGACCATTCTGAGATGTTGCTCAGAGAGCAAAGCATTTTTCTTTAGTCATGGGGTGTAAGCACCTGGCTAACTGTAAACCTCACTTAAAGTTAGTAATGTCTTTAAGTATTCTGCTGAATACTAGCACTTAAATACTTTACTGAAGTAGGCCTTCAGATTCAACCATTATTTGTGCTGATACCTCATGGTCCTTGCAAAAGCAATTAAAGGAAGAATCTGAATTTGGAGAATATGATGGCTTAGGGACTGGATTTTGAAATGGAAATTAAAGTACTTTGACAGCTTTGTGGAGCTCTCTGAAATTTAGATTTTAAAGCAAGCTCTTTACATTTAAAAATATGTTTTATTTAGATATTTAAAATAAATCTCCCAAGAGCTTAGTCTGCATATAGAAATTATATTTAAAATATATACATATTTATATGTATGACTTGTATTTGAAAGGAGAGCAGGCATTAGGAATAGTATACACTTACTGCCAAAACCTAAGTCTGCTAGAGCAATCATTTGGTCCACCAGAAATGCTCTACTGCAAACAGGGCTACTTTGTGCCTGTGGAAAAGGAAGTGGCCGTATTGAAAAAAGCAGCAACTACTGAACAGCCTCTTCTCTGTATACTTTTGCCTAAACAAGGAGAATATCCGACAACAAGTACAACAAAGAGGCTTTGGAGAAAATTAACAAAGGCTAGTCCAAACCTGGCACAAAAAGGGAAAGACGAAAGACAATTTCTAACATGTTATTTCTAGATGATCAGGTATACTGACAGATGAAGTAATTACTTTGCAATTTTGAGTATCTTACTTGAACTTCGTCAGTTAAATGCTGGATGAAAATAGGCAGCATACTAAGTATTTGTCCACTGAGTGGACAAGATATGGAGAATGACAGTCATTTATGCGTTGCAGCCAGAAGCTCCCCCAGACAGGTCCAGTTCCTACTCTGCATTACTACAAAGGAAAAGAAGATTTTACACTCAAGCAGGAAGATCAGAGATGACAAGTGCATACACATGGATGGGGCAGAAAAATAAGTAGTCCATAAGTATGGTAGTCAGCGTTGTAGAACCATCTCTGAAATCTCCTTTAGGATATAAAGTGTCATTGTAATTAGTCTGTGAAACACAGGATGGGAACAAGTTATTCTAAGGGTAGTCTCTCTAGAGGAACATATGTCTGAAGACATGACCTTGCTACTTGAACAAATCCTGGTCACAGACATTCTTGAATGCATTGTTGGCTGAATGTAGCTAAAACAGTTTCTGAACTATGACTAATTAGGAGGACATCTATTTGCTGAATGAAAGTGGACTGAGAGGACACTAAGTGTTTAAATCCCTTCCCACAGTGGTTTGTCTATCCTTCCAACGGTTAACTGGCACCAGGGAAACACTTTTCAAACCTTACCTTTTCAGACATATTTATCATGCCGATGTTATAAACAGTGCAGGATTTGGAAAGACGTTATAAAAGCCCTATGATATAGTTGCTGTGTTATAACATTGAGCTTCTAAAACACAGCAGTATGTTTTTTCTGTGGTGCAGCTAGCCAAGCATCTCACTGCCAGGTTTCCATGATCTCCTAGGGTAAAATGGCAATCATTTAAGAGTTTGAGTCCTCGATACTGTAACTAATAAGGAGCCACAGAACGCAGAGGGAGGGTAGATCCACAAAATTCACCTGTGGAGGAAAATGGGGAAGCTTCTGTACACTCCAGCTTATAGAGCAGAACCACTAAACTGGCTCTTTGTTTGGTCTTGACACAGTGCCTGCTAGCATAGCAGTACAGCCTTAAGGAATGTTTTTGCTATCACATGCAGAAAAGCATCCAACCAAAAATATAATGAATGCCTGCAATTTATACATAATTCACACATTTGTATATATATGAGGGTATATCCTATTTTTGTGACCAATTCACAGGCATGAATGCATACATGTGTGCATGCATATGTGCAGTTTTGATTTTCTGTTTATGAAAAAGGCACTGTGGGAGAATTTTATTAACAGATACTAAAATATGGGCCTCTCAGATGCTTCGTACAAGAGTTTCACTTCATTTGTACTCAATGGGACATTCAGAATACAGGAATCTGACATAGCTCTTCACTATATATACACGTTGGTATGTTGAGCTTTCAAGGACAATATTCCTTATTTGAAAATTTAATTCTGCCCACTGATTTGGTTCGGTTTAGTGTCACAAAACTGTGTGATAATTATCAGAAGCTCTGAGCTTTAGGATCTTCTTTCTTCTAACATCCATGAAACGCTTTGTTCCCCTCATTTTCCCTCACTGAAAATTTTAGTTGTTCAGTTGTGGAAGCAGGAGGAGAAATGGTAGCACTCTGATCAAGAGTTTCTGAATAATTTGCTCCATGATTCAGAGGAATGGTATGAGGAATAATCAAGAGCCAGTACCAGCAAAGACAATGGGAGCCTCTACTGGAGGTTAAGATACAGAAAACGTCAGGAAAAAGACTAACGTTGTGGCATTGTTTCTGTTAATTATACCTGAATTCCCACATTCGTCCTTGTGACTTGTTCTACTCATTAATTTTATAATGAGGAGTAAAACCTTGAGCTGGCATCAAAAACTAATTGGGAGCTACATGAGCAGTTTGGGTATAACTAAGCTACACAGAAAATAGACATTTTCATCTATGAACCACTGCAACTGGTGAGCTACTTTGAACAGTGCAGTTCAATAATCCTAAGACAAGGGAGTGAGAGCTGCTAATAAAATCATTGTTTAGCAACCAGGCAATACAACAAAGAAAAGAGTATCACACTTTGCAATACAGCTTAATGGAAGAACACATCTGACCATACCAGTTGATGGGCAGCTCCTCCTTCTTACCAGTTTTCCATTGCTACACAATCCATATAACTGGTCCACTGTCTTATGATGCAAATTTTAGCACGTTTATAATTTTCAGTTATGAAATATGGAATTCCCTCTATTATTATGTTCTTGTAATAGTTTTCTTAGAAACTGTAATATTCTGGCCTAAGAATGTTTGACTTTTCTTAAACTTAACACCAAGTGAAATATAAGAAAGGGGTTTTGGTCCAGATGCATTGCCGACAATCAGGAAACATTTTTTCCATTTTTTTTTTTTGGTATGAGTGATTTCAAAACTAATTTTACTTCTCTGGCAAATTAGTCTAACTCTATTCACGAGAACTGAAGAGCTGACTCAAGATGAGTAATTCTTTTATTTCAAATAGAG
This sequence comes from Aptenodytes forsteri, assembly GCF_000699145.1. NCBI lineage: Eukaryota > Metazoa > Chordata > Aves > Sphenisciformes > Spheniscidae > Aptenodytes > Aptenodytes forsteri. Next base: position 756,713 of record NW_008795853.1, on the reverse strand, counting down.
TGGATAAATAGCAGGAAACTGATGGTAAGTCTGAAAGTGTGAGACATGCTAGCAGAGTGGGTCATTGACAATGATGGAGAGGAAACGTTCAGAAAAACATGGGTGCCAAAGGAAGAAATGCTGGCAAATAAAGTGAGAAACAAACCACTGCCCTTTATATCTGAAAAAAGTGGATAGGCTTTTTGGTCCTTCCAGTCTGACATGGAAGCAACAAGTCCCCCTGTAGACATGGCCCAGTCAAACAGACGAGCTACAAAACTGCAGACTGTCCCTTGTGGTTTTAAAGGAATCCAAGGAATGTTTGGTAACAGCAGAGTGTTTAATCCTTGTTTGCCTTATAAATTCCAGTTTTGGTCATTGCATTTAGCCTACCTAAATTACTTACGTGTTTTCAATTGGAGAAAATTATTCTTCACTTCCCTCTCTTAATTTAATTGAAGGATTTCTCTGTTGTAGAAAGCCTATTTGGGAGGTTTTTTGCACCAAAGGTGCCAGTATTTCAGGTGAAAGTGAATTGTTTCATTTCAAAACACTTGAATCTTTGTGGATAACAGGGCCACATAGACGTAGTAATCATAGAAAAATAGACCAATTTAAAACATTAATGCTGACTGCATTTTGAGTGCTTAAAACAGGAACAGATTCAGCTGCCTTTTTATTATCTAGCAAGTTCTGAGGAACCTATTACATATTTGATTCCAATATTTAGTTGTTTTTTTCATTAAGTTCATTGCTGTTACTGCCTCTGGATCATATACCTCAGAATTTTGTTGTGGTTTTATTTCCTTCCTTTGGCCATTCTGTTTCAGAGTCACATTTCCAGCTATTTCCATGCTTGCCACACCTCAGGTATTAATATTAAACTTCTCAGTACAACTTTGACAGAATGGCGTTTTTAGATTGATGTGTGTAATCTGGAAAATGTATGCGCTGATGAAGTTTATTAGTAGCACAGACAAAAGCCTTATTTGAATTCCAAGGTGGGCTTATTCTACTAGGGATAAGCAGGTGGTTTGGAATCCAGGACCACCCAAACCGATTGTATCCTAGCCTGCTACACTAACACCAGGTATTTTTCAAGTCAATTTTGCCACAAATGGTACCAGAACACAAATATCCTCACACCACTATGCCAGCTTACCCCTAACTTTTGTTTGCTTGATTTTGCAGTGTTAACACTTTTACAAGATATTTTATTGTTTGTTTTGGGTTTTTTTTTACATTTACTTTTGAAAGTGGACATTGAAACACCCAGAAGCCTCTTTATGTGGCATCATGCTGAGAGCTCCATTGATTACTGTCAGGATAGAGGTGTTAGATTCACTACATAGACCTCCACCACTCAAATTAATAAGGAATACCTGACTGAAGTAGTAGGATATGATTGTATTTGTGCGGTAGCACTTCAGGCATGAATTTTACAACTGTTTATTGAGAGCTGAAATGTATTTAGGTTCAGCAATTTTGGATTCCCTTCCATGTTTTGCAAAGAAATGTGAACTAGCTGAGCCAAACCCTTCTTCCTCTTATGTCCTAGCGGGTCCACCAGGTTGTGTCCCAGACTTGTCTCTGTCTCCAGCTTACTACCCCATTCCCCCATTCTTCTCACTCTGAGTCCACTCTTTTCCTCATGTTTATCCTTCCCACCTTCATACTTCACAGTTTCCATATGTCTTTTCTGTTTCAATTCTTCTCTCCCCCATCAGCTCATACCTAATCCGCCTGTAGCCTGGCTGTACAGAAAAGGCTGCCTTCCTTTTCATTGTGTTTGTCAGGTCCTGAGGGCACTAACAGGCTTTCCTGTCCCTGACCACCCCCCGCGGCTCCCCACACCCTGCCAATGCCCAGGACCCCATGTCAGCCCCCGCCCCAGCAATGCCACAGCAGGGCTGGTCTCCAGCTCCCCACAGCCCTGCCCTGTCCAGCCATGGGCTCTGACGAGCCAGGCCCACCCATGGGCCCACATCCCAGCCCGTCCTCAGGGAGGTGCCCCTTGCCCAGGGCTGGGGCCACCCCAGTGCTCCCCAGCTGCCCAGCTCCTGGCTGGGGTGTGAGACCGGCCCTGGCTGCCATGCCCTGCCCTGAGTCCCGCCATGGGCAGCCCCTGGCACTCTCAGCTCCCGGCCCCACGGAGCCACCAAACCACTGTGCCCCAGCAGTGTTCATACTCCCCACAGGAGCCGGGAACCCCATTTAAAAGGTTAAGACTTGCTCAGCTCAGGGCATGCTCAGTGTAGGCAGAGATTTTAGGAACATTTGCCACTCAGCAAATATCTACTGCAGTTTCATGTATAAATTGTGCCTTCTGAAATGTTTGTCATTTGGACAAGGTATGGTGGATTTTGCACAGAGTTAGGAATGGGACATCCTGCACCAAAGCATGGGAGCCTTTCATCATCTTAAAGAGCAAAGGAATTTATCACCCTGGACATAAAAAGCTTTTTCTTTTTTTTCCCCTCACTTGACCTCAGAAATTGCTGAGCTGTTTTGACTAAAAATTTCCCAAATAGCTCAAATAGCAGATAACTGCATGGAAGGTTTCTAGCTAAGATTAGAAAAAATTCTGAACTGAAAGTTAAAATTTGGCAAAGTTATATCAAGTTACAACCAACTGGAAAGGGTCTAAGCAACTTTGAGAATATAGGTGGTGCTCCCTGCCACACCTATAATTCATGCAGCTTATTTTTCTTAAGCTAAATTCATCCATTGACAAATTTATGAGCTGCTGAGTGTTGTGTTGTGTCTGGGCTTCAGAGTGCTTTGAATTAATACAGGAAAGCCTCTTTTACACTGAGCATGAGACATGTTTGAAATGCTGGCTATAACACATTTTCCAAAAATTGTTTAAAACAATATAGCCCCATAAACACTGGCTGATCATACTTAGACTCACCTCACTCACTTTTATAAAAAGCGCCTCAAATAGTTTGCTAGTATAACCTTATAGCATACTTACGATGTTTGGGAGTAAAGAAAATTAGACTATATATTTTTTCTCTGCTGGAAAAAAAACCAGGGGGTTGAGGCCTGAAACTTCAGATTTTCTGAGAATTACTTATGCTCTGGTGATTCACTGTAGTCACAGAACCAGCAGGATGGAAATTAATGCTTCCAGCCTCCCTCATTTTCCTCTCTTATCCGTGGGTAGTACAACTCCATACTTCCTTTTCTTCTCCAACCCACGGATCCTTCTCCCTTGAAATACCTCTTGCATAGCTCCCTTTTCTGGGAATCAGGATAACTTGAATTTTGGTACACTGATCATCCATATCTTCTGTGAAGAAGGGAGAAAATTCTTGGTCTTCAGCTGATTAGTCCAAATGAATAGTGCCCATATTTGCTGAAGGGAAGTATGCATGGACAGGTTGGTCACAATTATGTTTCATAACTCTTTAGGCAGAAGGACACGTATCTGTTTAAAACTGACACAGGTTCACCAAGTTCTACCTCAACCTGCCTCAAACTTCTTCAAAACCTGAATATAGCCCCAACAGCTGTTTTTCTCTAGGATCAGGAATGTTGTGTCTTGAAGTCTGGTACAGGACCACAAATGCAAAGAGATATTTTGTTGTACCGTGAACTGATTTAACCAGAAAAATGTCCACATACTGGTGTTTCTAGGCATAGGTGGTGGACCAGCACTTTTGTAGGTCCAACCCTCTGATTTCTTTGGGAAACCTTGCCTGCGAAGCAATGCACCCAAATCGTGCAGTTTTCCAGTTGACTAAATTCACTCTGTTTTCAAAAGCACTCTTACTCAGTTAATGGTGTCCAGAATCTGGCTATTATGTCTAAATGACTGAGAGCTGTAAACAGTGAAAGGGAAAGGTAAGAGACTGCTGAAGTTAGAGGCTAATGAAAGCAATGTGAGAGGGCATTATGGCCTTCCACAAACACTGAGCAACTGAAGAGGCAATGGAAGGGATTAGTTTGTGCAGCAGAGCAGTTTCGCCTGAGGTATGCCAGATGTCTGAACTGCAGCGGAGGACAAAGAACAACATTCAGAACTCACTGGGTTACTGAGAGTATCCTTCAGACTTCGCTGCCTCCCAGGTGACTTTGTGGACTGAAGAGTAAATCTGATGACTTATGCACTTAGTGTCAGCTTCAGTATAAACACAAATCAAAGTGTATTGTTATGGGTATTATTATCCAAGACTAAAATCTTTCCTCTAGGAAAGATTGTAATGCTTCTTTTTCTTATGAGGAATGCTGTTGATTACTGTGATAGAAGTGTACTGCTTTGGTGCAGTGATTTGGGTACAAAAAATTTAATATCCCCCAAAGTCTTGACTTCGGTGGTCTCAGTCTTCTCTCTGTCCTCGTTGAATGTGACAAATTATATTTTGGTAGCCTTGGTTAGGAGTACATTACACAGGAATAATACTGTATCAGGGATTCAAGCAGTATCTTCAGAAAAGTTGAATGGCATAGCTGATGTAAATGAGCAAAGAACGGGGACTAGTGACTGGTGAAAACAGCAGCACTCTTTCAAATGAACTGGATTTAGTTGAGAATCACTGCTTTAGACTATTTCTCTTTTTTCTATTAACAGACATAAACTTGCTACTGTATCTTGACACTAGTAGGCTAGTTCACAAAACAAATACCAAAAAAGCAAATCCAGAAATGGAAGACAGGCTTGGCGTTTTAGTTGTCATTCAAGCTGTGCCTTTAAAAATGGGCTGTTAAACACTACAGGAAAAAAAGATAACGTGCTTTTGTTACATAAAACAGAATGAAGAAGGTGCAGCTTTTAACTGTCCATAAAAGGCCAAAACTAACTCTGCCTTCAACTGGAAGCATTCATAATGAATTGAGTGATATGTGGAAGAATTATTATTTGTATCTTAGGAATGCATAACTGGAAATATTATGAGCAATTCCTTGACAGTTCATATTCTACTTAGAAAATATGCTAATAATTTGTACAGTCTCTTTAACCTGGCTCTTCTCAAAAACTTCCTGGATGCTTTGAACAGAAATACATTCAGGAACAAATATTTGTTCTGTTGTATTGCTCATGCAGACTGGTTTACTATCATCGTCTTATTAATGAGTTTTATGTTGCTGATTTTTATTTATATTTTTAGCCCAAAATTTTTGAAGCATTTGCTCAGAGAAATAAAAAAATTAAAAAGCTTGCAAGTGGCTATCAGTATTTATTCCCAGACTGGAAATGGCTTCCTTTTAAGTATTTATTCTCTAATATCTCTAGCCATTATGGATTCATTAAGGATAAAATTAAAAGCAACAAGTTAGCCTCCTCCATATTTTCATTAACAAGGAACATGCAGATATTCACATATGTGAATTTTGCAGGATTCCAACCTTTCTCTTAAAATCTCTCTCCCCTACTTACAGAAGAGCTCACCTGAAAGCTTGTATCATTCTCCCATCAGAAGAACAGAGACAGAGTGAGCTCTCTGACTTCATTGGGAGCAAGTCTATCAACATCAGGACAAATTAGAAGCCTGCACTGCAATGTCTGACATATATTTCTTGAAGGTCTTAACCTGAAAACCATTTCTCGGCAGTGCTATAGCTACTCTGGATTTTGTTCAGCTTCAATATCCAACACAGAAAACCATTTTATTCTATTTGTTCAAGTAAATCATACTCAAAGAAAGGTTGCTGCAGTAATGAACATTGTACACAGTCCTGTCCTTAAAACTATAAATTATGCTGCACCATGGTGTGACCTTCCTTGTTTCCTTAAGTGTTGGTTGGCAAACCCACATGAAGCAACTACAGTCCCTTCCCTTCATTGAAAATGAATTCCTACCCTTTCTCCCCACTGTCCTTTCTTGGGGACTCTGCTATTATCATTCCTATTGTATTGAAACTGTTTTCTCCAACTGATTACTGAGGTTATTTCCAGATTTCTTGCAAGGACTTGTTAATTAAAGATACGTGTTTTTTTAAATTTCTCCTTCTTGCTCTTAAATGAAAGACTCTTTCTAGAAATACCAGAAACTATGCTATGTTTATTTTCCCTCTGAAATCCAGCTTTGCCTGTTTTAAGCTATACCCTCTCCCTTCATCTCATTAAAAAAAAAAAAGGGGGAAATAAAGTAACCGTGAAATGTACACTTCTCTCTCCTCCTCACAATAGCCCACACTAAAAGGGAGCAAATATTCCTTTTCATGATCTCCTCACTTAGGCCCACAGAAAACCTTCTAGAAAGAAGCAGATGGCTAGTATGACTGTAACAGTAGTTCCACATATCGTTCTTTCTTGACATTGTCTGGTTCAAGGATATGATGATTTTGGGGAACCACTATTTATGAATCTTAGTGCAAGTTATGGTGGTCTTACCATCATACTGTTATACTGCTAGTGTCTTCAGTGAAAATGGACTCAGTCAGTTGATAACTTTGGCTGCTGCACATCTCTGCTGGACAGAGGAAAAGGTCATGGGTAAAATCTTAATGGACAATTGCTTTGACAGAAGTATATTGGGACAATGTAATGACTAAACATGTGAGGAACAGACCCATAATTCCTCTGCAAATGGTGGAAAATCTCAAACACCACAAGAGCAGTATGTTGATCCTTGTCTTTAAAACCCTAGGAGGATATGTGGGTGCATATGTGTCTTGGAATATAAGGTAGCTTGGGCACAAGAAGAGATTAATTATAATGGCAGGAGGAAGAAAACAGTTTAATTATAGATTTGAAGAAGGCAAATGAAAGTAAGTAAACTGTGAATGGAAGAGTCATAATTAAAAGCACAAGTAAGGGGCAGAGGAATCCTAGGCATCTTAGCTCTGATTAGAGCTTAAATATATCTCTGGAATGGTGGGAAAACTGATGCAGAGAAAAGGACATGGATGTCTACATCTATTTCAGTTAGTCTTTTCTCTTTATCACTTTTCAGATTCCTGTGAAGTCTTCCTCTGCCTATTTCTGTGTATGTCATTGCATGTCTTGAAGAGTTAAAATCTCAAGGTGAAGTACTGTGTGTCTGGAGCTCTAAGAGAAAGTGCATTTCAGCTTTGTTGCATAAATCCATGGGCAGGATGGGACCTTGGCCCTCACAAATAAGGATTCCATATTTCAGTTTGGGATTGCACAGAAACCCTCTAGCTGAATGAGAAATAGATGACTTTTTAGGGCTGTGAGACAGCCTGAAGTCATGGATGCCGTTTACATTGAGAACAAGGATATTTCTGGGAAAATACATGTGTCTGGTAAATCTTCCCAGAAGGGCATGAAAACTGGAACTGCTCTCCAAGCATATGTTCAGAGGTCCCTGCCAGAGTCCTGTATCTGGATGTTGTTCAAACTCTGCAGGCTTTAATGATACTCTGACTCAGTAGATTCCAAACACAGAAGACTGAGTACTGTCTCTTTCTATCATGAACTTTCTACCATGGATGTCTGTGTAGGTCTGTAATTGACCCAGTTACAATGTGACATATTTGCACTTGAGCAGAACCATCACTTGCTGTTTGTTTCTGATATTGCCAGATGTCCACTTTCTTATATGTTGTCTTTTTTCTAGAGGCAACTAATCTTCTGATTTTATGCCTAACCTCATCATGCTTCCTGGGCTTTATTCATGTAGTAGGGAAAGCTCTCTTGACCTTACTTTCAATTATCATTGGAAGTTTGTCTCTAAGTGAGTGCATTGAACAGAAGAGTGTTACTACTTAGAAACAGGCTTGTTGGAAAAATTCAGGATAGTTTAAGCTTGTGTTGCAATTAATTAGAACCTTCTTAGGCTTACTTTCACCTATCGTGCTATTAAACATTGTCAAAACCCCATTCAATAGACGTGCGAGATGATTAACAGGAAGAGCTTTGTGAAACAAGGACTTTGTACAGTCCCATATCAGCCATAACATTTCTCTCAACAAATCCAAATTTATTTACATGCTTTATTTCAGGATTCAGTCTCCAACATCTCAAATGTGTTTGATTTGTGTTGATCTTGCCAGGGAATGGACAGAATGTCATCACAATGTGTCATCCAGGCCTAGAGTTGTATTCTTCTATTAAGCTGTTGTTGGGCTGGTAGAAGTCCATACAGTGGATGTCATTCCCTTGCTAGGTTGCCTACTAGTTGGCTTTCTAATGAAGTCAGAACATAATTACAACAACATTTACAGATACACTGGGAAAGTTACTTAGAATAGGAGAGTTTTTAATGCAATTTACTACCAATTATTCATCATGATTATAATATTCATGATTATAATTTTTCATGAATAACATATTAACCTGGATTCTGAAATCCTTTTGCACGTTAAGCCAGTTTGTATTTGATGGAATTACTTCTGATTTGCACTAAGAAAGACCAGGATCAGATCCAGAATCACGTCACTCTTTTTTCCACACTCAGAAATTGCAAAACTTCCCTTTAGTAAGGAGGGTAAGAGCTGTTTGCAGTTCAGAAATGTAAAAGGGATTGATATGATATAGGCAGTTTCAAAGTTCACAAGGTAAGGCTGGTACCATCTCTTTTGCCCAATTGCCAGTAAAACCAATCTTTTCCTGAATTGTATAGTTTGTTCAGCTGTGCTCCTTGGCCTATTGAAATTATTTACAAGACTTCTTGTGCTGTATTTGCTTCAAGCTAGAAGGTAATACTTCTGTGGTATTCCTGAACTAAACTCACAAAGTAGTTCAGTCAAGTTTAAAATAATTCTCAATTGCCTGTATGAATTAAAACAACTTGGCTAAATTCACTGCTGAGTTACAATGAACCAAGGCAACCTGAAGCTGCTTGCTGATAAAGCATGCACAAACATAACTGAAGGGAAAACTTGGCTTATGTTCAATAACTGTACTGCATGAACTAGTGAAGCAAAATGGAAATGAAAGGTAGCCTTACCCAAAATACATTTCCTACAAACAAAATTATGTACAATCTTTCCCCTTGAATGAATCAAGAGAAACCTAGCAGTCCATCCTTTCAAAATTCTGGTTTTCCAGACCCAGCCTAGATCTGACTCTGTGGGCTGAGCCAGGTAGCAGCTGGGATACATGCACTGCAGGGTACAGGGCATGGGAAGTCAGCTTTAGACTTCTATACCTCTAAGAAAATCTGACATATATGTTTACATCCGCTGTTCAGTGCACTGGAATATAAAATGGTCCCCAGAGTCAGGCAGAAAACCAGCTGTCATTACCTCTTTTCATGCAGTCAGGCACAGCAGAGGGCTTTGTATAATACAGTGAATGATCTGGCAGGAGTTGCAGATATGACTCCAACTGCAATGCATCTTGGTCTGTTGAGCTAAGCCAGACTGAACTTCATCTCTCTCAGCCTCCAGTAGCATTTCAGTAAATGGTATTTTTCAATTGTTACTGAGACTTTGCCAACTATTCTGATGCAGATTGACTCACATCCCATGTAAAAGGCACATTTCTTGGACTCACTCTGGATTTCTATGGCATGGAACAGTTCCACTCACTGCTGGGTCTGACTGTAACTATTTGTCTGGCCCTACGGAGGAATGTGAAACCCTCTCATACAAACAACTAAGAGTTACATTTTAGGGCTTGTGCCTCTAAAGTAGGAGGCTTGAGGGGGATGGAGAAAGTCTGGCTTGGACTAGAAGAAAGGAAAAATACAGATGGATTTTTTTTTTTTTAAATTGTAACTTTTTGGAACTTCTGAGGTTTTCCATTACAAGGACGTGTATTTGTAGATAATAAATCTAATTTTAAAAATGGAATTCTGTGGCTTGATTGATTTTGATTAAATAATGATGAATGGTAAAGCATACAATATTGTAAAGTTTTATTAATCATATCTGTCACATCCAAAGCATAGGGTAGGGTGGAAGTTTGAGCAGTCTCTGGTTTTGAGCAGATGCCATATCTGTCTGTATGTTAGCCAGCACATACCAATAAGACTGCTTATAGTATTTGGGTGTTAATTCAGTACAACTGATAGAGAAAACAGAAGGCCTATCTGTGTTCATAATGAAGCGATGCTTTTCCTAAATTCTGTGTTTTACCTGTAATCAGCGAAAAAACTGTTCAAATATCTGAAAAAATAAATCTGCTTTTTTATCCAGGTGTTACACTACATTTTTATCATCCAGATGGGTACGGTAAAGGTTTTTTTTCTCTTTCTCTTCTGTTGATATATAATTACTGCTCTATCTTAGGATCAGCTGAACAAAACATGTTCTTGATTTCACAGGTACTGAGAAATCCCAGACACTCCTCTGACTTGATTGGAAGCGACCAAAGAAAGGTTGGTATTGCCAGGAAATGAACGTTTGGCGTGTTAAAACTGATCTCTAATAATCTAAAGAAGGATTAACTAATCTTTTTCTAAATGTATAATATGGCAGTTTTTCTCTTGTCTTAGGGAGGCATTTGTAGACCAGTTAGCATTAAGCAGAAATAATTTTTTTTCTGAAGTCATTTTGAAAAGCTATGCCATATGAGCACTGTTTCAGATATATCTGAAATCTAAATATTGCAGGATATTTTTGTCACCAGAATAAGCAGAACATGTAGAAAAAGTAACATTCCCCAATTAATGAATTCATTTTAGCATTTTTTAAAAAATTGATATTTGTGTAATCAGATTTTGAAATTTCTTGGATGATGCCAAAAAGATCACTCTTCATTCTATATCCTGCTCTTGAAAGTCACCTGCTACCAGCAGTTCATGTAAATGTAGGAACTTCGGAAGGTTAGATATAAAGTTTCTGCCACTTTTGCTGCAGAATTGCTGTAGCCGGTCACAAGAAGAGAGCTGCACTTTTTTCCTTTTGAAGACTTTGAGGTTTTTTGTTGCTTTCCACAGTTGAATGTTATACAGCCACTTAAGTCTTAAAGGTTATGGTTAACAATTTGTTTTTGTACACACATATTTATAGAACAAGTAGGGTAACATACCACATCAGAAGAACAAATGCTATGCCTTTCACGTTGCTGACACAAATGCCACAACATGGTGTAACACCTAGTTTTGAAAACAAGTCTCTTGAAGACAGTAAGAATAACTTGCTTAGGATCTAGCACAGAAGCTGCATGTTCTTTGGACTTTTTGTGGTATGTGACAATTATAGAATATGTTGTCAAGGAAGCCCCATTGTGGAATAAGCTTCCAAATTATGTCGTGTTTCTGACCTTCATGCATAATTCTGCACGTGCTTCAGATAAAGACAGTCCCATTTAGGACAGTAAAAATACTTGGAGTTCAGCTAGCACTTCACATCTGTGTAGTGTCACACAAACCTATTAAGCCTTAATCTATAACATATACAGATGATATGAGCTAATAAATTGCACTATAGTTTTATCTGAATAATCCATGTAGCTGAGGAAAAAGAAAATGAGGCCTATTAAGTAATCTTAATATTGATACTGTTGGATACAGCTCTGTGACACAGCTGGGAAATGTTCACAAAGAGTTATTAGTGTTGCCAAGGGCTGAGTATTCCTTTAGTGATAAATCGAGAATGAGTTCTTGTTTTTCAGTTCTTTGTTAAGTCTATTAGACAGTACTGCCTCTAAATGATTGATCGCACAAGGAAAATGTTGTGAAGGCATTCAAGTAAGAATAGAAATAAGATACTTGTTTTCTGTTTCTCAGGAGGGACCAAAGACATTGCAATGTTCAGGCACCCCACACAGGCACTTGACTGCCGTCATGATAGGCATCATATCAACCCCATCTAATTAAGACACATTAATAAAATAAACAAAAGTCATTCATCTAAATCTCATGCTAAGTCAGCAGCACAATTCTGGAAGTTCCTTCTGTGGTGATAGCCATACACCGAATGAGCTGTAGCTTATATTCTGTGTCTTGTTTGCATACATAAACCTGCTGAAAAACTGCAGAGAGAATCTGCAGGTCTAATAGCATCTTTATCATGTTTCTTAACTGACAGAGGCAAAGCAATGTAAAGCTGAACTGCCCTTATTCTGTTAGCTAATCCTTTCTTTTCGCATGTCTGTGCTTGGGAGAAAGGCAATGAGTCGTTTTGAGCTTCTTCAGGCAAAAGGTTAGAATTTGACACTCCTTGCTGTTCAAAAATAAAAAGGAAAAATAAAAGAGAAAAAAAGATTTATTATGTTTTGAATCTGCTACTGGGTGTATTATTGCTGTGTTGTTTTTTTCTTTCCAATCAAAGTCCAACAGATTTTTATTTTTGTGTGGCTTACCACAAAAAGTAATACTTTTTTATTTTCTTTACTGAGCGGGAACACAAAAGTGATTCAATTTTAGAAACTTTTTGGTTAAAAATAGATATGTCCCAACCCTTTCTCTCTTCACGGTATGTGAAGTCTGGTCAAAGTATAATATTTTTGCTTACTGTTAGTTAGATTAAATTTCCCAGGGCAGACAGAATGTTGGAAGCCAGAAAATGAGTATCCTCCTGCTGCTTCATAAACAATATCACACCTAGCTGGGAAAGACAGAGCTTTATAGGAATCTTGCTTTTAACGGTGTGTCCTTATTTCCCCTGTTTTCTTGCTTTCAGTACTATTACTGAAAAGTTATACGGGCTTTTAAAGTGACCATGTTATAATGCACTTATGGTCACAGTGTGTATACATAAGAATATTGTTAAGCAAAACATCAGGAGGAGGAAGGAGGAATTAACATAAGAAAAAAAAAAAACCAAAATGGAGGGTTATCCTTGGGAACAAATCATGCAGCTATCCCTAAAAAACACGATTGCCTGGATTTAGAAAGAAAAAAAAGTAGGTTTTCTGCCTCTAACCCCTCTCTTCCAAAATACTAACTAAAACTGCAGTTTCTGATTTTTAGACGAGTTCCATGATGGTTTTGCCTAGGTCAGAAGGCAGCTTGAAAAGAGGAGTTGGGATTGAGTCCATCTTTTGGGTTGGTGCCCAAAGGATTTGTGTAACCCCAAAGATACCTTATGGGGAAACATAGCTTGTCACCCAAAGTGGACACTTCTTTGTGCACAGCAACACTGGAGATGTGGTAGGAAACAATTTCACATCTCTCCCATGTTGACTTGTTCCTGAATGACAACATCCAGCTTAGTACAGTGCAAATTGCTAACACCACTATATTAACAGCTGGCATGTCCACAACAATCCTTGGGTTTAAAAATATTTTTCTTGGGATTTTCTGAATAATAGCTACCATATTGAGTGCTTAATGTAGTCATACTATCAAATACACAAAGATGTGATAAAGTTAAGGACTGTGATTGATTTCTGAAACAACTGCTTTATGAATTTACTGAACATGAGTTATTAATGCCCTTGCCATATCTAACTGATGAACGGATTGTAAAACTAGGAGGACTGTTGTGAATGTAAGTTTCCAGTGAAAAAATAAACAAAAATACTACCCTGACTAATCCTCATTTGAGTTGCAGCATTTATTTTAGAAACAGGCAAACAAACAAACATTTGCAGTGATACTAAATCTGCTAGAACCTTAGGTAACCCGCTAGGTATTTATCCTCATTGCTTTAAAAAGTGAATCTTATTTCTAATCTAAATTTTCTAGCTCTGTTTCAAGTAACTGTATAACTTTTGCATCTTTATTCTACATATTTATACCCTGAAGGACCTCCCAATCACAATTTTACTCAAAATACAGATAATCACACTCTCTGTCTAAGTAATTCTTTGATAGGATATCACAGTATTGCTCCCAGTCCCTCTCTGGTTTTCACTGGCATTTCTTTATTCTTTGCCAATCCTTTTTTTCTTGTAACTCTTTTTTTCTTTTCAGGGGGTGGGGTGGTGGGCTAGAGCTTAGTAATTTATCTAGATTCATATATATATATACTTCAGCAATCCATGCAGCCTTATTTTAGGCATTTGAATTTTTAAGAAGACAAATGTAAAACTGAACACTGCAGATCCCCCTCAAACAGCCAGCATAAGAAACCGTACTAAATTCAGCAACAGAATACATTTATGATCATTATGTCACATTGTCAGAGCCTCCCTATCCCATTAGGGCTAAGGAAAGAATCCAGGACTCGCAAGTCAGTAAGGCACTATGCAGTCATTCTCAGTTTTCCTTTCTCTGCTTCAGAGAACTTCATAATAAGGTGTAATGGCTATAACCAGAGAACCCACCTGCTTATCCTGGTTAAAACATGCACGTGGAGGGAGGAGAAATAGGCTCCAGGAGGTGATTCAGTTCATGCAAAGAGAGGACCAAACTTGTGTTTCTAGATTCCAGATGAACAGGCTAAACTCTGAGCTAGTTATCTAGGTGACAGACGTGAGGGTAACACCACATTAAATAAGAGCTGAGCAGGTTTTTAATATCTCAGGCTGGGATCAGGTATGTGCCTTTTCGGGAGATTAATGATTTGTGATTTGCTAATTATATATCAGATGATATTTTGGGGTATTAATAAACCTATTTAAGGACATGCATTAGATTGATAATCCCAGTTTCTAGTGCTGGGATTTTTTTTTAACCTATCTGTTAATTTCTTGTATGCAGACTATAAAATAAAACATAAACGACCTTGTGTCTAGTCTATAGAACCTACTTTGGTACCTATTGATGAACATTATAAGGAGGAATGCACAGTTTCATATAAACTTTGCTTGTTTATTTTGGTTGGATGCTGATAGGACCATGCAGAAAAGCAGAAGCAACAGTGCTGATCATGGTACCTATTTTAACAGATTGCTAGAAGAAAAATGCTTAATTCAAAGCAGTTTTTTAAAATGGAATGGAATGGAATGGAATAGTTCAGTTGGAAGGGACCTGCATCATCTAGTCAGTCCAACTGCCTGACCACTTCAGGGCTGACCAAAAGTTAAAGCAAGTTGTTAAGGGCATTGTCCAAATACCTCTTAAACACTGACGGGCTTGGGGCACCGACGACCTCTCTAGGAAGCCTGTTCCAGTGTTTGACCACCCTCTCGGTAAAGAAATGCTTCCTAATGTCCAGTCTAAACCTCCCCTGGTGCAGCTTTGAATGATTCCCATGAGCCCTGTCAGTGGATACCAGGGAGGAGAGCTCAGCACCTCCCTCTTCCCCTTCCCCTCCTCAGGAAGCTGTAGAGAGCGATGAGGTCGCCCCTCAGCCTCCTTTTCTCCAAACTAGACAAACCCAGTGTCCTCAGCCGCTCCTCA